>NW_028270164.1:43329988-43660613 GCF_037043375.1 Chiloscyllium plagiosum
AGTGAGAGAGTGAGAGAGAGTGAGAGAGTGAGAGAGTGAGAGAGAGAGAGAGAGAGAGAGAGAGAGAAGAGAGAGAGAGAGAGAGAGAGAGAGTGAGAGAGTGAGAGAGAGTGAGAGAGTGAGAGAGTGAGAGAGAGAGAGAGAGAGAGAGAGAGAGAGAGAGAGAGAGAGAGAGAGAAGAGAGAGAGAGAGAGAGTGAGAGAGTGAGAGAGTGAGTGAGTGAGTGAGAGAGTGAGAGAGTGAGAGAGTGTGAGTGAGAGAGTGAGAGAGTGAGAGAGTGAGAGAGTGTGTGAGTGTGTGAGTGTGTGAGTGTGTGAGTGTGTGAGTGTGTGAGTGTGTGAGTGTGTGAGTGTGTGAGTGTGTGAGTGTGTGGAGTGTGTGAGTGAGTGAGTGAGTGAGTGAGTGAGTGAGTGAGTGAGTGAGTGAGAGAGTGTACGTACACGCACAGAGTGTCTTAAGTCTGTGAGGGGGTGCATGTGTGGGAGTCTGTGTGTCTATAAGGGTGTGTGTGGGCGTGTGTGTGTGTGTGTATCTGTGTGCGCGGCGTGTGTGTAGGAATATCTGTGTATGGTGCGTAGTGCAATGGTGATCACCTGTAATGTGACATGAACTCAAGGTCGCGGTTGAGGCCCTCCCTATGGGTACCGAACTTAGCTATCAGCCTCTGCTCAGCCATTTTCCTCTGCTGCCTGTCCCGAAGTCCCACCTTGGAGGATGGTCACCCGAAGGTCCGAGGCTGAATGTCCTGGACCACTGAAGTGTTCCCCAACTGGGAGGGAACCCTCCTGTCTGTTGATTGTTGTGCGGTGCCCATTCATCCGTTGTCGTTAGCCTTTGCTCAGTTTCCCCAATGTACCATGCCTCTGGGCATTCCTGCCTGCAACATATAAGATGTTGGCTGAGTCACATGAGTACCTGCCATGTACACGGTGGGAGGTGTTCCCACGCGTAATAGTGGTATCTATGTCCACAATCGGATACGTTTTGCAGCGTCCACCGTGACAGGGTTGTATGGAGTTGTCCTGAGAGCCGGGCAGTTTGCTACGAACAATGATCTGTTTGAGGTTTGGCGGTTGTTTAAAGGCAAGTAGTGGAGGTGTGGGGAAGGTCTTGGTGAGGTGCTCATCCTCATTGATAATGTGTTGCAGGTCACGAAGAACATGGCGTAATTTTTCAGCCCCTGGAAGTACTGAACAACGAAGGGTACCCTGTCAATTGCAGCCCGTGTCTGTTTCCTGAGGAGGTCATTACGGTTCCTTGCTGTGGCACGTCGGAACTGGCGGTCGATGAGTTGAACATTGTACCCCGTTCTTGAGGGCATCCTTGAGTACTTCCAGGTGTCCGTCACGTTCCTCCTCATCTAAGCAGATCCGGTGTATGCGTAGGGCTTGTCCATAGGGAATGGCTATTTTAATATGTTTTGGGCAGAAGCTGGAGAAGTGTAGCATTGTGAGGTTGTCTGTGGGTTTGCGGTAGAGTGTGGTGCTGAGGTGTCCATCCTTGATGGAGACGCACGTGTCCAAGAATGAGACAGACAGTCGAGAGTAGTCCATGGTGAGTTTGATGGTGGGATGAAAATTGTTGATGTCACCGTGTAGTTTTATCAGTGACTCCTCGCTATGGGTCCAGAGGAAGAAAATGTCATCAATGTACCTGGTGTACAATGTTGGTTGGAGATCCTGCATAGAGAAGAAATCTTGTTCGAACCTGTGCATAAAAATGTTGGCATATTGGGGTGCAAATTTGGTCCCCATGGCTGTTCCGTGTGTCTGGATGAAGAATTGGTTGTCAAAGGTGAAGACGTTATGATCGAGGATAAAGCGGATGAGTTGTAGGATGGTGTTTGGAGACTGCAGTTGTTGGTGTTGAGTACTGAGGCTGTTGCCGCGATGCCATCATTGTGGGGGATGCTGGTGTAGAGTGCAGAAACATCCATTGTGACGAGGAATGTTCCTGGTTCGACTGGTCCATGGGTGCAGAGTTTCTGTAAGAAATCCGTAGTGTCGCGACAGAAGCTGGGGATCCCCTGTACAATAGGTTTCAAGATGCCTTCCACATAGCCAGAGAGATTCTCACATAGGGTCCCATTTCCCGACACGATGGGACGTCCCGGTGTTTTGGCTTTGTATACTTTGGCTCAGTGGGCGGCACGGTGGCACAGTGGTTAGCACTGCTGCCTCACAGCGCCAGAGACCCGGGTTCAATTCCCGCCTCAGGCGACTGACTGTGTGGAGTTTGCACGTTCTCCCCGTGTCTGCATGGGTTTCCTCCGGGTGCTCCGGTTTCCTCCCACAGTCCAAAGATGTGCAGGTTAGGTGAATTGGCCATGCTAAATTGCCTGTAGTGTTAGGTAAGGGGTATGAGTGGGTTGCGCTTCGGCGGGGCGGTGTGGACTTGTTGGGCCGAAGGGCCTGTTTCCACACTGTAAGTAATCTAATCTAAACCTTTGGAAGGCAGTAGAAGTCGCCCTTTTTTTTTTATGGTGTTGAATGGCTTTTTTGACATCACGGCAGGTTGAGGGTGCCCTGAGATGTCAACTGTTTGTGTGTTGCAAGATGATATCAAAAGCATTTGTGATGATGGCTGTGTCTTGATTGAGAAGGTCTTTCCAGCTGGCACTAATTGCCTCTCTATCTTTGATGAGTGACATTCTAATTTTGACTCTGTGGAATAGTTTTCTGGGAACCAGATCATAGATGGCTTGGATTGCATTAAAGAAACTGCACCCATCTTGGCTGTAGGTGAGTTCCTTAGTTCATGTTTTTGCCACCCACCATTGATTCTTTAGGTCACAGGGTTTTTTTTTTTGGTTGTACTTCAGCCTTGTATTGCCTGTAGGCTTGTTTCTCTCACTCAAGTTTTGGTGGAATGCCTTGTATTTACAATCCAGGAGATTTTGGATCTCCTGACAGTTCTCGTCGAACCAGCCTGGGAGGTTCCTGGTCAATAAGTCCATCATCCAATCATGTTTCAGTGAGGACATCATGAAAAATAAATATGGTCACACTCTTCAGATTGCTTCCTTGATTACCTGAGTTAAAAATGAGTCCCACGGATGGCTTTTCTCCCTGACTTCCTGCAAGTCACTTCTGCTTTGTGTCACTACTGCTTATTTTCCCCATCATGCTATAATCCAAGGGGAATTCATACTGTACACCAATGCCTGCAAGTTTATGTAAAATCAATGTCAGGACATGTCCCCCAAACAACTTGCTGAGCCCTATAAACTGCTTTTCCAGCAGCTTCTGCTTGTGTTCCATATTATTCCAGTCATTTTGTTTGTCTCCACCACCACCTTATTTTTAAATTTTTTGTAATTATCCCTCTGCCTCATTTAATCAGATTATAAAGCCATCCCTTTGGTTGTTATTCAGCTGTTGACACTTTATTCACACTGTCTAATATTCTCGGTCATCTGCACAGACTTGTTACGCAACACTGCACTCACCATTTGGAAAATGTTTTGATTTTTTTCTGCCCTTGATCTCTCTGCCTATAAATTCTGTGCCTGTGTGCATCTCTCTCACTTCACCTGATGAAGGAGGTATGCTCCGAAAGCTTGTGATTTCAAATAAGCCTGTTGGACTATGATCTTGTGTCGTGTGATTTCTGACTCTGTAAACCAACATTTCCAGAATCACAGGAACGGAGGAAAAATCAATCAGCAACTAACTGCAAATAACTGATGATCCCTTAAAACAGCCTTGCGTGGGTTTCTTCCTGTTGCCAAACGTGTTCACTGCATGCATTTAAGAGATGTCTTTGGCTATAGGGTTGAATTTCAAATAACAACCTGCTGTCAAATCAGCATTGCTAGCTCACTGACATCACAATCTGCCTACTCTGTATACTTTTAGCATATGGTCACTGTACTCTGTGCAAACACACAAAAAGTTATCCTGAAAAGCATTGCTGTTCTGAAGTCGTCATACTGGATTCGAAGCATTAACTCTATTTCTCTCTCCACAGGTGCTGCCAGACCTGCTGAGTTTCTCCAGCACACTCATGTGTTGCACTCAAAATGTTGTTTGATGCGGCTTATAAGTGTGCATAGGCATTAGTTTGAAACAAAAATGGCACTTGAGAGAAAAGGCACAAAGGAGCTAAATTCTAAAAATAAAACTTACAAAATAAAAAGAGGTTAAACTAGTGACATTGTTAGAAAAGGTACAAACTAAAGCTATGCCTGCTTGATCAGAACGCCTGGTTCAATTTCAAGCCTGTACCGAGTTTGGTAACATGCTCCAATTATGATGTTACAAGAAATACAATAGACATTCTAATTGACCTTGGGTATAAGCATGCAAAATAAAGAAAATGGAGAACATTAATTCCAAATATAGAAAAAGTATTGCCAAGTTCCAGAAATAGCTGCAGACAGACAGTAGGTGACACTTCAAAACACCAAGGGTTTTAGCACTTACCAAAATTGTCCATTGTTTCTGCCTTAGGTTCAATCCTAAACAGACTTGGAGCACTGCTATTTAATGTTTATACTTCGTTTTCTATAATACATCATAAATAACTTCCCCTTTGGAGGTTTTACTGGCTTTTAGAACACATTCACAAACAATTCAAGATTAGTGTTTTTCTCATCTTCTCTGGGAGTGATCAAGCACATTACATTTGTCTTTATCGAATGCTCATACCCTTTAGTTTTCAAAATATATTTAAAATAAAATTCACAGAATATTTAGGCTAGTTGCTATGTAACCAAGTCAGAAAGCTAATAGGTGCACCCTATATTCTTTGTGAAACTGGTTTCCATGGAAACCCAAATTATACAGCCAATCCTACACTCCATCAAGGAATTGCACACTAAATTAACAATAATAAATAGAATTGGAACATTAAGTGGAATTAATGGCAAAATAGGTTTTATTTTAACCTGAATATCCCCAGAAAGGATACAAAATTTAAAGGATATAATGAAGGCATATAATGTCTACACCTTTAAAACCCACTAAAGATCATCATAAGAATCAGTTGTGCAGTGGTTCAATATTTGCTGAGCTTGCCTGCCCACCAATAAGATCAGTAAAACATAAGGTGAAAGTGAGGACTGCAGTTGCTGAAGATTAGAATCGAAATGAGTGGTGCTGGAAAAACACAGCAGGTCAGGCAGCATCTGAGGAGCAGGAGAATCAACGTTTCGGACAAAAGCCCTTTGTCAGCCCTTCCTGATAAAGGGTTTTTGCCCGCAAATTTGATTCTCCTGCTCCTCAGATGCTGCCTGACCAGCTGTGCTTTTCCAGCACCACACTCTCGACTCAGTAAAACATAAGTCAGCTCTATGAGTTAATGGGGATGACTTACTCAATGTACCAACACCCATCCACCAAAGACAGGGTGGAGTTTGGGGCAATGTTAAAATTTCAAAGAACGGAAATCTGATGTGCTCTTCACCAGAGCACTGGGAATGATGGCAGCTGAAGTTGGGTACGAAAGGCCAGATCCAACGATTAAGCATTTATCCACTTTCCTCCCTGCAATCACTTCAAATGTTCTACAGTTAGCAAGCTCTTCTGTCCTCACCCTCAATTTCCCACATCATTCCCCTCCTGCAAGTCTAGCTGGCTGCCTCCTGGGAAGCAAAGGAAATTCTGTATTTCCTAGACATTTTGAGCACCTAATTCCCAGTAAACATTGTGGACCAAGATTCCTTCAAATGATAGAGTTAAATTTGCAGTCCTGCAGAAATCCAGAGACAAAGAAAGAGGGCAGCATTAAAGTAACTTGAAGACTTGCACCTTCACTGTTCAGAAGCACCTTCTTGTGGTCTACGGAGCAGGATTAATGATAACATAGTACCCTTGCAGCAATAATCATTTAAGGAAAGCAGACAGACTTGTATTTGTATGGCACCATTTACAATCACAGAATGCTCTACAATAGTTCTAATCTAATGAGAAACAAAAACAGAGGTTGCTGGAAAAAACTCAGCCGGTCTGGCAGCATCTGCGAAGAGAAATCAAAGTTAACATTTCGGGTCTGATGATCCTTCCTCAGAACATTTATCTAATGAGGTACGTTTGAAATGTAGCCATTGTTGCAATGTAGGTGGGCAAAGTAGTAAGGTGGAAGTAGCAGAGGAAAGACGACAAAGAGAAAAAGCAAGTAAAAAGCATGGCATAGTGAAACACGAATACACAATCTGTCTCAGAGTGATGTCCTCAGTTTGCAAACACCCCACCAGTGGCTGTACCTTCTCAACTACAGTGTCAAGCCCCTTAAGAATTATGTATGTTTCAACTGCATAACAGCATTGAGAAGAAATACATGACATGATCAAGGAGATCCAGCATGGTTTTACGAAGGGAAAGCCTTGCCTGACAAATTTAATAAAAATCATTGAGGAGGTAACAAGCAGGATAGAGAAAGGGAAAGCAGTGTGTGTAATAATATTTGGATTTTCAGAAGGCATTTATTAAGGGACTACACATGAGGCTAATTAATAGGATAAAGAAGTAAGACCCCGGGTGTTGGAGGCATATCAGCATGGATAGAGGATTTGCCAAGTACTAAAAGATAGGAAATTGGGAAAAGGGGGGCAATTTCAAGGTGACAACTTATAATTATTGGAGTACCACAGGGGTCAGTGCTGGGGCTACAATTATTTACAAAATGTGTTATTGATTTGAATGAGTAAAGTGCATGTTCTACAGCCAAGTTTGCAGATGACAAAATAGGGCAAGTGACAAGGTTGACAAAGAATCTGCAAAGCGACACAGACAGTTTAAACTGGTCAGTAAGGGTTTGGCAGATGGAATACAAGTGAAAAAATTCAAGGTCATGCACTTTGGCAGGAAGAATGAAGGAACTGAATATTATTAAATGGAAAAAAACTGCAGAAAGCTATAGAACAAAAGACAACTTTGTCCATGAATCTCAAAACAAAGGCATGGAAGTTAGTGGGTAATCGAGATAGCAAATGGAATGTTGGCTTTTATTTAAAATGGAATAGAGTATAAGAGTTGTGAACTTTTGCTAAAACTATACAAAGGCACTAGTCTAATCACAGCTGGAAAGATATACTGGTAGTATAAGCAGTCCAGAGAAGGTACACTAGGCTGATACTAGGTATGGGGGACTGTCTTATAAAAGGAGTGATTAAGTAGGTTGGGCCTGTATTCATTGGAGCTCAGAAAGACAGGATGCGATTATACTGAAACATTCAAGTTTCTTAGGAGACTTGACAGAATAGATGAGTAAATGTTGATGCACCTTGACAGTTTCTGGAAGCACAGGGCATAATCACAGAGTAAGGGGTCACAAAATTAAGACCGAGACGAGAAGAATTGTTTTTCCTCTCAGCTAGTCGGAATCTGTGGAACTTTTTACTGCAGTGAGCTGTTGATGCTTTGTTATTGAGTATATTCAAGGCTGAAAAAGAAACAGATCTTTATTCAGTAAGGGAATCAAGGATTATATGGAAAAGGAAGAAAATAGAGTTGAGAAGTGTCAGATCAGCAAAGATCTCATTTCAGTGGCAGAGCATACTCAATGGGCTGAATGGCCGACCTCAGCTCCTATGTCTAATGGTCTTATCATTTCCCAAATTCTGTGAAACATTGAAGTACTGTGAATTTGCAAGCAGAAATTTTGGTGGCCTTTGACGTGCCCTTGTTCAGCATTCTGACCTCTGCCCCTTTACTGACAGTCAAGTATACCACAAAACAATTCCATAAAACACTAAGTGAAAGAGTATTTTATGGGTAGACTTTTGAATGTAACACTAAACTAAGGGGTTATCTGCTCCGTAAAAGGTATGACTTTTCACTCTTCTTCTTTATCCACAGATGCTGCCAGACCTGCCAAGTTCCTCCAGTGTTTTCTATTTCAGATTTCCAACATCCATAATATTTTGCTTTTATGAGTCAAAGAGATGTACAGCATGGAAACAAATCCTTTGCTTCAACCAGTCCATGCCGACCAGATATCCTAACCCAATCTAGTCCCACCTGCCAGCACCCGGCCAATATCCCTCCAAACCCTTCCTATTCATATACCCATTTAAATGTTGTAATTGTACCAGCATGCACCACTTCCTCTGGCAGCTCATTCCATACACGTTCCATCTTTTGTGTGAAAAAGTTGCCCCTTAGGCCTCTTTTATATCTTTCCCCTCTTACCCTAAACCTATGCCCTCTAGTTCTGGACTCTCCCCAACTCCAGGAAAAAGACTTTGTCTATTTATCCTATCCATGCCCCTCATAATTTTGTAAACCTCTATGAGGTCACCCCTGCCTCTGATGCTCCAGGGAAAACAGCCCCAGCCTGTTCAGCCTCTCCCTATAGCTCAAACCCTCCAACCCTGGCAACATCCTTGTAAATCTTTTCTGAACCCTTTCAAGTTTCACAACATCTTTCCGATAGGAAGGAGACCAGAATTGCATGCAATATTCCAAAAGTGGCCTAACGTTTGACCTGCACAGCCGCAACATGACCTCCCAACTCCTGTACTCAATGCTCTGACCAATAAAGGAAAGCATACCAAATGCCTTCTTCACTATCCTATCCACCTGCGACTCTACTTTCAAGGAGCTATGAACCTGCACTCCAAGGTCTCCTTGTTCAGCAACACTCCCTAGGACCTTACCATTAAGTGTATAAGGCCTGCTAAGATTTGCTTTCCCAAAATGCAGCACCTCGTATTTATCTGAATTAAACTCCATCTGCCACTTCTCAGCTCATTGGCCCATCTGAGTAATCTGTTGTAATCTGAGGTAACCTTCTTCACTGTCCATTGCGCCTCCAATTTTGGTGTCATCTGTAAACTAACTAACTGTACCTCTTATGCTCGCATCCAAATCATTTATGTAAATGACAAAAAGTAGAGGGCTCAGCACCGATCCTTGTGGCACTCCACTGGTCACAGGCCTCCAGTCTGAAAAACAACCCTCCACCACCACCCTCTGTCTTATACCTTTCAGCCAGTTCTGTATCCAAATGGCTAGTTCTCCCTGTATTCAGTGAGATCTAATCTTGCTAACCAGTCTCCTATGGGGAACCTTGTCAAATGCCTTACTGAAGTCCATATAGATCACATCTACCACTCTGCACTCATCAATCCTCTTTGTTACTTCTTCAAAAAGACTCCATCAAGTTTGTGAGACATGATTTCCCACGCACAAAGCCATGTTGGCTATCCCTGATCAGTCCTTCCCTTTCCAAATACATTATATCCTGTCCCTCAGGATTCCCTCCAACAACTTGCCCACCGGTCTATAGTTCCCTGGCTTGTCCTTACCACCCTTCTTAAACAGTGGCATCACGTTAGCCAACCTCCAGTCTTCCGGCACCCCGCCTGTGACTATCGATGATACAAATATCTCAGCAAGAGGCCCAGCAATCACTTCTCTAGCTTCCCAGAGTTCTCGGGTACATCTGAACAGGTCCTGGGGATTTATCCACCTTTATGCATTTCAAGACATCTAGCACTTCTTCCTCTGTAATATGGACATTTTGCAAGGTGTCACCATCTATTTCCCTACAGTCTATATCTTCGATATCCTTTTCCACAGTAAATACTGATGCAAAATATTCATTTAGTATCTCCCCCATTTTCTGCAGCTCCACACAAAGGCCACCTTGCTGATCTTTGAGGGGTCCTATTTTCTCCCTAGTTACCCTTTTGTCCTTAAATGTATTTGTAAAAACCCTTTGGATTCTCTTTAATTCTATTTGCCAAAGCTATCTCATGTCCCCTTTTTGCCCTCCTGATTCCCCTCCTAAGTATACTCCTACTGCCTTTATACTCTAAGGATTCACTCCATCTATCCTGTCTATACCTGACATATGCTTCCTTCTTTTTCTCAACCAAACCCTCAATTTCTTTAGTCATCCAGCATTCCCTATACCTACCAGCCATTCCTTTCACCCTAACAGGAAAATACTTTCTCTAGATTCTCATTATCTCATTTCTGAAAGCTTCCCATTTTCCAGCTGTCCCTTTACCTGCGAACATCTGCCTCCAATCAGCTTTTGAAAGTTCTTCCCTAATACCGTCAAAATTGGCCTTTCTCCAATTTAGAACGTCAACTTTTAGATCTGGTCTATCCTTTTCCATCACTATTTTAAAACTAATAGAATTATGGTCGCTGGCCCCAAAGTGCTCCCCCACTAACGCCTCAGTCACCTGCCCTGCCTTATTTCCCAAGAGGAGGTCAAGTTTTGCATCTTCTCTAGTAGGTACATCCACATACTGGATCAGAAAATTTTCCTGTACACACTTAAATTGTTCTCCATCTAAACCTTGACCGATATTTCTGAAAATCACTGAATTAGATTTTCTAGCCATTCTTACATTGCCATTTGGTGGCGACTTCTACTCTGCAAACTGGCTGCCAAATTTCTTGCATTACAAAAAGTGACACCAGTTTAAAAAGGCTTATTAGTTATGCTAATTACAAATGGTTGGGAAAGGAGCTATCTTTGCTTAAACGACAAACTTGAGTACATCAATTTAAGCTTACAGGTGCTTTGAAGACATTGCATGGTGCTTTGAACAAAAAAAAACTTTTACTCGGTGGATTAATCTCTTAATATTGTAATTGAATTTTTGCTTTGAACACACAATAAATTATTTGCAGAATGGGCAAGCTTCCTTTGTTAACTGCACTGAAATAAGCAAACAAAATCCCCATCCTTGGCCAACCCCACTGAAACATCTGGCACATGCTATTCCCATGCAGGGGGACTTAGTGTTGGAGAACACACAGTCAGAGGTTGCAGATAGAATAGACAAATCAGATCTACGTTGATGAAAATAGCAACAGCCTGTTACAAGAATGTCAGCAACAAAGCCAAAATGGCCACAAGGAAGATGGTGTCAGTAATGTATTTTCAACTTTGTAACAAAAGCATCAGACCATAAAAGCATGAGCAGGCCATGAAGCCTTAACCCTGTTTTGCCATTTAACAGGATCATGGTTGATTCCAGATTTCAAATCCCCTTTTCTGCCTGATCTTCATACCCTATGATTCCTGCATGTTCCACTAATCTCGAATCACCTCAGGCATGAATATACTCAATAATTCAGCATCCGCAGAATTCTACTGGCAGAATGATTTGCAATGCTCTTTTTGAGGAAATTGTTCTTTGTACGATCTTAAAGGATCACCTCTTATCTTGAGGAAAATCCTCTGGAAAGGATTCACTTGGCTGACATGCCCAATGTTGGTCCACAGACAGCTGCCTTTGAGCTATGCTGTGATCAGCAGACTTGCCTAGCCTGGTTATTGATTAAGACACTCCAAAGTTCAACGGCAGTCAAGGACCAAGTGCAGAATGTGAATAGCATGTGCTCGTAAAACTTATATAAATACCTGCAGTTATTTTGGAGAAGGAAGTTGTATATTTTTAAGAATTCTAGTACTACTTAGCCATGCAAGTAGCTAAAAAAAAATTTCCCCATCTACAGCTAAGTTATTTATTACAGTTCAGCTTTCAAGCAATAAAAGAAAACAAACCAGAATAAATGACACTTGTACAAAGAACCACCCTGCGTGTGCATACACAAAATATTCCCATTAGTGATCTAGCCTTTTTGGATTTCCTCCACTTCATGCCAATTTTAATTTGATTTGGCTTAGTCATGGTAGGATTATAGATTGGAGCATAGTTTTTTTTCCAAGATTAGATTCCCTAAAGTGTGGAAACAGGCCCTTTGGCCCAACAAGTCCACACTGACCCTCCGAACAGTAACCCACCCAGACCCATTTCCTCTGACTACTGCACCTAACACTACGGGCAATTTAGCATGGCCAATTCACCTGACCTGCACATCTTTGGACTGTGGGAGGAAACCCACACAGACAGGAAAATGTGCAAACTTCACACAGGCAGTCACCAGAGGCTGAAATCGAACCTAGGACCCTGGTGCTGTGAGGCCGCCCTCATTGAAGTAGATGGTTATGATCCACAATTGTAGGAAGCATATTTCATCTACCTTATTTCTCAAATTGTTTTAGATTATTAGAATAATTTCAATGATTCATAAATAGTGGCAGAAAATCAACTCATCTACTTTAAAACCCTGATCTATATTTTTTTTCCCCCAAAATTAGTATTACAAATGAAAATAACTCTTCTTATTTTAAAAAAAAGTGATGTCAATTTAACAAGTTGAGACACCAAATGGTCAACATACCTTTGTCAATGAGCTGCTTCCATCTTTTAGACCAGTCAGTCAGCTGCTGGGAGTACGATTTCTCAATCTTCGCTCGTTCATTGACACAGTTCATAAGATCATTGCACAGCCTATGTCCATCATCAATACGCTTCACCGAGCGCTTGTAATTCCCAACCTGGAAGTACATAGTAGCATCAAAACCAATAGAATTATGAAAACCTTCCATTTTCAGATACTTAGCTGGTTGTTGTTCTCTCCACAGCTTATAACCTCTATGCATTAAAACATGGTCACCGCCAAAGACAAATGATCTCTACCGAAAATAGTATTAAGTTGAACATTTAGCTGTCTCTTAAATAGATCCAAGCTGCTTAGAAATAACATAATTTATAACTTTCAGACAAAGGAAGATATGTGAGATCGTGCATAGGCAATTACATCTCTTGTACTACTGTGGATGTAGAATTTGTCCCAAAAGATGCAAAAACAGAGAGACATGATAAACGAGAAAAGAGTACAGATTCCAAAACACTAACATTTTGGCTATGTAATGGAACCAATTTACTTGAATGAGTTCTGTAAAATAAAAATGGGATTAATGAAACAGCAACATCAAGCATTCCCAATAAAAACAAAACACTGGATGTATTGACCAATGTGTAAACACGTGTACAGAAAAATAATTTACCATCTTTACACAAAATAAACTAGCACCTTAAATTGGAAAGAGCAATAATCAGAAGTCTGAGTTGTACTATTGAAAGCTACCTTTGTTTCATATTGCCTCTGGACAGACTCCAAAATTCCAGACCTTTAATCTTGCACAATCTGAGTCATTGATAGTAAATGCAATTTGAAGAAAAAAAATGTAGCTCACTCATGGGAACAGTAAAATTCCTTTTCAAATATTGCCCACAATTCAATTCTATGCCCGCGGCTAGAACTAATATTCACATTCACACTGTGGAGTGCCGAGATGCAGAGTGAAATAGATTCCCACAGGTTGGATAGTGGCTCAACTACCACTGCAGTTTTACTTTCTGATTTTCTTTTCCTTACAGATCACAAGAATTTTGAACATCTTTAAAGATAAATTTATTCATTCATTCTTGGGATGAGGTCATCACTGGCTAGACCAGCATTTATTGCACATTTCTAAGGGCATTTAAGAGTCAACCAGACTGCTGTGGGTCTGTAGTCACATATAGGGCAGACTAAGTAAGGACGACAGCTTCCTTCCCTAAAAGACATTATTGAACCAGATGGGCTTTTTCCAACAATGGATTCATGGTCATCATTAGATTCTTAATTCCAGATATTTACTGAATTCAAATTCCACCGTTTGCCAGGGTGGGGTTCAAACCCAGGTCTCCAGGACACTACCTGGGTCTCTGTTTAGCGATAATACCAGCATGCCATTGTCTCCCAGAGATAAATTTACATGCTTTTCATAAATGTCACTGCAAATATTGGGTTTTTACTTAAACTGCCTATCAATTACAAAAATGGAAACCTGAATTCTACTCAAACTGGTTCTGAAAATCCAGAGGAATGCTAAGACCCACCCAGGTCAGATGAGATGGGGATTCTTTTGTGGTTTCAGGGTACATGTTCGAAAACGTTTGGCTCAATTTGAAGACTGAATAAACGTCACGGTGGCCCAGTGGTTAGCACTGCTACCTCACCAGGGTCCCAGGTTAGATTCCAGCCTCAGGTGACTGTGTGGAGTTTGCACATTCTCCCAGTGTCTGCGTGGATTTCCTCTGGGTGCTCCGGTTTCCTCCCACAGTCCAAAGATGTGCAGGTCAGGTGAATTGGCCATGCTAAATTGCACATTGTGTTAGGTGCATTAGTCAGAGGGAAATGGGTCTGGGTGGGTTACTTTCCAGAGGGTCGTTGTTGGCTTGTTGGGCCGAAGGGCCTGTTTTCCACACTGTAGGCAATCTAATCTAATTTAAAGTCTCACATCATGACTGATTGCAACCAACTCCAGAATTATAGAATTGATATGGTGCAGACAGAGGTCATTCAGCACATCGTATTTGTACAAAAACAGTATAATGCTCTCCTGGAAATTCTCTCATTTGGATATCCTCTCCATGGAGAAATAAGCTTGGAACAGCACAGTTCCGTAATAATTGCATGATGTACCTGTATAGTCTTTGAAAAAGGGAGTGCCTCTCTCAAAAGCTACCCTGAGTTATATTAGTGACATTTAAATGAAGTGGAACGGAAAACCAGGATATTATGAGGGTTAATGGATGTGAGGCTCAGTGCAGAAGACATTACTGATGGAAATGTCTAGAGGAGGAAGAATGCATTTGCAAGGAGCCAGGAGTTTCTCAATTACCATACTTTCAAGGAGTGGAAGTGTGGGGCCAGGAAGGTTAACTTCTGTATTCCTGAGAACCTTGGCGAAAGGTATCACAGGGAGTATAATGGCTTCATTTGGGTGATCAAAATTGGTGAAGACATCTGCATAATACATGCCCTACCCACCGCAATGTTTCATGCTGTTTAGTAATACACCATTTCCTCGTCATCACTCACCCAGCAACACACTGACAGTCAGGATTTGCATGTAAAATTAAGATGCTCTACCTCAACACGACATATCTCGCAGTCACATCTCACTGCATCCGCATACCTCCAGTTATTCAGTTATGCCAGGAACCTTACTTGAAAACAATGCCAGACAGAGACAGAGACAGAGACAGAGACAGAGACAGAGACAGAGACAGAGACAGAGACAGAGACAGAGACCTCCTGCAGGGAATACAACAAAAGGCAACAGAGCAGAAATTTATGGGACGAAGGGCACTTGCAACTCCTGAGCTGCCACAGACAAATCTTGACATTATGGGGCTGGTGCTGACAGAACCGCTTTCATCTGGCATTGATCTGAACATTAAGGATGGCCAATCTTCAGTCTACCCTTAGCCCCACAGTCCTTGAAACTACAGCTCCACGTCCAACATTTCTTTCTTCTACAAAGCCGTTGAGCATGTTGTATCTCAAACCCACGTCCACCTTTCTAGGAACGCCATGGTTGAAAACCTACAATCACACTAATGTCCCACAATAACACGTGCTATGACTGAGAAGGGTAAATTATTGCTCTGAACATGGTCACAGCTTTTGAGGTAATCGATCACATCACTATCTTCTACCTTTGCCAACAGTGGCAGCAGTCTATCTGGTGGAAGGGTGCTGACATTGTGGGGGAAAACGGTAACTGTCCTTACAGGAAGCCCTTATGTAATTCTGTTCTTAGAAGGCTTGGCTTAAGGCTGCACCATCTTAGCAGCCCATTAATGACCAGTGGCTCACTGTGTGCAGACTGCACGTCAATGTCACCCTCTAAATCCTTGCAACCTCCTGCATCATGCCAGACTTGGTAGGGGGAGGTGGGGGGGGGGGGGGGGGGGGGGGGGGAGATGAAGGAGGAAAGGAGGGGGGGGATGGTGAGGCAGGGATTAAGGAGGTGACAGCCTCCAGAGAAGGGGGTTCACAAGGTTTGCTCAAGGAGGATTTAGGGGAGAGCTTTGATTTGAGCGGCACGGTGGCACAGTGGTTAGCACTGCTGCCTCACAGCGCCTGAGACCTGGGTTCAATTCCCACCTCAGGCGACTGACTGTATGAAGTTTGCACATTCTCCCCGTGTCTGCGTGGGTTTCCTCCGGGTGCTCCGGTTTCCTCCCACAGTCCAAAGATGTGCAGGTCAGGTGAATTGTCCATGCTAAATTGCCCGTAGTGTTAGGTAAGGGGTAAATATAGGGGTATGGGTGGGTTGCGCTTCGGCGGGTCGGTATGGACTTGTTGGGCTGAAGGGCCTATTTCCACACTGTAATGTAATCTATAATCTAATGCCATGATGTGTAGGAAAAAAAGGCTGTTGGACGTGTATACAGAAATGCATGATGCATTGGTGGTTTACCAAAAACTTTTCACTTGCAAGAAATATGGAGAACTAGCTTCAATTTAGCACAGAATTTGAAATCCCATTTGGACATGGGAGCCACTCCACAAAAACACTTGGGGACCCAAGCTTAGTGAAGCAAAAGCAGAAGCTATGTAACATCTGCCTGCTACAGTTCTTAGGTATTTGAAAGCATAAAAGGCATGGTTGGAGTCAGGGAAAGGTTAGAGGACGAAAGCAAGTGCTTGGTTACAGTCGCTACAGTTTGTGAATAATAAATTGCAAGGAGAATATGATGGATCTTGAGGAGATTATGCTGAATAGACTGTAATACTTCACAGTTTCTTTCTGCTGGGCACTGTCTCAGTGATGAAAATGTGTTGCTGGAAAAGCGCAGGAGATCAGGCAGCATCCAAGGAGCAGGAGAATGACGTTTCGGGCATAAGCCCTTCTTCAGGAAGAAGGGCTTATGCCTGAAACGTCGATTCTCCTGCTCCTTGGATGCTGCCTGACCTGCTGCGCTTTTCCAGCAACACATTTTCAGCTCTGATCTCCAGCATCTGCATTCTCACTTTCTCCTACTGTCTCAGTAATGGTCACTGTAATGATGAGCAGTGTAGCCACTTTCATGGATGGCACACATGAATCGGTGCCAGTTTTCCCACCACCAATCTGCTGCTCTGGTGACCTACTATTAGTCATCAGACACTGAAAGAAGGGGATACATTGTCAGTTATATGGTGTTGTGTATTTGGTTGCTGTGCTTGCTCTAGTGGAAACAGTGGACTACGAAATGAGTGAGGGTCCAACAACGGTGCTACGTGAAGTCGAGGTAAGACTATGAATAGGAGGTGAGAGTCTTGATAGATATTGTTGGTAGCTGAGTGAAGGTGCATGGAGCAGTATTTGAGGTCAATATTGCAGTTGGCAGGATATAGCGAACAATCTTACATTCACTGACCTTTACTATTCACAGGAGGTCATTAAGCTTCTTGTGGCAGGGCAGTTCCAAGGTCCTGTTCTCAATTATTCCAACAGCTAACTTCTTTGCATTGGCCTGGAGGGTTTCCTAGCCCCATAAAGTAAAAGGATCTCTCTCCTCCTTTGCTAGTCTTCCACTAAGACTTCCATCACAGTCCAAGAACTTTGGAGCATGTTCTCTGATGTGGTTCTCCCCACTTGCAGATTTTTCATGGTTTCCTACTCTCCTTTTACCAGTTTCAGTACCCAAATGCAGACAAATGTTGTACTGCCTATGGTCATTAGCTGCAAATTGGATCACAACTTCTGGTTCTTTTACCATCCCCTTGAGGAACATCCAGCACTCCTCCAGTAACATCCTTTAGTTTGGTACTAAGAAGGTAACATACAATTCAGGAATCGCATTGGTGATTATGTGAACATGTGTCCTGTTAACATTTCTCAGAGTCATTATCACTTTCCCATAATTCATCACTGAAAACTGGTTAGATAAACTGACTGTGTGGAGTTTGCACGTTCTCCCCGTGTCTGCGTGGGTTTCCTCCGGGTGCTCCGGTTTCCTCCCACAGTCCAAAGATGTGCAGGTCAGGTGAATTGGCCATGCTAAATTGCCCGTAGTGTTAGGTAAGGGGTAAATGTAGGGGTATGGGTGGGTTACGCTTCGGCAGGTCGGTGTGGACTTGTTGGGCCGAAGGGCCTGTTTCCACACTGTAAGTAATCTAATCTAAAGTTACTGACTTAGGCATTTCTGATCCACTGTATCTTCCTCCTAGCTGTCTGGTGGTCACCAACTGCCTCACCTCCAGCTCCTTCCAGAATTCATACTTGGGTAAACACTGATTCCCAAAAGCACTTTGACAACCTCTGAACATTCTACAAGCACTTCATACATCAGGGTATCCATGATGCAGGAAGTTTTCACAAACAACAGGATGTCAGTCTGCCATACCATAATCCTCTAAATTATTTCAGTGTTAAATAATTAACATTAAACTCTAAGGTCAAGATTTTCCAAAGTTTTGTCTAACAGTGGGAGCAAGAGTGACAATATACACACACAACACCTACTGCTAAGGTAACAACATAGCACTTGCCTCATTAAGAGCTGACAGGGTGAGAAACTCTCCTACATTGCCGATCAGAAGCCTTGATACTGGCAGACCAGGTTTCTGGTCAGTCAGAATCCAGTTTCTTCCAGGTCCCAAAAGCTGTCTCTGGAAGGAATCAAGTGGTGAGAAGATAAATCTTTCTATCGTGTCACACAGTGAGCAGTTGGAACCCACTGCCATTGGGAAACTAGTCACCAGACTTGTGTTAGAAAAAACAGGTGAGTGGGGAGTTGGTGAGTTGAGGTCATTAAATGGTCATTTATTGACCACTCAATTTCTGGCCTTCACAGCAAGCAAGGCTCTCAAGTCTTCAATGAACTTTTTGCCCAGCATTTGCCCAGGTGGCAAGAACAGGGCATTATTTCCTCTCCAGGGCAAACTCTCCCAATTATTTGGCTTTCTCTCCACCTTTCTCACCACATCAAGGGAGAGGAGCTTTCCAGCCGAAGAATCTAAGACACTGATATCTGAAGCAGTGACCTATAAAATTGAAACACTGAGGGCAAATACTCTAGCCTTCTCTATCAAACGTTGCAACCCCTATGCCCATCAACTCCAACAATGGTTTCAGGGAAGAGCACTTGTTTTAAAAGAATGATAAACATTTGAAAAGATTATGGCATCAGAGGCATTAGGGGACTAAAGTTGCAGTTGAACGATTGTTGTATTTCATTTTTCCTAACCAAAGGGTTAAGATCGACGGGCTGCCTGCTTTTACATTATTGTCCCACTGAAAGAACAGTTGGTCAAATGGAGCCCATGTAGTAGAAAGACAATCATTAGGGTAAATTACTTTTCTATAATTTCAGAAGCATTTATTACTTTTTACAGGAAGGAGGTAAAGTGCTTTAGAGTATGGTGTAAACACAACAATCTCTCCATCAGCATCAGCAAAATGAAGGAGCTGACCACTGACTTCAGGAAGCAGGGTAGAAGGCACTCCCCTGTCTGCATCAATGGTGCTGAGGTGGAGATGGTTGGACAGCGTCAAGTTCAGGCATGATGATCACCAACAATCTGTCTTGGACCACCCACATGGTCACGATGGCCAAGAAAGCACAGCAATGCCTCTACTCGTTCAGCTTGCTCAAGAAATTCAGCACGCCCATAAAGGACCCCTCCAATTTTTTTTAATTGATGCATCATATAAAGCATACCATCTGGTTACAGCATAGTATGGTGTGGCAACTGCTCTTCCCAAGACTGAAAGGCACGGTGGCTCAGTGGTTAGCACGACTGCCTCACAGCACCAGGGACCCAGATTCGGTTCCAGCCTCAGGCGACTGTCTGTGTGGCGTTTGCACATCCTCCCAGTGTCCGTGTGGCGTTTGCACATCCTCCCAGTGTCCGTGTGGCGTTTGCACATCCTCCCAGTGTCCGTGTGGCGTTTGCACATCCTCCCAGTGTCCGTGTGGCGTTTGCACATCCTCCCAGTGTCCGTGTGGCGTTTGCACATCCTCCCAGTGTCCGTGTGGCGTTTGCACATCCTCCCAGTGTCCGTGTGGCGTTTGCACATCCTCCCAGTGTCCGTGTGGCGTTTGCACATCCTCCCAGTGTCCGTGTGGCGTTTGCACATCCTCCCAGTGTCCGTGTGGCGTTTGCACATCCTCCCAGTGTCCGTGTGGCGTTTGCACATCCTCCCAGTGTCCGTGTGGCGTTTGCACATCCTCCCAGTGTCCGTGTGGCGTTTGCACATCCTCCCAGTGTCCGTGTGGCGTTTGCACATCCTCCCAGTGTCCGTGTGGCGTTTGCACATCCTCCCAGTGTCCGTGTGGCGTTTGCACATCCTCCCAGTGTCCGTGTGGAGTTTGCACCGGGTGCTCTGGTTTCTTTCCACAGTCCAAAGATGTGCAGGTCAGGTGAATTGGCCATGTTAAATTGCCCATAGTGTTAGGTGCATTAGTCAGAGGGAAATGGGTCTGGGTGGGTTACTCTTCGGAGGGTCGGTTGCTCTTCGGAGGGTCGGTGTGGACTGGTTGGGCTGAAGGGCCTGTTTCCACACTGCAGGGAATCTAATCTACTCAGAGTTGTGAACACACCAGAGTCTGAATCCATCACACAAACCAGCCTTCCATCCATTGACTTCATCAGTACTTCCCACTACATCAGAAGACAACCAACATTGCACATTCTCAGTGTCTGGGTGGGTTTCCTCCAGGTGCTCCGGTTTCCTCCCACAATCCAAAGATGTGCAGGTTAGGTGAATTGGTCATAGTCAGGGGTGAACATGGGGAATGGGTCTGGGTGAGTTACTCTTTGGAGGCTCGGTGTGGATTTATTGGGCCGAAGGGCCTGTTTCCATACTGTAGGGAATCTAATCTAATCTAATCTAATCTAATCTAATCTAATCTAATCGACCCCTCGTATTGGGTTATACTCTCTTTCTTTGGGTAGACTATACAAAAGTTTCTACACACGTACAAACAGATTCAAGAACAGTTTCTTCTCTGCTGTCAGACTTTTGAATGAATCTCTTGAATATTAATGTTGTACTCTGTACCTTTGCATCAGCAAAACATTGCATCTTGCACTATATTCTGTTAGCCTGATGCATTTGTATAGTATGACCAGCTTGTAATGCATGTAAGACAACATTTTTCACTGTAGCGTTGTACATATGACAGTAATAAATCAAATCCAACTTTCACACTATTGGGGCTCAGTATGCATATCAGAGACTTTTCGTGGGGGCAGTTACTCAAGAAAATATAGGGCACAAAAGAAAAACATTTCAGGCACTTGTGCTTTGTAATCCAGCTCACACCATTTAAATGGGGAAAATAAATCTGTATTATCATATGAATACGCAAAACATAAACAGGCTCATGTTCAGTTTTACACTAAATAAAATTCTCTCTATCCTCCCTCATACAAATTATTCTTCCTGCCCCTAATGGTATGCTAAAGTGGATGTAACCAAGAGATTCAAATTACTTACATCCTCATGGAATTGGTCAAAATATTGGGAAGAGATTGGATCTGTTCCAGGCAGCACAACCCAAAGTCACAAATATTACTACACACTCTACAGGAAGTATTTTGTGTAGACAGCCTGAATTCTTTTAGACAAAGGGAATAGACAAACTGAGCCCTTTCCTCAAAGTTCTATCCATCACACATTCTCTTGAATAGAAATGAATATCACAAACCTTTTCTGAGATCTTATCATTTTATCTCACATTCAGTAACCATGATAAGGGTTGGGTGCAATTATGAAGCATATATACCTATTTGACAAGTCATTATTCTACAATGAAATGTCATGTAATGACATCTGGGATATCTATTTTCTTCATTCTCTGTCCAGTTTCTTCTTATCTTTTCAGAGCCTTCCTCAAATAACTATTATACAAATTAAGTATGGAATGGCAGGTCCTTTCATTGGAATGGTGTTGCGGTTATGCTCAGGTGGAAACAGATTTGTTCCAGTATAAACTAACAAGCAAACCAGCTCTGTCAAAGTTTATATGACTCAATATCTCACTGGGGTTGTGTTTATTAACCAAGTCATCAGGGGAGCAACATTTGTTTCTGGTGATATGTCAAGAGGTTATAAATGACCAAGATTACTTGAACAAATAAAGCACCAGCAATCTATAATCAAATCCAACTCATGACACTTTTTCAATCTATGACCTCCGAGTACGTTAATTTTATAGAATCCTTTGATAATACAATTTTATCTGACTGCAGTCAATAAAAGAAAGTCAATGCCAAATATAGTTATATAGTGTAATAAACTCTAGGCCAGACAGATGCACTGAAATGGGCTTTTCTGACTCTAAATTCCTTTGAGAATAGATCTACTGTATGCAATCGATGTGCAGAGCACTACTAGTGAATCCTTACAGAAAGCAATGAGTAAGTCACACTTAAAGCCAATCTTAAATTGATGGCTAGCATGTCTGTGTAATGTTTTGAATTCTTCGCCTGAAATTTCTCCCTGCATGAATATTACCAGCAAGCTGTAAACAATAACCATAAATAATTCCCTCGACAATTCCAGAGCAAAATGATAGCTAACAAAGTGTACAGCCAAATATTTTCAAACAAAAGAATAAAGAACAGTGGATGCTGGGAAAGTAAAACGAAAAACAGAAATTGCTGTAAAAACTCAGAAGATCTTGCAGGATCTGTAGAGAGAAAGCAAAGTTAATGTTTTGGGTCCAGCGACCCTTCTTCAGAATGAGTTGCATAAATTAATTTTGTCAAATATCTTATCAAATATCAGAAGCAACAACACAAGTAGTGATGGCGAACAGAAAAAGAGAGAATGGAAATTCTGTTGGAGAGAGGAACAGGACTTCTTCGAGGTGGGCATACCTGGAAGAGATGTGGCCGTAACTTAAATACTAAACAAAATAACACCAACTGCATAGGCTGAAAATCAAAAAGACAAACAGAAATTGCTGGCAAAAAACTCAGACCTGACAGCATCTCTGGAAAGAGAGTTAATGTTTTGGGTCCAGTGACTCTCTTCATAATAGGAATGGAATGGAGTATTTCAATGTCCAATTGACATCCAATAAACAATTCATAAGGATCATTTGAGGATACAAACTTCAGGAGTGTGGATGTGGTGGTCAAGCACAGAAAAACCTCAGCAGGCCTATAAACCACAACTGTTGGAACAAACATATCAAACAGCATCATGGCAAGTGCAGCAAGCATCTCTTTTATACAAAATCACTAAGAGTAAAATGGCCATATTTGCATCCTCAAGGCAGCTAGAGGGACTTGGAAAAATTCCCAATTTGGAAATCTTGCCTCCAAAAGTTATAACCTTCATTTCCAGGGGATAGGTACCAACTACAATGGGGCGATTTCACAGAGCAGGGAGGCAGGCTGTTAGAAGCAGACTATCTTCTCATTTGAACCGACATTTACCTAGCTACCGTCAGTTCTGAAGGAAGGGTCACTGGACCCATAATGTTAACTCTGATTTCTCTGCACAGATGCTGCCAGATTTGCTGAGCTTTTTCAGCAACTTCTGTTTTTGTTTTGGACGATGTTTGAAAGGCAAGTTTAACGCTGTGGGACTTTGCCTGAGCTGTACAAAGTCTTGACAGAAAGATTCTGCAGTCATCACCCCTCATACCTCCTCAACCCCCACATATTTTCCATGACCCATTCATGGCACCTCATGCCTCTCAAACATCCCCCTCGGCCTTTCACATCTCCATGCCAAGGTGTGGTACTTCACTGTCTAGCCAATCACCATACACAGTATAAAAGCAATGAACCCCATAGCACCAGTTGAACATGTAAAAGCAGCTTTTAAATATAGGATTCATTTCATAATTTTTCATGATGTTAAAAATCACTGAAGAATTTTCCATTCATTTGGCATTGGGTCATGAGGAGACATGGAGACAGAGTTGCTTGAAAGCACGTTGGCATCAAGAGCGAGAAGGTGACCTTTCATGCTTACACTTTGAAACAATCCCTCGTGCTGGAATATGTGCTCCTGATGTGCCGTGAATAACGATCCTTTAAAAACCTAGTCCAACTCCACGAGAACTGTAAAGGAGTATGCCAGGTCTATCTCTGCAAAGCAGCTGGCCAGGCTGAGACACGCAAGCTCACAATCCAAAAGCCTGCAACCTTAACCGACTCAAGTGAAATCTGGAGTCTGGGAATGGGGTCGAGAATTCCAGAACAGAGTCTCAGGTTCCATTTTAAAGGGATTCAAAGTCAACTTGACTCATCGGAAATCTGGCCCATGATTCCACCTTCAATTCCCTTTTGCACACACAGCTGATTCATTTCGATGAGGGCAACAAAAGGGGATGCCGGAACTATCCTCAGAATCTAAAGGTGATAGGTGGCGGTGTGATGAAAAATAAACAATAAGCTAGACATCCTTTTCCCAATTAGAGCTATATCCCAGTTAGGATCCATATAGTAATAGGCATTCTTTTAAGATCACAATGATAAGAAATCAGTGTTCAATCCATTGTCCCTCACTCTTCTCATAATCTGATGTGGAGGTGCTGGTGTTGGACTGAGGTGGACAAGGTCAGAAGTCACACGACACTAGATTATACTCCAAAAGGTTTATTTGAAATCACAAGTTTTCAGATTGCAGCTCCTTCGTCAGGTAGTAAAATTTGAAGTAACAAATTCCCTACTTGCTCTATCTCCAACAATACACTAATCTCATATTTAACAAACTTTTCAACCTTTCTTTCTCCTTACAAACTGAAAAGGCATTGTACAATACACTTTTGCAACTCCCTACTGTCTGCACTGTTTTGAATCCAAATACATATCACAGCTCTGTACTTCAACTCATTCTTTCCCAGGTCCTTCACATCTCTCACTCTTTCTTTCTATTATCATCTAGTTTTAAAACTTGAGAACCAAATAATTCTTAGATCTCAATTCATCGTGGCTCATGTTCCACTCTTTCTAACCTTGCATCATATAAGATCTACTTTGGTTTCTCACATAGCTTCACAAAACATTACATCTGACTGCCAAGACAGACTTTGCCATTCTTAAACTATTGTTGTGAACATTTAGTTCATGCTTCATGTGTTTTAGAATATAACTTTGATTCGAGCAAGATAAATTTTAGGTTTGAAGGTTAAAACATTTAGGGTAAAAGAAAAGCTGCAAAACAGGAAGTTTGTTGTTAAGTGTGTACAAGAAAACTTTCTGATTCAGTATGTGGATGTACCTATTAGAGAAGGTGCAAAACCTGACCAACTCTTGAGAAATAAGGCAGGGCAAGTAACTGAGGTGTTAGATGGGGAGCACTTTGGGGCCAGCAACCATAATTCTATTAGTTTTAAAATAGTGATGGAAAAGGATAGACCAGATCTAAAAGTTGAAGTTCTAAATTGGAGAAAGGCCAATTTTGACGGTATTAGTCAAGAACTTTCAAAAGCTGATTGGGGGCAGATGTTCGCAGGTAAAAGGATGGCTGGAAAATGGGAAACCTTCAAAAATGAGATAATGAGTGTCCAAAGAAAGTATATTCCTGTTAGGGTGAAAGGAAAGGTGGGTAGGTATAGGGAATGCTGGATGACTAAAGAAATAGAGGTTTTGGTAAGGAACAAGAAGGAAGCAAATGTCAGGTATAGACAGGATAGATCGAGTGAATCCTTAGAGTATAAAGGTAGTATATCTAAGAGAAATCAGGAGGGCAAAAAGGGGGCATGAGATAGCTTTGGCAAATAGGGTGAAGGAGAATCCAAAGGGTTTTTACAAATACATTAAGGACAAGGGTAACTAGGGAGCGAATAGGGCCCCTCAAAGATCAGCAAAACAGCCTATGTGTGGAGCTGCAGGAAATGTGAAAGATACATGAGTATTTTGCATCAGTGCTTATTGTGGAAAAGGACATAGATGACGACATCTTGAAAAATGTCCATATTACAGAGGAGGAAGTGCTGGATGTTTCAAAATGCATAAAAATGGATAAATTCCCAGGACCTGATCAGGTGTACCCGAGAATTCTGTGGGAAGCTAGAGAGAAGTGACTGCCTCTTGCTGAGACATTTGTATCATCAATAGTCACAGGTGTGGTGCTAGAAGACTGGAGTTGGCTAATGTGGTGCCATTGTTTAAGAAGGATAATAAGGACAAGCCAGGGAACTATAGACCAGCGAGTCTGACGTTGTTGGTGGGAAGTTTTTAAGATTAGATTAGATTAGATTACTTTACAGTGTGGAAACAGGCCCTTCGGCCCAACAAGTCCACACCGACCCGCCGAAGCGCAACCTACCCATACCCCTACATTTACCCCTTACCTAACACTACAGGCAATTTAGCATGGCCAATTCACCTAACCTGCACATCTTTTGGACTGTGGGAGGAAACCGGAGCACCCGGAGGAAACCCACGCAGACATGGGGAGAATGTGCAAACTCCACACAGTCAGTCGCCTGAGGTCGGAATTGAACCCGGGTCTCTGGCGCTGTGAGGCAGCAGTGGCAGTTATTGGAGGGAATCCTGAGGAACAGGATGTACAGGATGTACATGTATTTGGAAAGGCAAGGACTGATTAGGGATAGTCAACATGGCTTTGTGCGTGGGAAATCATGTCTCACAAGCTTGATTGAGTTTTTTGAAGAAGTAACAAAGAGGATTGATGAGGGCAAGGTGGTAGATGCGATCTATATGGACTTCAGACAAGGCATTCGACAAGGTTCCCCATGGGAGACTGATTAGCAAGGTTAGATCTCATGGAATACAGGGAGAACCATCAATTTGCATACAGAATTGGCTTAAAGGTAGAAAACAGAGGGTGGTAGTGGTGGTGGAGGGTTGTTTTTAAAACTGGAGGCCTGTGACCAGTGGAATGCCACAAGGATAGGGGCTGGGCCCACTACTTTTCATCATTTATATAAATGATTTGGATGTGAGCATAAAAGAGGTATAGTAGTAAGTTTACAGACGATACCAAAATTGGAGGTGTAGTGGACAGCGAAGAGGGTTACCTCAGATTACAACAGGATTTTGATCAGATGGAGAGTCAAGATTAGAGCGGTGCTGGAAAAGCTCAGCAGGTCAGGCAGCATCCGAGGAGCCGGAAAATCAATTTTTCGGGCAGAAGTCCTTTATCAGTAATGAGCCAATGGGCTAAGTGGCAGATGGAGTTCAATTTAGATAAAATGGGAGGTGCTCCATTTTATGAAAGCAAATCTTAGCAGCACTTGTACACTTAATGGTAAGGTCAGAGGGACCGTTGCTGAACAAAGACCTTGGAGTGCAGGTTCATAGCTCCTTGAAAGTGGAGTCGCAGACAGATAGGATAGTGAAGAAGGTGTTTGGTATGCTTTCCTTTATCGGTCAGAGTATTGAGTACAGGAGTTGGGAGGTCATGTTGCGACTGTACAGGACATTGGTTAGGCCACTGTTGGAATATTACGTGCAATTCTGGTCTCCTTCCTATGTGAAAGATGTTGTGAAACTTGAAAGGGTTCAAAAAAGATTTACAAGATGTTGCCAGGGTTAGAGGATTTGAGCTATAGGGTGAGGTTGAATCGGCTGGGGCTGTTTTCCCAGGAGCGTCGGAGGCTGAGGGGTGACCTAATAGAAGTTGACAAAATCATGAGGGGCATGGATAGGATAAATAGGCGAAGTCTTTTCCCTGAGGTGGGGAGTCCAGAGCTAGAGGGCATAGGTTTAGGGTGAGAGGGGAAAAATATAAAAGAGACCCAAGGGGCAATTTTTCCACACTGAGGGTGGTGCATGTATGGAATGAGCTGCCAGAGGAAGTGGTGGAGGCTGGTATAATTGCAACATTTAAAGGGTATCTGGATGGGTATATGAATAGGAAGGATTTGGAGGGATACGGGCCAAGTGCTCGCAGGTGGGACTAGATCGAGTTAGAATATCTGGTCGGCGTGGACAAGTTGGAACGAAGGGTCTGTTTCCGTGCTGTACATCTCTATGACTCTAGTCAATTAAAGAGCTAGAGGCATGATGTCTGCATTGTTTGTAAAGCAGCTCAATCCAGAGAGATGTTTTTATTGTGCAAGCTTTACTTAAATTATTTTTAAAGGTTGCAGACAATCCCAAATGGTTGCAAAACCTATTTATAATTATCTGAGCAAATAAAAAAATAAAGTCAGGGCCAATTAGTTTAAAAAGAATGTGGAGAATAACCTAGAGAAGGTTAAGTAATCATTGAGAATGACAGTTTAGGAGAAGTTTCTCTGGTTTCAATTTAGCTGGGAGCTAATGGACTTCATCTGGTTTGCAGCTTGCAGAGGTTAGGTAAAGTATATAATAGTTCGGTAAACTTGGACTGTAAACAGAGTAAAGAATTAATGTTAACATTGACCACATGAAAGGAGGCGAGACTCAAATCTCAGCTTGAAACCTTTGAGGAAACTAAAGCTATATCCAGTTTGAAGCTAATGGGAGAATCAATGGCCTCAGTGTCTTATTGCAAAAGAAAGCTGTCAGCTGAATAGGCTCGCCATGTTGAACCGTAAGCAGAATAAGAGACTGGAGCAACCAAAATCAACAAATGGGAAAGGAAAGATCTACCTCGGAGAATAGCTGGAGCTGAGGAGAAATCTTCAGAGGACTGTAGCATCCTTTTCTGCAGTCCCCCAGAAGCAAATAATGTTGTGTTTTATAAGAGCTATGGCCTCTACTGATAGTACTACCGGTCAAGTCAGAATGACACCTGCTTCATTTCATTCACTTGTAGGACATGGGCTGCACTGAATGGGCTCTTAAGATGGTGGTGAGCTGCCTTCTTGAACTTAGATTAGAGTGGTGCTGAAAAAGCACAGCAGGTCAGGCAGCATCCAAGGAGCAGGACAATTGACTTCTGCCTTCTTGAACTGCTGCAGTTCATATGCAGTGGGTAGACCCACAATGCTGCTTCAGGTAGAGAATTCCAAGATTTTGACCCAGCAACACTGGAGGAACAGAGAAATGTTTCCAAGTTCAAGGTGGTGAATGGTGGAGTTTTATAGATTGCATATTTATATTTTGTTTATTTTATTAACATGGTTGTCAATCAATCATTGATACATGTTTATACATGGCTGAAAAGTGTCTTTAACAATATTAGAAACATTACACAATAAAAGAATCAGATAACAAAACAAGCCAACAAAACATGGAAGACTGATTGATTTCAAAACACACAGCAAAACAGCTTCAACATGATTCCTGGCACTATCCATTAGAGAGATTCAAATCCTGAGAAGTTATCATTCCATGGGTCATCCAGCACCACACTCGACTCTGATCTCTAGCATCTGCAGTCCTCACTTTCTCCAAGTTATCACCCCATGTCAACTTTAAAGTTTCTACTTAGCTGACTCCTGACAGTTTCTCTGTCACGGACTGTGGAGAAAACTGAGTCTATTCCAATTCTGCCACCATTAACATTTTCTTAATTGGACAGCCCAAACTTTCTCAGTTCTAGTACCCTGCAGATTTTTAACCAAACGCCTCCTGGTTAGGAAGCATCACAAACTTTTTATTTATTTATTCGTAGGACATAGTTGCTCGCTAAGCAAGCATTTATTGCCAATCCCTAACCATCTAAAGCATAGTTAAGAGTCAGCCACATTACTGTGGATCTTAAGTTGCACCTAGAGCAGGCTAGGTTAGGATGGCAACATTTCCTTCCTCCCAAAAAGCCAGAGAAAGGATATTAGTGAATCAGATGGTTTCCTACAATTCACAAGTGTTTCATTGTCAGCATTAGACTCTTAATTCCACTTTTTTTAAATTGAATTCAAACTCTACCATCTGCAGAGCAGTCCCCAGACTATCACCTGGATCTCTGGAATAATAGTCTCGCAATAACACCATTGACCTACCACCTTTTTTTTTCCAGAATTGCCTAGTTCCCTAAATTACCCTGAACCTCTTCCAGGAGAGAAAAGAGTGTTGGAGCAAATTACTGCAGACGCTGGAATCTGTACTGAAAACAATAAATGCTGGAGATCATAGTGGGTCAGGCAACATTCATGGAGAGCAAGCTAATGTCTCCAATCTAGATGATTCATCTTGCTCTCTCTCCATGGAAGCTGCCTGACCCGCTGTGATCTCCAGCATTTGTTGTTTTCAGAGAAAATAAACTTGCTGCTGCCCTCAACTCTGATGTTTTCTTAACAAAAAAAAATGAATCTGCTTAATTCCAGAACGTTCTGAACTGAAAACAAAGCCAAATGACATTAGATGTTAACGCTACCAGTCATAAACCCTGAAGTATAAGCCACCTTCCATTACCCTACGGGGTCTGCAGTCACCAGTTTCGTGACAAATACTGGACTTAGGTCACCATTTTAGAAGGATTCTGATCTTTTTTGCAAAAACACCCTCCAAAAAAGTAACCAACACCCATCTGCTTCTATTTTCAAATCTAAATGTCGAAAGTCTTATTAATTTTTATAAATGATATAATGTTCATCATGCAGGAGAACACTAGGAAAGTAAGGAGTATACCTGAATGCAGAACATACATAGTTATAAACAATATTCAGTTAAGAGACCCCATTTAATTTGTCTACATAATATAAAATTTATTCTGTTAAAGTTAAATCTTGTAACACTGTTCAAAACAAGCTACTTGAATACCTTTGGAAATGCTAACATTCTCTAACTGATAATAACACCATTAAGAACTGATCTATTAACTAGATACTGGATTTTAAAAGAATGCAACTTTTTAAACATCTTTATTGGATTTATTCATCCTTTTGAAACTCAAGAATCATTAAAGGTCTTTTTTGGTCATTTGTTGATCATTGTGTAACATGACCCAAGAAGAAACTACACAAATCAATCATTCTTTTCAAAGTGTCAACAGTTTACCTTGGTAGAATTCATAGTTGAACTGGAAGCCAGATCATTTTTACAAGCCATTAAATTAGAAGCAAACTGCTTCAATCATTGATTGAATCTACAGATTGCAATTCAATAAAGTTCTTGATACTGCACAATGAAAGATTATCTATGAAGCATTGACAATATAGTCATCTAATTGATGATTCCAAGAAAAAATTAATTAGTGACTTAACTGTCAGATTTTTAAAAATCAAACTGGCTAAGTTTTCTTTTGTCCAATTACTGTAGTTAGTTCTAAGCTCAAACCACTGAATACTTGCAGGGGCCAGATAATACTACTGTTACGTAATGGTCATAATTGTTATAAGTGAAGCCTAAATGGTTTCAAGTAACCCCTAGCATCAGTATAATCTTTTTCTTCTCCGCTAATACCAACTCTCTCCAGAAACAAGCCAACTTCACAACCAAATTTCTTTTGATTATTCAATTCCAACTTGCTACTGAAATATCAATTTTTCTGAGTCCATATTTGAGATCATACTTAAACTGGAGTTACCTTCCCATCCCACGACCACTTTCATCGAGAAGGACAAGGGCAGCAGCTAAATGGGAACACCACCTGCAGGTTTCCCTCCAAGCCAATCACCATCCTGACTTGGAAATATATCATCATTCCTTCATTGTCACTGGGTGAAAACCCTAGAACTTGCTTCCTAACAGCATTGTGGGTTTACCCACATCAAATGGGTTTCAGCAGGTCAAGAAGGTACTCACCACCACCCCCTGAAGGGTAACAAAGAATGGGCAATAAATGTTGACCTAGCCAGTGATGCCCACATCCCATTAAAATAATTTTTAAAATCCAAAGCATCATTTTAGATAGCTGATTTTTGTAGCATTTTCAAAACATTAAGAATCACATCATAAAGTCATAAAGGTCTACAGCACAGGAAAAGGCCCTTCAGCTCATTGAACCTACGCCAGTCAAAAACAAGCATCTAACTATTCTAAATGCCATTTTCCAGCACGTGGCCCATGGCATTGCTCAACTGGACATTGCAAGTGCAAATCTAAATGCTCCACAAAATGTTACGAGGGTTTCTGCCTCTACCACCCTTACATGCAGTGAATTCCAGATTCTCACTACCTTTTGGATGAGAAAAATGTTTCTTCACATCCTCTCAAAATCTCTACCCCTTATCTGGAATGATTTTATTCTGTCCAGTATATTGCATAATGTGAAAATGGTAGGCATCATGTTCCATTCCAGTCCACAGGAGAACTGTGCCACAGCAAACTGACAATGAAACCTTGACTGTCATGGGCTTTGAATACTCCAATGGGAATACAGCTGAGTGAAGTATAACAGCTCATGCTGTTTTAGAGATTTGATGCAGACAAAAATAATTCCCTAAGCTACTGACCTGTTAACTGCTCCTTTTGTTCTACATCCTCTTCCTTCACAAAACTCAGTGATGCATAACAAGAGGGCATCTGGTTAACCTACTGTCATGGTCATGGCAAATGCTGCTAGATCATAATTGAAAGCAGGACAAGATAACTTAACCTCCAATTCGACCTCCCTTTGAGGGAAAGCACTGAGCAAACATTGAAGGTGGCTCTCTCAAGGGACAGCATTTGTAAATTAATTTTTTGTTGGGATCATGGGATAGAATCCAAGTACTAAGATATTCAGAATCTCACTGGACAAACCTTGGGACTCAAGACTATTTCTTCATGAAAGTAGAGGGCTGACAAGCCAGTTTAAACTTCAAAAGCCAAATGACGGTTCAGAGTCCAAGTTAACAGCTAAAAGAAACTGGCAACAGGTTTTGATTGTGCACAACTCAATTTGCTCGCAGCTTTGTACTGAACGTGTAGGTTCCTCCAAGCATAACATGACATACTGTGGATGAATTAGGATAGCTGCCTTTTTGGTCTAACCAGAAGAGCCCCATTAAGTAAACAATATGAAATGTATTGTAGTGCCGCACTATTTACTTGAATAATGATCTTCATTACTACAGAAACTGCTGAGAACACACTAGCCTCAGCTCTGTCCCATACCAACACCTTTTTAACTATAAAAGACATTCTCATGCCATTACCACAATGGACTGAATGCAGTCTAGATGAGTGAAGGATATCTGGGCGGCGTGGATGAGTTGGACTGAAGGATCTGTTTCCGTGCTGGACATCTCAATGACTCTAAATATTAACCCTTTCAAACACGCATACAAATTTTTTCCTGATGAAGGGTCACTGAACTCAAAACGTTAACTTTCTTTCCACAGACGCTGCCAGATCTGACGAGTTTCTCTAGTACACTGTTTTTGTTTCAGACCACCAACATCCACGATTCTTTGTTTTATTGTATGATTTATGTTCTGATTTCTTTCTGATTTTACTGCAGCACTTCTCCACCTCCTGATGCTGCCTGGCCTGCTGTGTTCTTCCAGCATCTGAAGTTTTATTTTTGTCTCCTGCAAAGCTGCCTGGCCAGCATGTCCCTTTCGCAGCCCGCCACATCATTGCTAAGCTGTGAATGCATGCATCACACAATGCAAGTAACATAAATCAGGCTATTTTTAACCTTCAGCATATTGCCATTATTTTGCCAAGACCTGCTGGTAGGATTTGGTCCTGAATTTTAAATGTCCAAAACTGATGCAGTTTGATGGGATGCCCTCTGCAGAGCAGCTCCAGATCTTTGTACCCACTCACATACAAACCTTTTCCTCCTTTCTCCTAAAAGGATTTAATACAAAGTGCTGTCAACGATGAATCAATAAGCTGGTGACTTCAGTATATAGTAACCGGAGGGGGGCACAACAGATGAAAGAGTAGAGAGAGAGAAAAAAAATCAGCTTCCAGTCTGCTGCTTTATATGGAGTGGTACTGTTATAATACAAACTGTAATAAGGCCTTCATACATGCAGAGACTCAGAATGCACATAACAGCATGAACTGACTGTCTGAACCAGACTGTGCAGCCCAATGATATAAATTGTTAATATTTTTAAAATTGATATACTTAGTTTCATGTTTGTTAACTATATGTTTACTAACGACTAACATTTACACAATTCACTTCAGGGTAACTAATGTAGAACATTTCCAAGCGCTCCATGAAGGCATGACTAAAATACAAATATAGGCTGTGAAATACTGATAGGAGAAATGGTACATTGGTAATGTCATTGCACTAGAAATCCAAAGGTATGAGGCTGGTCTGCTCTCGAGATATTTAAGGGCTTCTTGTTGATTTTTTAGCAAGTCATTTAACATTGTCACCAACTGCTTTAGTAGATGCTGCAGACATACTTTCTGTATTTATAGTCAAAAAGTGTGGTGCTGGAAAAGGTAGGGTCAAGCAGCATCTGAGTGGCAAGAAAACCAAAGTTTCAAGCATAAGGTTTCATCAGAAATGAAGGGGGGGGAAGGTCCAAAAGGGACTGAGAGTTAAATGGAAAGGGGTGGGGCTGGGAAGGTAGCTGGGAATGCGCTAGATGGATTGAGGTGGGCGATGATGGTGATAGGCTGGAGCGGATATGTGAGAAGAGGTAGAACAGCTCAAGAGGGCAGTGTGGAATTGGAGGATTGGATCTGGGACAAAGTGAGAGGAGGGGAGATGAGAAAACTGATGAAAACAGCATTGATCCTGTGTGGTTGGAGGGTCCAAGGCAGAAGATTAGAATCTGGCGGTGGAGGCAGCCCAGGACTTGCATGTCCTTGATGGAATAGGAGAGGGAGTTGAAGTGTTTAGCCACAGGGTGGTGGGGTTTTTTTTTTTTTTTTTAAGAAAAGTGTGTCCCCGTCCCAGAGACATTCTCGGAAACATTCCGCAAGTTGGTGTCCTGTCTCCCCAGTGTAGGGGAGACCACAGAGAGCAACAGGTAGTAGATGACGTGTATGGAGGTGTAGGAAAATCTCTGCCTTTGGGGCCTGGGATGGAGATGAGGGGGGAGATGTGGGTGCAGGTTTTATACATTTTGTGGTAGCAAGGGAAAGTGCTGGGATTGGAGGACAAGTTGATGGGGGGCATGGACCTAACAAAGGAGTCACAGAGGGAATTGTCTCTGCGGGACGCAGATAGGAGTGGGGAGGGAAATATATCTGTGGAGGTAGGGTCTGTTTGTAGGTAGCTGAAATGGCGGAGGATGACGTATTGTCTCCAGAGGTTGCTGGGGTGGAAGACAAGGACCAGGGCGGTTCAGTGCTTATTGCGATTGAAAGGGTTGGGTTCAAGGGCAGAGGTGCAGGAAGTAGAGGAGATGCACTGGAGGGTATCATTGACCACTTGAGGGGAAATTGCAGTCCCTGAAGGAGTCCATCTGGGATGTTCTATGGTGAAATCGGTCCTCCTTGGAGCAGATGCAGCTGTGGTGGAGGAATTGGTAGTAAGGTATAGCATTTTTACAGGAGGCAGGCTGGGAGGAGGTGTAGTCCAGTTGGCTGTGGGAGTTGGTAGGTTTGACACAGACTTCAGTGTTGAGTCGGAGATAGTGGAAATGGAGATAGTGAGGTCCAGAAAGTGAGGGAGATGTCAGAGATGGTCCAGGTGAATTGGAGGTCAGGCTGAAAGGTGTTGAAGTTAATGAACTGTTCAACCTCCTCATGGGAGCACGAGGCAGCACCAATGCAGTCATCAATGTAGCGGAGGAAAAAGGTAGAGAATGGTGCCAGTGTAGCTGCAGAAGGTGGACTGTTCTGCAGTTATACTGGCACCATTCTCCACCTTTTCTTCCGCGACAGCGCTTTGTATTAAATCCTTTTAGAAGAAAGGTCCCCTTCCGGGACCTCACTATCTCTATTTCTGGCGGCCGACTCAACACAGACATAGACTTCAAACCTACCGACTCCCATAGCTACCTGGACTACACCACCTCCCATTCTACCTCCTGTAAAAATGCCATACCTTACTCCCATTCCTCCACCGCTGCCGCATCTGCTCAGAGGAGGACCAACTCCACCATAGATCATCCCAGATGGTCTCCTTCTTCATGTGGTCAACAATACCCTCCAGTGCATCTCCTCCACCCTTGAACCCTACCCTTACAATCACAATAAGCACTGAACCGCCCTGGTCCTCTTCTCCCACCCCACCAACCTCCGGAGACAATGCGTCATCCTCTGCCAATTTCACCAACCAGAGAAAAATTTCCCTCCCCACCCCTTTCTGTGTTCCACATTGACCATTCCCTCTGCGAGTCTCTTGGCCCCCCCCCACCCCCAACCCATCCTTCACTTCCAGCACCTTCCCTTGCCGCCGCAAGAGATATAACACCTGCAAGCACACCTTCCTCCAAGGTCCCAAAGGATCCTTCCACATCCAGAGATTTTCCTGCACCTCCACATCCGTTATCTACTGTGTCTGTTGCTCTCGATGTGGTCTCCTGTACATTGGGAAAACAGGACCCCAACTCGCAGAATGTTTCAAAGAACATCTCTGGGACACATACACTAAATAACCCCTGTTGCTGAACACTTCAACTCCCCATCCCACTCCACCCAGGACATGCAAGCCCTGGGCTTCCTCCACCACCAAAATCTAGCCACCCAACTCCCAGAGGAAGAACGCCTAATCTTCTGCCTTGGGACCCTCCAACCACACAGGATCAACATTGGTTTCACCGATTTCCTCACCTCCATCCACCCCCTTATCCCAAATCCAACACTCCAACACAGCACCACCAACACCCTCTTGAATTGCTCTACCTGTCCATCTTCTTTCCCACCTATCTGCTCCATCCTCCACTCCAAAGTATTATCATCATCCCCCCCATCTCCATCTACCTACTGCATTCCCAGCTACCTTCTCCCCAGCCCCACCCACTCCCATTGTATCTCCACCCCCTACCACTTCCCTCACATTCCTGATGAAGAGCTCATGCTCGAAACGTATGCTCCTCGGATGGTACCTGACCAGCTTTGCTTTTCCAGCACCACTCATTTTGACTGATCTCGATTATCTGCAGTCCTCAATTGCTTCTTCCGTATTTATGTTGAGATAGGCGTGTTGGTATATTGGATTCACATAAAGTAGAATTAGAGCGATTCATTAACATCCTTACTAAACATCATTGCGCTTAAGACCACAATACACAAGTGATACATTAATTTCATTGACATAATATTTAAATATCAACCGAATAAAAAAGTATTTAAATAGCTGACACACCCTGCTAAATGCAAAAAGCCAATACCCTAAATTTGCTTTCTGTCCCTGCTATACCATTGTATGTTTCTCTCTAATGTAGTCACTGCACCTGAAGCAATTCAGTGTAGGAGAGGCTTTGAAATAGCATAACACAAATGCAAATCTTCATAACACATCACTCAGCTTTGTATGCTGTTACAATCACAGCCTGTGCCTGTCCCACATTTATTGCTGGTAGGTTCATAATGAGCCTATATCAGCAGCAAGTGCAAGTGATGAATAGAGGAACAGCTCTTCAGAGATTCTGACAGTTCCAATATGGGGGAAAACATTTTTGCTGTTGGTTGCTCCAGTGATGGAATTTTCTGGGGCATTGTGGAAATTTTTGAGGATGAATTTGCCTGCTAGCCCATTTATGTTGAGTTTATAAATGCGTTGCTGGAAAAGCGCAGCAGGTCAAGCAGCAAAGGAACAGGAGAATCAATGTTTCGGGCATAAGCCCTTCTTCAGGAATCTGCTCCTCGGATACTGCCTGACCTGCTGTGCTTTTCCAGCACTACTCTAACCTTGACAATCATCTATTCAGTCTTTGAATTGTATGAACAGATGGCTGACTTCTGTTACGATGGTCAGGCTTCATCTGTTCAGCTTCTGAAACAGATGCCCATCTGCAATAATACTTCATAGGTTTTCATGTCTGCAAATCTTTCGGATTTTACATTGTTTACACACCTGTGCAATCTTATGTCTATTATGAGGGACTGCAGGAAGGATCTAACCAGGGTAAGGAATTGTGCCAGAAAAAAAATAGGTCAGAATTTCAATTAATTATGGGGTGCGGAGGAGCGAGGCCTGGGTACAACAGTCTAGGGAGTGTTACCAGTCACCAAGTCCTTTGGAATGTGGCGTGGAGGAGAGTCTGTTGGTGAGCAGGTAGGTGGTGGAGTGGTGACAGTTGGAAGGCTGGACTTCAGTGTGACACCAACAGGGAGAGACCAAAAAGTATTGGGATGTTACTACACAGGCAGACATGGGTGAATCCACAGGTAAGTTCAATTGGCCGATAAAATTAGCCAGACCAATTAAAATTCCTAACATAGCCAATTTGATCAAATACATAAATATTAAAATATTACATATATTATATAATTTATTACAAATGGGCTTTAATCAGATCTAGACAATAAAATTAAAATTAACCATGTATAAAAAAAAGTTTAAAGATTCCTAATTTTTCCAGTGAGCTAAAAATCAGAGATACAGGATTCAGAAGAGCTAAAGTAAAATATTTAAGTCAATCCCCTCATAAATCTATGGCATCATGACAAAGGAGGACACTGCTTAGAGATTAGCTAGTGAGAGTTTGCAAAATTTCAGGCTTTTAATTAAATGAAGAGAAATAAACTAAACAGGCTTGACAGGGCATCTCAGGTTTGGGAAATGCACATTTTGCTGTATATGGGAATATGATCAATCTTCAGAACTGACCACGGTGTTCTATGCTATCAGCACTATTGCTGTAACCATATTATTTTAAGGTATGGGGCCAATTAGTTTGGTGCGGTAGAGAAAAACCACTTGCTAGTTTAATAAGAGACTCTTGTCTTAAACCCAATATAGTTTACTGGTTGTTAGGAAATTTGAATTATCATCAAGTTCAAATTCGAGAGATGGTAAACATCGTTATGGACACAATGAGGAGGATCAGAAATAGGTTTAACTCCTCCAAGTTCCAAAACTGTTTTCCCACCAGCCCATATGACATCATGTTGTGTAGTGCTAATGGCATACTTGAGTATTAACCCTTTCACACTGTTACACCCTTACACAACTGGAGGTCACTTCCCCTGTTCTGGACAATTGTGTTTGAAGGAAGCATCAACATCTGGACAAGCTTGACCTTAGAGTTTAGAGTTAGGCATAGTGCTAAAATCTACAGATGTGCCACTGAACTGCTTCGACTCTATATACTAGTAAATAATGGAAAAGAAATAGAAGACAAATTTGTACGGAAATAATGGAAAACTATTGAGTAATGTTAATGGGGACTCAAAGTCAGTAATATTGTTAAAAGCCAAATATGGGGAAGAATTTCTGAAATGCTAGGTGAATCAAATTGGCAGCTACCACCAAATGGTAAGTTCATAAAGGAAGTGCGAGGTGAGAATGCAAGGAGGGTACAGGGACTAGGGTGTCAGGTAAATATAGTACCACTTAGGTTGGTGCAGAGTTTGAACAAATAGCGTACAGTATTCCAAAAGTTGCATGCCTGGTGTTTAGGGGGACAGGGAAAAGTGGGTCTGGGTAAGAATTGAGGGAAGGGGGAAGTAGGCCCAGAGCAGGCCAGGGTGTTAGGTCACAGGGGTGTCAGATCGGAGTCTCAAGGGTGTAAGAATGGTGTAGAGTGAGGCATGGGGTCGTTGAATAGTTTCTCAGGAGTTAGATTATGTACTTAATAGTCTAACTTCTCCTGAGCAAATATCTACTTAATTCCATTGGAATCCTCCAAAAGTTTCAGATTTAAATGGAGACTTTCAAACCATTCCAAGGAGTTGAGAATTGCCAGCAGAATTTTCAATTTCCCGGACAATTCCTTTGGAGTTTGTTATGAGGAGGATTTTGTAACTCCCATCTGCCATACAAAAAGATATCAGTGGCCTTCAGAAAATCTAAGCCTACGTCTCTGGTATGGCAAGAAAGTAGATACTGCTGAATTTGGTTCTCGGAGATGAAGCGAGACATGTGGATCAAGTGCAAGTAGGGGAAAATATAGAGGACAATGAAGGGAGGTTTAAGGATAAATAGTCTGCGTTATAGGATGTTGAGGTGCCGGTGTTGGACTGGGGTGGAGAAAGTTAAAAATCACACAACACCAGGTTATAGTCCAACAGTACCCTTCCACTGACACCCTCCTTCGACTGACTGAACTGGTCCTCACCCTGAACAACTTCTCTTTCCAATCCTCCCACTTCCTCCAAACGAAAGGAGTAGCCATGGGCACCCGCATGGGTCCCAGCTATGCCTGCCTCTTCGTAGGATATGTGGAACAATCCATCTTCCGCAACTACACTGGCCCCACCCCCCACCTTTTCCTCCGCTACATCGATGGCTGTATCGGCGCCGCCTCGTGCTCCCACGAGGAGGTTGAACAGTTCATCCACTTCACCAACACCTTCCACCCCGACCTCAAATTCACCTGGACAGTCTCAGATTCCTCCCTCCCCTTCCTCGACCTTTCTATTTCTATCTCAGGCGACCGAATCAACACGGACATCTACTATAAACCGACCGACTCCCACAGCTACCTGGACTACACCTCCTCCCATCCTGCCCCCTGTAAAAACGCGATCCCATTCTCCCAATTCCTTCGACTCCGCCGCATCTGCTCCCAGGAGGACCAGTTCCAAAAACGCACAACCCAGATGGCCTCCTTCTTCAAGGACCGCAATTTCCCCCCCGACATGGTCGACGATGCCCTCCAAAGCATCTCTTCCACTTCCCGCTCCTCCGCCCTTGAACCCCGCCCCTCCAACCGCCACCAGGACAGAACCCCACTGGTCCTCACCTACCACCCCACCAATCTCCATGTACAGCGCATCATCCGCCGTCATTTCCGCTATCTCCAAACGGACCCCACCACCAAGGATATATTTCCCTCCCCTCCCCTATCAGCATTCCGTAAAGACCACTCCCTCCGTGACTCCCTCGTCAGATCCACACCCCCCACCAACCCAACCTCCACTCCCGGCACCTTCCCCTGCAACCGCAGGAGGTGCAAGACTTGCGCCCACACCTCCCCCCTCACCTCCCTCCAAGGCCCCAAAGGAAACTTCCATATCCGCCACAGATTCACCTGCACCTCCACACACATCATCTATTGCATCCTCTGCACCCGATGTGGCCTCCTCTATATTGGGGAGACAGGCCGCCTACTTGCAGAGCGTTTCAGAGAACACCTCTGGGACACCCGGACCAACCAACCCAACCACCCTGTAGCTCAACATTTCAATTCCCCCTCCCACTCCACCAAGGATATGCAGGTCTTTGGACTCCTCCATCATCAGACCACAACAACACAACGGTTGGAGGAAGAGCGCCTCATCTTCCGCCTAGGAACACTCCAACCACAAGGGATGAACTCGGATTTCACCAGTTTCCTCATTTCCCCTCCCCCCACCTTGTCTCAGTCAAATCCATCGAATTCAGCACCGCCTTCCTAACCTGCAATCTTCTTCCCGACCTCTCCGCCCCCACCCCAGTCTGACCTATCACCCTCACCTTGACCTCTTTCCACCTATCACATTTCCGACACCCCTCCCCCAAGTCCCTCCTCCCTACCTTTTATCTTAGCCTGCTGGACAAACTTTCCTCATTCCTGAAGAAGGGCTTATGTCCGAAACATCGATTCTCTTGTTCCCTGGATGCTGCCTGACCTGCTGCGCTTTTCCAGCAACACATTTCCAGCTATAGTCCAACAGGTCAATTTGAATGTACAAACTTTCAGGGTGCTGCTCCTTCATCACGTAACTTGTGGGGCAGATGCATAGGATACAGAATTTATAACTAAAAGATCAAAAAGTGGCATATAACTAATTCAGTGTATTAAACAAAGGTAGGTTGCTGTACAGTCTCTAATCATTTGGAATGGGGATGCAGGTTTCGATTGATTAATTTGTAAATCCCAGAATTTCTTTCAAGTCACAGCCCTGGGATAACCCAAGGTTTTATCAGTATTAAAAAAAATGACACCTCAGCTCAGACAATGCATTAAAAGGTGTGAGGTTGAAGTCTGTCTGTATCCCAACCCGGCATCAGACTGGTTCTATTTCCAAAGTAGGAATTTATAAAATGTCACAGAGTGTGCTTTTTGAACAGTCTGCAGGCAATCAAAATGGAATGTATCTGCAAATAAAAATTCACCCTGTAAGTTCATGCGCGTGAGGGAGAGGGAAAGTAGGTGTGTGAGAGAGTGAGTGGGTGGATGAGTGACAGAAAGTGTGTGCGCATGTGTGGGACAGAGGGGGAAGTGTGAGAGAGTGAGAGAGTGTGTGTGAACACACGTATGGGAGAGAAGCAAAGAGTGACAATACGTGCATGAGCGTGTGCTTACATGCTTGATACAGTGTGTGCACGCGCGAGTGTGACGGACTTTATGCCTGTGTGAGGGTGTCGAAACCATGCAGACGCTATAGCAATGGATGAATGAACACAACAATCACCACACAGGGATGTTACCTCCCAGTGGGGGAATACTTCAGTGGTCAAGGACATTCAGCCTCAGACCTTCGGGTGAACATCCTCCAAGGCAGACTTCGGAATACACAATGATGCAGTCACCAAGCAGAGGCTGATAGCCAAGGTTGGTAACCATGAGAACAGCCTCAACTGTCATACTACGATGTCTGTCTGTCTGTCTGTCACACACACGCGCACACACACACACACCCCTATGGGGTGAATTTGCAGATACATTCTATTTTATTCAAAACAAAATCTGTGGGCAAAGTGAAATTTTATAAATTCCTACTTTGGAAGTAAAACCAGTCTGACTCCAGGTTGGGATACAGACTCCAACCTTACTCCTTTAATGCATTGTCAGGGTTGAGTTGTCACTTTTTTTAAAATCCACTGAAAAAACCTTAAGTTTTGTCAGGGCTGTGACTTGAAAGAAACGTTGTGATTTAATATGTAAATCCATCGCAACCTGCACTCCCATTTGAAGTGATTAATGACTTAACAGCAATCCAGGTTTGAATCAGTTATATGACACCTTGATCTTTTACCTATAAATTCTGTGTCCAATGTGTCTGCCCCACTTGCTACCTGATGATGAAGACGCAGCACTCTGAAAGCTTGTACTTTCGAATAAACTTGTTGGACTATAATCTGGTGCTGTGTGATTTCTTTAATTGTATTGTGTAAGACTTTGTTACTTCATTTCAGTCTTAAAAAAACTTTCAGACTACTGGGAGATTTTCAGATGATAATCGTAGTGGACTCCAGAATCCTTTCTCTCTATCTACCCCACAGTTTGTGGAACAATTTGCTGAAAAGTAAATATACCTGGATCTTATGACATTCCCTCAACAGATTACTTGCAAGCTTTAAAAAGGTTCAAGGCAAATGCAGCAATCTGACATATATTACTCCATTCTGCCCAAGTTTTCTGAGCAACCTCTAGACAAGCAAGTGTTAATTGGAAAAGCTGCAGAATTCACTTCTGTTTCAAAAGCAGTAGGCAATTTTGAAGGGAGAGCTATCTGCAATAAGACTCGTATTTCTAAGCAACTGGCTGAAGGGATGAAAACACAAGCCACACTCAAAAAATAAATATTTCTAGAGGATGCACTTGAATGTATCTATTAAAGCAGCTGAGAGATCTGCACTGCAGTACTATATATTTCACAAAATCATATCAGAAATCAATAACCAAGGTGATTGCAGCTTAAATGAAACTACATTGCATCTGCATAAATAAACAAATCTCAGTACAGATCTAATTCCTCTAAATTTAATCTGCCTCTTGTAGTGAATTACCTATTGAATTATTGGAGACAAAGCACAGTAACACTAATGAAATAGACAATATAACGTACTGTTGCATGATAGAAATAGCCACCATTTCCCCAAGGTTACCAAAATGCTTCAAATAATTTTTTCATGTTTGACCAGAATTTTGCAGACAACAATTGGCTTCAGCAATTTAAAAAAAAATCATTTCCCGGATATGGACGTCACTAACTGACGAGCATTTATTATTGTCCATTCATAGTTGCCCTTGAGAAGGTAGTCTTGAACCACTGCAATCCATTTCTGTGGGTGGTCTCACAATGCCAGTAGAGAAGGATTTTGCCCCAGTGACACTGAAGGAACAGTGATATATTTCTAAGTCTGGTCATCAGTGAGCAGGTTATTGCTAAGCTGCTCACTATCACTGTTGATGACAATTTCTATCACCTGACTGATGATCAGGAGTAGACTGACGAGGCAGTAATTAGCGAGGATCGATTTGTCCTGCTTTTTATGTACAGGACATAGCTGAGTAACTTTCCTCATTGTCAGGTAGATGTAGTGGAACAGCTTGACTCTGGGTATAGGACATTCTGGAACACAAGTCTTCGGTACAATTGCAGAAATGTTAACAGGGCCCATAGCTTTTCAGTACCCATCGCCTCCAACTGTTTCTTGATACCACATTGAGTGAACCAAATTGGCTGAAGACTGGCAACTATGAAGCTTAGGATTTCTGCAAGAGGCTGGAGTGGATCATTCATTCTTCTGCTGAAGATTTTTAACGAATGCTTCCTTTGCTGAGTTTCCCCAACATTGCGGATGGGATGTTTGTAGAGTTTCCATCTCCAGCGAGCTGTTCACCAGCATTCCCGACTGTACGTGGTAGGACTCACATGCGGTCGTTACTGTTGCATCTGTCCATGACCATATTTGTATGTGCAGCTGGCGAGAAAGAGGCAGAGTATGTTTCTTCCCCCATATTGGTTCCCTCAGGACCAGACGCAGACCCAGTGTGGCAGTCCTTTAGGAATACCCCAGCTTGGTTAATAGGGTTATTGCCAAGCTACTCTTGGTGGTGGACATTGAAGTCCCCCAGCCAGAATTATATTCTGTCACCTTGCTACTTGTCCCAAGTCCTGTTCAACATGGAGGAATACTGATTCAACCAATTGGAGCTATTCACAATAATCAGGAAGTTTCCTCCCCCATGTCTGACCTGATATCATGTGACTTTATGGTGTCCAAGTCAGTGTTGAGGACTTCTGGGGCAGCTCCCTCTTGATTGTGTACCACTGTGCCGGCACCTCTGTCGTATCTGTTCTGCCTGTGAGACATAGCCAAGGACAGTGATGTTGTTGACTGGTATGTGAGAGATCTAGGATTGAGTGAGTATGGCTATGCTAGGCAGTTGCTTGACTGGTCAGAGACAGCTCTCGCAACTACAGTAACTAGAGAAAGCCAAAACCTAGCCACACCCGAATAGTATATTTTCACAACCAGATCAAAAAGAAAATCACATTGAGACACATGTGGGGCTAAATTGGATAGATCCTGAAAATGGGTGAAAGGATTGCCATGAGCTCATGTCAACTTAATGCTGTCTGATTATCTGCATGACTGATGCTGACAGCGAGTTTTAACTGTACTGCTGAATAGTTGTATGTGACAGCAGCTCTGGGGAGGATAACTAAGAACAGTTAGTGCTATAAAATGGGCTGAATCTAACCTGCACTTCCTAAAAAGGGAGGTACGCTATGGGGCAGGATTTATATCTGACCTGGGATAAAAGAGGGAGGAACGACCGAACGGGAGGTGGGATAGGCCGCAGGACCACCGGACGCTACACCGGATCCCCTGGTGGACGTATGACACACACACGCACGCACGCACGCACACACTCTGTAGATAGGTGTACAGAAATCCAATACACATTCAAAGGGCAGTGGAAACAACTGGTTGTGGAGGTCAAAACTACAAGTTAAGAGAATCCAGAACCAGTGCTGTAAGAAATTCCATGATTTCAGATGAATGGTCAATGCCAAAAGCATAGTCTCCAAAACCGAAATCCTATGAATTGCATCAGTAGCATTAACTATAGATCAATTCATCACACTCTAACACTTGTTGCCAAACTCTATCCAGACTCATATCTAACATCTATGAACTTCACCTCAATCTCACACAGAGCTGCTGAAAGCTTTAGAGCCACATCACACAGCCCACAAACTGAATAGCTTTTCAATCTGAACAGCACTTCATCTAAACAGATCGCATGACAGATGTCCCTTTCTCCTGAAGGACAAAGGTGGCACACAGAGGTAGCAAGAGCTAACCAGATAAAAGTGGGCACTGCATTTTGATGGAATAGCACACAAAGAAAGAACTTTGATGGGGGAGGGGTGGATGCAGAACAGAGTGTTTTGGTGCATTGGGGATACAATTACAGTTTGTGAGCGATATCAAGGAGTGTGAGGCAGCCTTGCACCAATTTGGCACAGGGTTTGACACAGAGTCCATCCTTTCAAGCATGCAGCCGGTGACAAACACCAAACTGGGTTAGCACCATAAATGCAGTATTTGATGTCATAGGTTCTGCTGCAGCACAAGCAGGAGCCAAACTCTATTTCTGTGCTGCAGTAGAAACTCTCACAGCAGTGATCAAACGCAAGGTCAGCTTGCAACCAATACTAGCTTAGAAGTTGTAAGCTCAGACATTGTTCTGGATGGCTGTGAACAAAAGCATGCAAAAAAGTGCTTGCAGAGTGTAACAGAAATCTAACAATTTGACTTCTAACATACTGCCAGGATTGAAGCGCTGCCTTCTGGGAGTCCAAGTGTTGTTACAGAGCACAAATTTGCTGTTCTCTCAGGACGACTGCATTTTGATACTTCCACCCACTTAAGTCAACTAGTTCTCTTGGTGTTGCCCATCAGCAAGTTGGCCGAGGCCGCAGTCCATGCCAGGTGATCTAGTTCACAGTTAAGCTTTTAAAAAGGTCCAGAGTTGAGTTTGTCCTCCATGATATTCAGCAGCATTCTGTTATGCTGCAGCCATTGGTTAGCACCATCGTCAAAAAGGCTGTCGTCTATCAGCCACTCTTTGGTTTCCGCTGTGATTCAAATGTAACTGAAATTGCAGATTGCTAAAGAAGCTGAAAAATGTGTTGCTGGAAAAGCGCAGATCAGGCAGCATCCAAGGAGCAGGAGAATCAACGTTTCGGGCAGGAATCCTGGAGAACGGCTTACGCCCGAAACGTCGATTCTCCTGTTCCTTGGATGCTGCCTGACCTGCTGCGCTTTTCCAGCAACACATTTTTCAGCTCTGATCTCCAGCATCTGCAGTCCTCACTTTCTCCTAGATTGCTAAAGAATGAAGGCACCACGACTGCTGACAGCAGACCAGTTGTTCACTGGATTGTATTCTTGCCAGTCAGTGAGACATTGAAAGAGTTGAACCCCTTTCTGGTAAGATGACATGCGGTGGCCAAAATGCAATACACTTGCCATTAACAACATCCTTCACATTGGGAAAGTCTTCCCAACAAGTTAGCTCTGATAAAAGAAAGTGAAATGTCGCTAGCTCTCCTTCGCATAGATCCTCAACAATCCCCCATATCCAACCATGGATGACAATCTGCAAAACGTTGCAGAGGTCTCCAGTTCCAGCCGAGAACAAGCCACACACATTAAAATTTTGTTGCCACGGTCACCTTCACAGCCACTGGAAATGTGATCAGTGTCCAGTACTCATAAATGCAGCGGATATCGGATTTCAGATTTCAGCAATGACGTCCTTCATAAAGCACATATCTTGTACATTTTGGGCAATTGCACAGACTCTACAAGAATGTGTAGGGTGACCTAACTAGGTGGATGTAAACTTCAATTTCATTAGGTTGAGATGCTGAGATAAAGTTAAGAGCACATTCAAGGTATATTGACAATTTTGCTCATGGTGGGCTTGTACCTGTAATATATGCACATGCCATAAATACTCATTAACCTGAAAGAGTTTTCAATAAAATTTCACTCTTGGAATGAAAACAACAGCACATGAGGATCTTACAACATCCGGTTCATGTTCTTTTAAAAATGGCATGCACAAGTTGGCTTTGTTTAGTTGTAACTAAGGTAAGCAACTTTCCAAAGTTCAAGCACTGGTGATACAAGGTAGTAATTGTGGAAAGATTGCTGCTAAGGTGGAGGAAATTGAGATTAAAGGGAAGATGGTCAGATTGACTACTGTACCGCCCTTATGCATAAAATATCCCATCGAAGGACACCATCCAATGTATTGGGAGGCACTAACACTATGGTGATTGGGATAGATTTGCTACAGATCAAGTATGACTTTCTTAATCACTTTTTGATATTATGTTAGACTTATGTCACTTTTGCCATTTGCAAAGTTACCACTGCACCCTCATTTCTTTTCCTTGCAACCATCATTGATGTTTGAACAATTTGATACACAGTTTGCTATCCAATCTGTGGATAGTCCTTTTCTCCCTTTTGCATTCATCAACCTCAAAATGTTTAGAATCCAAGACAGACATGATCAAATCACAACTGCAGCTTTGATCACTTTGTTTATAAATCCTGTACACAATATCGTCATGTAACCAGTCCTTCACATTACAGTATCAACAAAAAAAAACTTGTTGAATCTATTTTGAGAAGGAACAACTGAACAGTGTTTCGTTTAATTTACACCTTTTCTAGCTTTAAAGCATGAAAAAAAAAAGGTTCCTCACTGTTGAGACAGTTTTAATTTTACTCTGCTGAATCATTCACAGCAGGTTTCGTGGATAAGAGGGTGAGGTACTGGCAGGGGGCTGGTAGCAGGTTTGAGGCCAGTCAGACCTTGGACTTGGCTTGATGTGTTTTTCTTTTCAGTATCACTATCCTACTTCTGGGTTTCCCAATCAAAGTGTGAACACATCAATAGCTCTCATATGTCAGTTGAAGGATCCCTGCAAAAGGGATCATTGAATAGATCATTGACATTGGAGATCTATCACTGTCAACAGAACAATACAAGGATAGATGCGCAATGTGGAAAGACTGACAGGTATTGGATTCTTGCCTGAATTCAGAGGGCCTAAAGAAAAATAATATTGCCATAAATCTCTAGGCAAGGAGGAAAAAGCATACCCAGTAGGTGTATCCCTCCTCTTTATGGCCACTTGAGAATGGATGTCCTGAGATTTTATCTATACCAGGTGTTGTGAACAATGGGCCTGGCCACACTGCTGTAAAATGTACCAAACAGTTGTACTGTACAGTAACACCTGGCCTTTGTGGAGACAGAAAAACCACATGTCCAGCAAAACGAATCTTGTAAATATTAACTAATTGTAAAAGCAGTGAAAGAAACCAATTGGCTTTGCACCTTAACTATCAACTTATCATAGACTCTTATGAATTTTACATACAAAATATTTATGATTAAAAATAATGTACTCTGATAATGCAGTGTGACATGATGAATGTGCAGAATGCACCAGTGCAGATAATCATTCCTCCATGAAACCTTCAAGGAAGAGATTGTTAGGTTGTTAAGTAGTGAGCCAGACATCACAAGTGATCAAAGGCAGTGGAGGAAAGCCCCTGCCAGAGGGTACCAACTCTGTTCTGCTGGGTACAAATTCTGAGCCTCAGGTTCATCCACTAAGAGGGCTATCTAGAGCTGCAACAGAAAAACATGAGCAGTTCCAGCAGCATATCCATTACAGACAAAGTTTGAAGGAAGTTGTCTCTAGAATGAGTGTATGGTACCTAAAAACCTCTGTGCTGATGTCCATCTTCATGAATAGAGTTACCACCTACATGGAGACTCAGATAAGACAGGCAAGCAAAGGAATGCTTGTCCTTACTAATGGCCTGCACCCTCCATCGGTCATGGGATGGACAATAAATGCTGGCTTTGCCAGTGCATGACAAATCCCATAAACAAACATTAAATAGAAGGCTTTGTTTTGGCGATTTAGCATCTCATGAAGTGTGGAAAAAGATTCTACTGGAATTTTCAAGGGAGCCACAAGAGGACAGGTAGACAAAGGGCACATGAAAACAGGGACAAGGGTTTTCAAATCCCAATGGGGATTAAGATGGAGGCAGTTGGATGCGAATATCCAAGCCACTGGAAGACTTTATTGGCACCATACTGCTCCCTGACCATTTGTCCAGGTCAACACAATTCTGGATCAGTGGTGCTGGAAGAGCACAGCAATTCAGGCAGCATCCAATGAGCAGCAAACTCGACGTTTCGGGCAAAAGCCCTTCATCAGGAATAAAGGCAGAGAGCCTGAAGCATGGAGAGATAAGCTAGGGGAGGGTGGGGGTGGGGAGAGTAGCATAGAGTACAATGGGTGAGTGGGGGAGGAGATGAAGGTGATAGGTCAGGGAGGAGAGGGTGGAGTGGATAGGTGGAAAAGGAGATAGGCAGGTCGGACAAGTCCGGACAAGTCAAGGGGACAGTGCGGAGCTGGAAGTTTGAAACTAGGATGAGGTGGGGGAAGGGGAAATGAGGAAACTGTTGAAATCCACATTGATGCCCTGGGGTTGAAGTGTTCCGAGGCGGAAGATGAGGCGTTCTTCCTCCAGGCGTCTGGTGGTGAGGGAGCGGCGGTGAAGGAGGCCCAGGACCTCCATGTCCTCGGCAGAGTGGGAGGGGGAGTTGAAATGTTGGGTCACGGGATGGTTTGGTTGATTGGTGCGGGTGTCTCAGAGATGTTCCCTAAAGCGCTCTGCTAGGAGCCAACACAATGCCTATCCACAATTAGACGGTTCCAATTAGAACATTTGAAAAGTCCTTTAAGGCTAATTGTCAGGCACTGATTGGAAATTTCTAGCTTCCCTGAGACATCCAGGATTAGGCATGCTGCCTGTACATGGCCTCCCAACAACAGACCGGGACCCAGCACACTCATGCAGGCTTTGAGGCCCTCTATGCCTTCTGGTTATTAGTGGTTGCAGGCTGCCCAATGGATAGGAACACTCTCTACAATGTAATCTCGCTGAAGACAGTTCACTTGCTTTCTTTAAGCAGAACTGTAGGACTCTGCCTCTTAAAAATTGCAAGGCATAAAAATTAGATTCCAGCTTCAAGACTCTACTCTCCATTCTGAATTGGATGGATAGCCTTCATCTCGCCACTAATTAGCTAATTTAGGGAAAGGGGCACTGCTCAGTTACTGTCCCTCACGGAATAGATTTATGGCATATCTTGCTACACAAATAAAAAGAACTGCAGATACTGAAAATCTGAAACAAAAACAAAGTGTCTGGCAGCACCCAGAGGTTATCTGGACCATACTTTTAGAAGCCTATTGGAAGAGTCTCTAGCCTGATGTAGCCAAGATCCCTTGTTGCTCGCCTTCTTCCTCTTCTAAAAGATAAAGGAAGTGTTCCTTGCTCTTTATTTCCTGAAGCTTTAGTCCTCTCTGCAATGTCATGTTGTGCAAGTCAAAGCAAATGGCTACCATTCTAGACACCTTTGCTGGTACAAACTGAAGCACAACTCAAGTGTCCAAGGACCCAAATACTACCTTCCGTAAGCTAATGGCTTGCTCCATTAGTGCTGTTATGCTTACGTAACTCCAGCTGTATCTGTGTAGGGCTCCTCACAGGGATAGTAACCAGATGCTTGGAAAGTTGCCTTTATGTCCAAGGACCCATCTGCTGATTCGGTCTGCAATGGGACTACAAAATGCATCTTGGTAATTCCAGGTATCCTGCCCAGCCATGTATGAAAATTGTCTGAAGGTCACAGAACAGCCAAACATTGATGAGTAGAATTCCATTTGGCTGGCAGATGCTCCAGGCTGATCTGGTGGTGCTCAGAGTGCTGTTCATGACTCTCCAAACCGTGGGAATCCAGGCACTGCAGTCTTGTTCTGACATTCCATAATTAGCAGTTCTGACAAAAATAAAAAATGTACTCATGCAGGATTTCACATCCTCCCATGCACATGACACAAAACATCTCTGGAAGGATTTGGAGATAAAGAAATTCAGGCCATTGTGACCTTGTCAGCCACTGGCAAGGAGAGTCCTCCTGGCCCACTTGGAAAAAAGTCTTGTTCCAGGAGGCTACATGTCAGCAACCAACCTGCTAAGATAGTCTCAGCTTTCAGAGGCATTGCTGCTCAAAACTGGTTTTTGGGATATCACTTCCTTCAAACTGAAGTTCTGCATCTCTTCTTTCTGCCATACAAGCCATTGTGCAGACAAGCATGGCTGCTTCTGCACCTTCTGTTACAACGTTCAAAGTAAAACTGCATAATTTGCTCAGATACAGCAATGAAAGCCAACAAGGAAGTGCAGATAATTGTTGAGTACAAGTCTGAGACAGCAGGATTAACCTGTACAATTTTAGAAATCACCTTTAAAGCAGTTAAAGCACACTCTCAAAACAAGTACTGTGGGCAAAGATCTTTCACTTTGGCAAGGAACCAGTTGTCCTATTTCAGTAGCTAAAAGACATTCCAAACTGTCAGCTTCAAATAGCCAACACGATCTCCATTGTACTCGAGTGTTATTGATTCCGATATCTTTCAAACATCTCAGGATACCTGGTTGTTAAAAGTGGAATAACAGGTTAAGGGTGCTTTTAATTTCTATGGGATTCTGGGTAATCCAAGATAGAGGATGGGAAAAATTTCTGGCTGTAACAGAAATCTACACCTACACCTCCCACAGTCCAAAGATGTGCAGGTTAGGGTGAATTGGCCATGCTAAATTTCCTGTAGTGTTAGGTAAGGGGTAGGTGTAAGGGTATGGGTGGGTTGCGCTTCGGCAGGGCGGTGTGGACTTCCACACTGTAAGTAATCTTATCTAAAATACCTTTTTTGAGGTATTTTAGATGCTGGAGATGATTTCCTCAAATTCTAGGAGCAGCAATTACTGTTTTATATGCTGTTGCATTGTTTTGGAACTTTGGAAGAGACATTTGGATGGGTATATGAATAAGAAAGGGATGGAGGGATATGAGCTGGGTGCTGGCAGGTGGGACTAGATTGGATTGGGATATCTGGTCAGCATGGATGGGTTGAACCGAAGGGTCTGTTTCCATGCTGGACATCTGTATGACTCTAAAATATTTAAATACTAGAAACCTCCAAACAGATCAATTAAATTCCAAAGTGAGCAGGATTGTGTTGGATTTCCAACATGCCAGTGTTTTTCCTGATGTTTTAAACTTGTGCATGCAACAGCACCACCAGCCCTATATCGCAACTCCTCCCACCAAATTATGCAGCTAATTATTTTCTCTAGCCTCCCAGGAGGGTCTTCTAGATAGGTGAATGGATTTCCTTGAAGAGTAGCTGATGTTTTAGTTACCCTTAAGAAGACAGCTGCAAACTATCTGCTACTTTCTGAACTATAGGAAGCACAGGGCAGCACGGTGGCACAGTGGTTAGCACTGCTGTCTCACAGCGCCAGAGACCCGGGTTCAATTCCCGCCTCAGGCGACTGACTGTGTGGGGGAGTTTGCACATTCTCCCAGTGTCTGCGTGGGTTTCCTCTGAGTGCTCCGGTTTCCTCCCACAGTCCAAAGATGTGCAGGTCAGGTGAATTGGCCATGCTAAATTTCCCGTAGTGTTAGGTAAGGGATAGGTGTAAGGGTATGGGTGGGTTGCGCTTCGGCGGGGCGGTGTGGACTTCCACACTAAGTAATCTTATCTAAAACAACAAACCTGTTATCACTGGCACTAGTTGAGCTAGAATGAAGCACATGGGAAGGGCTGGAAGGTGTAGATATGTTAAAAAACAGAGTTGGTAGGGGTGGGGTTTTCAGGACTGGAGAATAGTAGGCGTTGTTAATCATCAGCACAAACTATTCCAAAAATTAGGTTTAGCATCAGTAGGTGCAGAGAACTCCCCAATTTATTATCCTATTGAGCCTTAGCCACACTTGCAAGAATCATTCACTACTGTTCCAATGTGAATTGCTTCAATTTCCTAAATGACTCACCCTCACAGTTTCTCACATTAAGATTAACAATGGGTTTATTTAATCTTGTATGTTTTTGGCTAAGTGCAAGAGTGCATCAAATATTCTGCAGGAATTCTCACCAAGCAAAAAATTTCTTGGTACATCTCATCAAATACATCTCATTAAAATACCTACCACACCTGTATGTCATTTCTCATGTCTGATTCCAACCCCATCTTACCACACTCAGTTTCCAGAACAATTTGCCATCAGCAGATATCCACTGCCAAGAGATTTTTAAGAGGCTTCTGTGCATCCAGGTGAGCACTGGCATTCCAAAGCTGCTCTGCTCAGTCATGTTCATTTCTGCAAGATGTCAGAGGAGGTGAAGGTGGCCCTGCAGGGATCTGGAGGTCTTGGTAAAGCATGTGGAGCAAAGGAGAGGTGTCTTCCTTCCAGAGGACTGTCAGAGGCCCCCATAATACCTGACTCTGGTTGATTGGTCCAAGGTCACCTCAATGCAAAGGAAAAGCCATTAGTGCTATACAAAAGTCAATGAATTTCTCCCTTGCACAAGGGTAATGGCCACACTCTTCTCTTGCACCCACCTCCTGTCAAGACTCATGCCTCCACACTCACTATTGCCTGCAGCAACTTTCCTTCCTTGCTCTTTTTTCTCCTCTTCCTCCCACACCACTAATCCTGTATGGCCTCTGCTCAACCTACTCAGTCATTCATGACATTTCACCACATTACATACACCTGAAATGGGACAAAAAGTTGGACCACCCACTTTATCTCACACAAGTATAACAGAGCAGAGAGTGCCTGTATGCCTGGTAGAGTGCCAGACATTAGGCTCCTCACATCATATGAGGAGAGAAAGTTGGCCCATACAGGAGAAGACCAGGATTGCTCCTGTGAGGATGCAAAGACATCCATGTCCTGGCAAGTACGCATCACTCTTCAGTCCACTACAATTCTCAGTACCCTGTTATAGTCTCATTCATTACTCAACACTTCTAACCATACAACAGGCATCACAGGCAGTCATTTGACCTGCTGGTAGCACCAGTATCACCAACACCTCTGTGGTGAAACTCCCTCAGAAGCTACCTCCTTGACTTTCCAGGACATGAATACAGAGACCTCAGAGGAAGGATTGGGATGGCTGCCTCCTGCAGCCTTCACTAGCTGGGAATCCAGTGCCTTGGTGTGGTGGTTAAACCTAAACAGGTACGGGTACACAATCCGGTAAGGATATCACTGTGACAAGTCCGCAGCCGGCATCAGAATAATAGCCCAGGCTCGAAGGATTGCTGGATACCAGGCACCTGCTGAGCTTCAGGCAGGAGAGGACTCTGTGGTAATGACCTGAACAGGAGCAGCAGACACACACGTAGGATGCAATGGTCCTTAATGTCAAGAAGCTGCAGCCAGTTGTGCGACCATCTGGCTGCCTCCACAACCAGGTTGCCATGTAGAGCCAGATTCAAACCCTTGTGGTGTGCCCCTCTCCAGGACACCCCTTGAACACCATCATCCAACCACTGGTCATCAGGACCTAAGGCATGGAGACAGGGGGACAACGAATCTGTCACACACTCCAGATAGCCCTTCCTCATGCTGCTTGTCAAAAGTATAAAAGATGGCATGAAATGATCTGGACATTGAGCTAGGCCTTGCTCGGCTCCTCGTGCGATTCAGTCACAAATCGTTCCATAGCTCACATTGCTCGACCCCTGATAAATTTGGCAAAAGTGTCAAATTGTGACTAATTTCCAATGAGTCTGCACTCACCAAGAACTAAAAAGAAACTACCGACCCATTTAATGTGTTACCTTTACTCAGGAGTGAACTTCAACTGCAGTAGAAGTTGTAATAAAAAGTGTTTTGAACCTTCAATGGCAAAACTGAGTCAACGCATGAAGAAGAAATGAAAACAGGCATTAAGGTCATTTCATTTATCACCCTACCCATCATTTCTGTTTAAAATTCAAATGCATCGCTAATCACTTTTTCTCATAAAAAACCTGCACATTTTACCTACTTTTCTCTTGTTGTTACTGAGATCCTAGCCCTTGCATTTATAATTTCAACAATACTCTTCCACATTTTTTTTTTTTTTAAGTGATTCTGCCATAATTGCCACATTTAAATTACTTGAGCCACAGAAATACCTAAATTTGTATAAATTGATGAAGTTATACATGCTACATCCGGTGAACTTCAAAATGCCAAATTCAAATTTTATGGTTCAAATGTCAAAAATACTTAATGTCTTTCATGGATTAAGGAAGCTCCACCAATTTATCCAATCACGGTAACCGACACCAATTCTGTTCCCACTGATTCATATTCGTTAGGATCAATACCTGACAGACTTCCTCAACATTGGTCTTGTAAATTCTAACTGAAATTTTAACAGACCCAAAAACATTCAGCATGTTGTGAAGATTTTCAGATTATATAATAAGATTGAAAGACTGAGGAATACAAACTTAGAAGCAATGCCCCAGTATAATTTCATCATGTTCTAGATCCCAGTACCACACAAATAGCCTTACGCCATCCACCCTGCTGAATTCTATCTGATCACCCCTCAACTTTCTAAACAAGGTAAAAGAATTTATTATTTTACATGCAATCTGGTCTTTACTCCTTGTACACAAATGATTCTCTAAATTCTCAATAAGCGGGTTGTCTGGAGAAAATGTTTGTCTAGAATGTCATAACAGCTCATGCTGATGCAAATTAATGCATTGTTGACAGAGTATCAAGCTTGATGCTAAATCTTGTGATTCACATTTTGCTACTTGCAATCATTAAAATCAATTTACAGAAGTGCAAAAATCACTACCACGTACAGATTAGAACACTAATTTCATGACCTACATTTATCTGGAAAGATTTTCCCTTGTTCTTCTCTCTCTGCCTGAAGCCGCACACATAACTGAGTATAAGTACTTTCTTGTATTTCTTTACTTCCTCCATTGCCCTTTGGAAGCTGCAGTCAATCTTCCATTTAATAAGAATGATAGAACAGAATATTTTAAGATGGAAAGATTAATCAAAGCACAAATATTATATGCACCGCATGTAGATAAAACAAATTATGCTAATTTTTAAAAAAAATTGATATTTTTAACAGCAACTGCACTGTAATACACACGGGTAAGTAGCACTGGCCTGTGAATGAAAAATGTATATTTGCAATCCTGCGTTGGTCATTTCAAACTGTTTCAATATTTTGATATGGAGGTAGTAAGTTTGCCTTCATTCTCTCAAATTGCAAGTAAAATGTCAGTGTGTCCTACAACATGGAGGAACAACTTGAGTCCTTCACTTCAGTTGGACATTCTAAATATAGTTTGTTCTTCAATAAGTGTTACATAAACTAATAATACACTTATTTTAAAAAAACCTTCTCTAAAATCCTAATTTAACTAAAATGTATTTATTTGTGAAGGATCCAGATTTTACAGAAAAATAAACCTGAGAAAGGTCATATTGCCAGGTTGGATATAACAGTATTTGCTACAGAAATCTATGTAGTCACCTCTAGGTAGTCACTGGCAGAAGTTTGGGAGGTGGAAGCTTGCCCCTTCTTCCAGCTGGGACAATAAATGTCATTTTCTTTTATTAAAAAAAACAACATACAAAAAAAAATTTAAAAAGCAAGCTATGAAGATATAGTTTGAATAATTTGTACTTTGGATTTGTTATTTGTCCTTGAGATCAATAAAGAATTATACATTTCAGTCTCATTATTTTTCCAGCTCTACATAGGATACAGAATAAAATACCAAACTTCCAATGGGTTTTATCACTACAGAGTGGTTAACTGAAGCTCAGGGACAGTTCACAATTAGGAACAATATAACTCAAACAATTTTGGGAAATGCCAATTGCATAAAAATGCCATATCCAGATTTTTTTTGTCTTTGTCCAATATGTTTGGAAACTAAAATTCAAAAACTAGTAAATTGGAAAAAAAAATACATCATAAAGCAACTGCTTTTTGCAATACATAGTGTACACTGTGCTTACATTTGTATTACAAAACACAGCCAAATTAACAGCTTCTTTGACGGTATTTTCTTTTTCCACTCCTTGTCCCATCACTTCTCTATACTCACATTGGGATGAACTCCTAGTGATAATCTGTATATCACATCGATAATGCCTTTCTGAAAGTTAAGAGATTTTTAAAAAGTTTGGTATTGAAGGACCACAATTTTGAAATTGCCACAGAATTTTATTTTCCAACATTGTTCAAATCAACATTTAGGTTGAACTGTTTAAAGTCGGCTACAGAGCAAGATATTCCATTTATGATAGACCAATTTAATTTCATAATATCAAGTATTAGAATTCTCAATATTTCTATAGCTGGCAGATGGTAGAAGTGGGGTTATTAGTTTAAAAAGAGATTAATATTCTTCAATTACAGGTACAGAAATTACAAGTAATGTTTTTTAATTAAATAAATTGCTTTTATTTTCCCCATCTAATATCTGGTAGTAAAGGTCAGAGTGATTGTATTAGTCCTAATGACACTCAAGCCAGCTTTAAATGTGACTGGAACCATTATTGGATTCTGATCGCTTTAGTCCTCTTATATCTTTGAAAAAAAAATCTATCGCCCAGTCCCTCCTACAGTTGTGTTAAAGCATTTGAACAGGAGGCAGAAAACTTGTAGTTGAACTGAGTAAAAAGGAAAAGGCACCTGAAGTATACAACCCCTGCCTCTTGAACCACGAGAGTAGCAGCAGGCAAAGCTGAGGGTGAGTAGTTTCCCACAGGGATGAAAAGAAGGTCTAATATTATCTATAAAGATGGGTCATTCAAGATACGACTGATTACAAACAAAATTACGAATAGTACTGGTTAGTATTTGCCATTAAAGTACCACTGTCTTTGGGTAGTCTCTGGACTGTGGAAGTTTGGGAAATATGATGGAATAAAAAGTATCTGCATTAATAACACAACACATCCTTAGATGGCTACTTCTCCCTGTAGTTAAAGCTACCACGATAGGTCTAGATACAAATGATCATTTGTTCAACATCTAACCAGTGTATCAGTTGAAGTGCTAAAATAGCCCTTTACATTTTTAGGCTGGCTGAAAGAGGGAAGAGAAAAATAAAGCACACACCAGCACGGCTCTCCCTTCTCCCCCCTCGATAGTTACCCAATGACACTGGGTAAATAGAACAAGGACAGAGAGAATTTGGCTTAGCAAAGACCGTCTCGGTACAGATTAAATGGCTTATTGACACTCAGTCTCCAGGCTCACATGAAGAATAGCGCCTTGAGCTAGACTCTGGAGGGTTACAAACCGCAGAGGATAGCTCAGCAAAGGTCAGCACCTTGAAGAGGAGAGAAATAAAACAGCAGTTGTGCTTTTTAGGAAGGCACCACATTCCAAATTTATTCACCCTGCTAAAAAGTGTTTTTTCTTTTAAAAAAAAACCACATTCTGATAAAATAATTGCAAGCAAGCATTTACCAGGTTTTTTTTCTTAATGAATAATTTAAAACAATAAACCATTTAAGCCATCAGTGGGAGGTGCCTTTAAGTATGTATACATTATACTCAAGCCATATGCACATAGTTAAATACCAGGCTCTATCATGAATAGATAGTAGCGAGTGAGTTCTGGCTCATATTGGACTAAAGTACTAACGCAATATCATTCGTGGTTTCATTAATCATTTAAGCAAAGCTGCAGCACATTTTCTGCAATACACACATACTGCTCTCACAATTCCTGATGAATGAATAACAGCACTCAACCATGTATATTAAAGCGTCAGAACCCATTAACCCTTTATCAGACTGCAATTTACCTAGTCTGTCAGTAACAAGAAAACTACTGCAACACGTACTTTAAGACAAATCAGACGTAGCTTAAGTAATTATTTTGCAATAGTCTCATCTTCCAAAGTGTAGCAAGAAAGTTGCAGTACCTCCCAGAAACTATCAGTCGTTTCCTCTAATCCACTAGATTCCTCGTACGAGCCTGACATCTTCGATACAACAGAAAGACCTTGAATTATCTGCACCGTTACTGAGCTTCAAATCTTCATGCACTGCAGAGAGAAAAAAAATGGCCCAAGCATTACAGGAAGCCTCATGCATACAATTAAAAAGGTCACTGCGAACCTTCACAGCTCAACACCCTCAACCCTTGCAGGCATCACATATACTATAAACCTCAAGAATAGTGCATTAACAGAACTGGACTGAGATAGAAAAATAAATGTCAAACTGAAAAATGTTTTAAAAATAAGCAAACAGGCAAACCTCATCTCATAGAAATCCCCTTGGTGGTTTTGTTAATAGCTAAACCATAATTCCCACTTGGCCTATCCTGATGAGTTTTGAGCGATAGAGGCGGTGAATTAGTGCCGAGGATTAATCTGTGCCTCAGCATTAGTTGAGCTACATCCTTCAGAGGGCATGTGATAGCCTGCACATATTTCGGCCATACAGGTTCACGGGCAGAAGAATTTTAACTATACAGGTTCAGGGCAGTCACAATCGGAGCAATTTAGTGTTCATAATGTAGCCGCAGGGATTCCAGTGACATAACTGCACCATGAACAGCTGAAGGGATATTTTTTCTTCAAATCAGAGCTTGGCAGAACCGTTCTATGAGCTTCAAGGCAAGCTGAACATACAATGTTTTATAAGACTGCAAAATTGACTGCATTCAATTCTAGTAAAATATACTCCAAATTTTTAGCTAAATAAATTTTTTAATACAATTCAATAAAATTGTAAATTAATTAAACAAAAGCATCAATCGGAGGGTAAAATGATTAAATTTCCAACAGGTACGTCAATTAAATATGACGTTTATTACAGAATCGAGCGATAACCTACAGGTTTGTGTGGATGAAGTTTATCCAGCTTGCCTATGCTTGATGAAAGGCAGATATTTAACCCTACAATTCATAATTGTCTCCATATTGTCTTGATATTAATAAGGATTACTTATTTTTCAAATCAATTGTCAAGAGCATTCATAAACTGAAATTAGATTCAATAAAGGGTCAAAATCACTGGCTTAAAATGGCTACAGCAATTACCTGACTACTCAAGTTTAACCAAGCTTCATGAAATCAATGTAGAGTAAATGAAAGCAGTAAGAATTGAAATTAACATTTTATCAAAAGGCACCAAGACCAGTCAACTCAGTCAGGTGTGAAAAAAGATTCAGAAACACCTATCTTGAAATTTACCTCTGGAAATTTTCACATTTAGAGATACAGCCCCACCTACAATGAGCTAACTGAAAAGAAATAACAAAGGCAACACGGTGGCTCAGTGGTTAGTACTAATGTTCCTCCAAGACTTCCGTTTCCCCGGCCCCCAACGCCTCATCTTCACCATGGATATCCAATCCCTCTACACCTCCATCTGCCATGACCAGGGCCTCCAAGCCCTCCGTTTTTTCCTCTCCAGACGTCCCCAACAGTACCCTTCCACCGACACTCTCATTCGTTTGGCCGAACTGGTCCTCACCCTTAACAATTTCTCCTTTGAATCCTCCCACTTCCTCCAGACCAAAGGGGTAGCCATGGGCACACGTATGGGCCCCAGCTATGCCTGTCTCTTTGTTGGCTACGTAGAACAGTTGATCTTCCGTAATTACACCGGCACCACTCCCCACCTCTTCCTCCGCTACACTGATGACTGCATTGGCGCCACCTCGTGCTCCCACGAGGAGATTGAGCAATTCATCAACTTCACCAACACATTCCACCCTGACCTTACATTTACCTGGACCATCTCAGACACCTCCCTCCCCTTCCTGGACCTCTCCATCTCCATTAGTGACGACCGACTTGACACTGACATTTTTTACAAACCCACCGACTCCCACAGCTACCTGGATTACACCTCTTCCCACCCTATCTCTTGCAAAAATGCCATCCCGTATTCCCAATTCCTCCGCCTCCGCCATATCTGCTCCCAGGAGGACCAGTTCCACCATAGAACACACCAGATGGCCTCCTTCTTTAGAGACCGCAATTTCCCTTCCCACGTGGTTAAAGATGCCCTCCAACGCATCTCGTCCACATCCCGCACCTCCACCCTCAGACCTCACCCCTCCAACCGTAACAAGGACAGAACGCCCCAGGTGCTCACCTTCCACCCAACAAACTTCCGCATAAACCAAATCATCCGCCGACATTTCTACCACCTCCAAAAAGACCCCACCACCAGGGATATATTTCCCTCCCCACCCCTTTCCACCTTTCGCAAAGACCGTTCCCTCCGTGACTACTTGGTCAGGTCCACGCCTCCTACGACCCACCCTCCCATCTTGGCACTTTCCCCTGCCACCGCAGGAACTGTAAAACCTGTGCCCACACTTCCTCCCTCACCTCTATCCAAGGCCCTAAAGGAGCCTTCCACATCCATCAAAGTTTTACCTGCACATCCACTAATATCATTTATTGTATCCGTTGCTCCCGATGCGGTCTCCTCTACATTAGGGAGACTGGGCGCCTCCTAGCAGAGCGCTTTAGGGAACATCTTGGGACACCCGCACCAATCAACCACACCGCCCCGTGGCCCAACATTTCAACTCCCCCTCCCACTCTGCCGAGGACATGGAGGTCCTGGGCCTCCTTCACCGCCGCTCCCTCACCACCAGACGCCTGGAGGAAGAACGCCTCATCTTCCGCCTCGGAACACTTTAACCCCAGGGCATCAATGTGGACTTCAACAGCTTCCTCATTTCCCCTTCCCCCACCTCATCCTAGTTTCAAACTTCCAGCTCCACACTGTCCCCTTGACTTGTCCGGACTTGTCCGACCTGCCTATCTCCTTTTCCACCTATCCACTCCACCCTCTCCTCCCTGACCTATCACCTTCATCTCCTCCCCCACTCACCTATTGTACTCTATGCTACTTTCTTCCAACCCCCACCCTCCTCTAGCTTATCTCTCCACACTTCAGGCTCTCTGCCTTTATTCCTGATGAAGGGCTTTTGCCCGAAACGTCGATTTTGCTGCTCATCGGATGCTGCCTGAATTGCTGTGCTCTTCCAGCACCACTGATCCAGAATCTGGTTTCCAGCATCTGCAGTCATTGTTTTTACCTCGTTAGTACTAATGCCTCAGCCCCACTGACCCAGGTTCGATTCCAGTCTTGGGCGACTGTCTGTGCGGAGTTTGCACATTCTCCCCATGTCTGCATGGGTTTCCTCCCGCAGTCCAAAGATGTGCAGGTCAGGTGAAATTGGCCATGTATAATTGCTCATAGTGTTAGGTGCATTAGTCAGAAGGAAATGGGTTTGGGTGGGTTACTCTTTGGAGGGTCGGTGTAGACTTGTTGTGCCGAAAGGCCTGTTTCCACACTGTCGGGAATCTAATCTAAAAACTTCTGAAGATTGAACACACAAAGCATATGGCATGAATGTCAAGGAGCTACATGTGGCAAAGGAGAGATTTGTGACAGCAAAACTGAAGCTGGAGAAAGCTTTCAAAAAAAGGAAAAGCACCTGATCACAAGACAGATTAAAAATAAACATCAGAATATAGAAGTCAATGCAACACATGAAATGTTTGCTACTGCTGATGGTCAAGTCACCAACTAAACAACCTTGGTACGTGATAATACTTTACATCACAGATTCCCTCAGGTTTTTAAACTGTATATTCCTCCACCTTCATTTGGCAATATCAGTTTTTAACTTCTCACCTGTGTGGATGTTTGTTTTATGTTTTGTTTTGTCAAGATTAGCAAATTTGTCATAAGCATCCACTCTCTCCACCACCAATGCTCAGTGGCAGCAGTGTGTACTATCTGCAAGATGCACTGCAGAAATTCACTAAATATCCTCAGACAGCACCTTCCAAACCCACGACCACTTCCATCCAAAATGACTTGGTCAGCAGATACATTGGAACGCCAGCAACTTCAAGTTCCCCTCCAAACTACTTTCCATCCTAACTTGGAAATAAATCACCATTCCTTCCCTATCGCTGGGTCAAAATCCTGGAATTCCCTCCCTAATGGCATTATGGGTTAATCCACAGCAGGTGGACTGCAGTGATTCAAGGCAGCAGTTCACCACCACCTTCTCAAGGGCAACTAGGGATGGGCAAGTCAGCAACACCCACATCCTACAAAATGAGTAAAAGACATAATAAAATTGAATTAAAGCTTGCCGTATAATGGTCTCCTTCTGCTAGAAGAAATTAGTTCACATTTTTTAAAATTTGTGGAGAGAGTTTCAGCATTGTGCTGAAGAGTGAATAAATCTTCCTAAGTGAATAGAGTAAATGCCAGAGAAACTTAAAGTCTGACAGCCTGTGGGCAGAGAAACAGAGTTAATGTTATGACTTCCTGTATTGTGGAAGGTTGAGAAGGGGTGAGCTGACTCACTCTTCTCCAATATTCAGCAATTTATCTTGAAATACATTGATGGTCTTTGCCAAACACAGCAGCATTTTATGCACAGCAAGATCCTACAAACAATACTAAAGATGAAGGAACATGTACTCCAGTTTACTTATATTCTTCTATTGGACATGGGCATTGTTAACAAGGCCAACATTTGTTGCTCATCCATAGTTGTCCATGATTTGAATGGCTTGCTTGGCAATTTCAAAGAAGAGTTAAGAGTAAACCGTGTTACTGTGGTTCTGGAGTCACATACATGCCAGTGGGCGGCACGGTGGCACAGTGGTTAGCACTGCTGCCTCACAGCGCCAGAGACCTGGGTTCAATTCCGGCCTCAGGCGACTGTGGAGTTTGCACGTTCTCCCCGTGTCTGCGTGGGTTTCCTCCGGGTGCTCCGGTTTCCTCCCACAGTCCAAAGATGTGCAGGTCAGGTGAATTGGCTATGCTAAATTGCCCGTAGTGTTAGGTAAGGGGTAAATGTAGGGGTATGGGTGGGTTGCGCTTCGGCGGGTCTGTGTGGACTTGTTGGGCCGAAGGGCCTGTTTCCACACTGTAATGTAATGTAATCTAATCTAATCTAAACTAGGTAAGGCTGGCAGAGTTCTTCCCATAATAGGGGACATTAAAGCACCAGATGGGTTTTCCCACTTACCAGCAATGGTCACCAGCTTTAAATTCAAGATTTTATTTAATTCAACTTGCACCATTAACAACGTTGACACTTAAAGTAATGTTCCTAAAGCATTAGCCTAGAGCTCTGGATTACAGTCCAGTGAGGTTACCATTATATCACGGCCCTATCTCACTTAGCAGATCGGGGGGGGGGGGGGGGGGGGGGGGGGGGGTGGATGTTGATTGTGTAGATGTCAGAACTCCCTCGCACAAATATTTTCAACTTCACTTCTCTTGCTCTCCATCACCTGACACTCAAGAAAAATTACACCGCTACATCTCTTTCCTATCACCAAGCCTTTATTTTATTAAAAATAAATAGTAGGCATGAACACAACAACAATCACTTTCTTAATCTGCTAACAGAAGGCACATTTCTGAAGGAAATACCAGCTCTTCAGCTCAGGAATGAAAGGCATTTTCAAGGAGATGTGAAAGCAGAACAGGTGGGGAGTATGCCAGCATTTCCTACTAATGGCCAGTTTAATCTATCTGATGCTATCATTTTACTTACAAGTTATTTTGAGGGAGGCAGCATTGGTGGGATGTTATGGGAGGAGGATTACAGCTACTCTCCTGCTGGAAATCTATGGGTGATTTAATTGGCCTTATTGACTATTGAGAGCATTGACTCATGTCCCTAGCAGGCAGGGAAGCGGTAGACGTCCAGTACGTGGCCACCGCCATCCGATGCCTTAAAACGGCGGTGCTCGGACCCGACGTAGTGCACCAGTTGGAGGACGCTCAGGTGTGCGGTGGGATCCCGTCCGCACTCACCCCAGCCCGGACGGAATTTCACATTGGCCCCAAGGTCCCGTACTTCCCGCGGGAGCCTGTGCCCCACAACCTGAGCCGCCTCCAAAATTTTAATTTTGTTTCGTTTAGGGAAATAAAAAGAAGAGCCCTGTACAGACTGCTGCTGCACACCATCCACCTCTTCTCCCTCATCCACCGTCCGGACACGCCTTGGCGTGCCCATTTGCCACCGGGCGGTGGGGATCCCCAGTGGAGGGCTCTCTACGCGGGAGTCCTCCCCCTTTCTCTCGGGGATCTGGGGTGGAGGGTGCTGCACGCAGCAGTCCCCTGCAACCGCAGATTGCGGTGGTTCACAGACTCCCAGCCCAACTGCTTGTTCTGTGGCGCTGTGGAGTCCGTGGACCATGTGTATATGGGGTGTGGGCGTTTGCACTCCCTTTTTGATTTCCTGAAAAACCTTCTCCTCTGTTTTTGGCTGCACTTCAGTCCCACGCTCCTGATCTTTGGGCACCCGGTACGGAGGAAGGAGGGCAGGTCTGAAGACCTCCTCGTGGGTCTGCTCCTGGGCCTGGCCAAACTGGCCATTAACAGGTCCAGGCAGCGGGCCGTGGAGGGGGTCGTTAGGGCCGACTGCCTGCCCCTCTTCCGCGGTTACGTTAGAGCCCGGGTGTCCTTGGAGAAGGAGCACGCGGTGTCGACCAACACCCTGGAGTTGTTCAGGGAGAGGTGGGCCCTGCAGGGAGTGGAGTGCATTATTTCCCCCTCCAACTCTATTTTGATTTAGTCCCTACCCTCCCCTTCACTGTTTTGATCACACAGCACTGCCCTTTGATGTGAAGGGCAGTGTTTGTCACTGGCCACCCGGGTGTTTTCCTATCTTCCTGGTGGTGGAAATTGAATAAAGATTGGTGCACTTTGTGTCTTCCACTGTGTCTCACACCTGCACACACACACCATGGGTGCTGGGGGAAAAAAATAATAAGCACTACAAAAAGAAAAAATAAAAAAAAGAAAAGAAAAAAAAATTGACTCATGTCCCACTGAGATTGAAGTCCAGCCAATGAATGGAGGTATTCAATGATGGACCATCAATTTAGATGACCCCCTTCCTACTCCCATAGTTCCAATTGTCAGAGATCCAAAGCTGTAGCCACCAGCAATCCCACAGAGATTATCACCTTCCAAAAAGATGAGCTGTTAATTGTGGATATCTTTAATTCTTATATTGCAAAAATTCTTCAGAGGGCTTCAATGTAAATCAACAACATTTCTGTTAGTACTTTCAATCTTTTGTTGCTGGACAGCATTCATAGCCACTTACTTAAACATTTGCTTCTGGATTCTGCTGCTCGTAGGTTCTTAATCAACACATCATCCTGACTGTTTTACAGGGAGCTGGGAATTTAAATCCTGCCCACAGTGAGAGATTACATAGGTGGGGAATAGGCTGGAATGTGTAATAGCTGCGATCAAGTCTTACTTTAGCTGAGATGGCCAGCTCTATAGGATTGGTTAATGAAGATTTGGAAAAGTATCAAATCAAAGTTGAAGGTTAAAGAAAAAAAATGCAGCCATGGAAAGTTACAGGAACCAGTGTTGTGATGTTTGTGGTGAGTGTACTTCCTGCCTTGGAAAAATAATCTGTTCCTGCAATATTTGAATTATTTATATAAATACTGTACTCTACACACTGAAGGAACAGAAACTACAGACTTGAGACATGTTATCTTTGGTGACCAAAGTTGTATTTTTAGCATACTTTTTAAATATTAAAAAGCATATTGGAAAATTAATTTTAATGCACATTTCTAAAAACACTTAAAATTGAGATTTTTCCAACCAAATTTTAAATAGAATATACTTACTAAATTAGAGTGAGTAAACTGTTTATTCCTTGGTGAAATTAAATAAAAAATCACATCTGAAATAAAATGTCTTCTCATTACTATAAATTTGATCTGTTTCCAAATGTGGTGTATAATATCCAAACTAATTTGTGCCCAACCTGTTTTTTTTAAAAAAACTTAACTTTCCCACTCTGCTTATAAGTAAAGTCACCTGTTTAAGTGAGGCTGAACAAGAAATCAGTGCCTAATGAGACCTAACAATTACAATCAATTATCTTCAAACTGTTGGCCCTTTAATGTTTTAAGTCTAGCTACCAAAAGTCCATATTGCACTAAGGCATATAGGAAGCAAAATATTCTTAGGATAAGCAGCAAGGATGCTTTGGATATGTGCCTGCAAGTTCCCATTTATAGTGTTATGCAAGTTCCAAAGAAAGGTAGCTACTTTCCAACAAAGACAAAGTATGAGATCATTTGGATAAACTCAAAAGCCGCCGCCTTCATCTTCCAACAGTTAGCTAATGTTAAATATTCAACAACTAGCAGCAATCACTCTTTTGGCAAAGACAGATGCAGAACATGAATATTAACCAGTTAAGGGAAAGAAAAATATTCCAAAAAGGAAATTTAATCTTAAAATAAATCCAAGATATAACTGTGACTAACTCTAACCTGGATGCACATTGAACCCAAAAGCACCATAAAAGAATTGTTTAAAAACCTGAGCTAGCTTGAGAATGTAATTGAAAATAAATTCTGGGATTTACATATCAAAGAACAGAAACCAGCATATCCTATTATCAAGGATGAACGTTTTAATCTAAGATTGTTGACTGTATCACATCTCCATGACACTGGACTCCTTTGGCTACAAATTTTGAGTATGATCTTAAACTCCATAACCACCTGATGAAGGAGCGGTGCTCTGAAAGCTAATGCTTCCAAATAATCCTGTTGGACTATAACCTGGTGTTGTGATTTTTAACCTTGTTCCAATTAAATAATCAGCTTGCTTTTCTAATGAAACTTCCAAGTTATCCTGGCTTACAAAATTACCTTCTGAAGTACCATCAATCAACAAATGCTGCTTGTTTTGCAGTTAGGACAGTTTGCAACAGAATCAATTCCTTAAAATCAGATGACTGAGTTTCTACTGATTAAATGCTAACTATATTTTTAAAAATTCACTTGTGAGCTGTGGGCATCGCTGGCTCGGCTAGCATATATTGCTCAAGGTGGTGGTAATGAGCTGTCTTGTAGAATCATTTCAGTCTACATGCTTTAGATAGACCCACAATTCCTTTAGGGATGAAATTCCAGAATTTTGATGGTTTGAAACAGATCAGATCAATAAGGGGAAAAGGAAGACATTCCCAGATAAGTCCTAAAGGTATATAGCTTTTGACAAAAACTGAAAATATATCCATTACAATAGACAGGGCAGAAAAAATAATTATGTGGAAATCTATTTCTATGAACAAGATGCACACCTAAATATGACTACATTATGCACAAAGATTTGATAGGATAACCAGTTTTACTGTTAAGAGTTGCATTATTTGAAGTTTGTGCAAGGGGGGGTGCTATTTGACTTCAAAATTTGAGAAAGATGTTCTGCACTGACCTTCAATTTAATCCATAATCAATTTTTTAAAAAACACACAAACAGGATAGGATTCTCTGCAGCCCATTACATCACAATATGCTTCAAGGTTGAATTAAATATGGGGGCTGCTATTCATCTAGATGAAAAAAACAGTCAAACCTTACCCGGCTAGAACTTTAGTCACAGGATTTTAAACATTAACATTCCCTAAAGTTGACTGGACAAACCTCCACACACTGCATTATTGGGCTGAGTTAGCAGGCCTGAGTTAGACCCAGTTTGCTGGGATTGGAGGAAACAAAATGGCCAGTTCCTTCCTTCCTTTCCAAGAATCCCTGCTGAAAAACATCCACTTCAAGTGAAGATAGGCTTGGGTTCAGGGTGATGCACTCAACTCCAGAATAGGCAGTCAATTCTTACTCATTAGGCTCACACTTGAAAAATAGCCACCTACGTAACATTCTAGAGGGAGAACCAACCCCAGTGTGAACCATTCAGGAAAGATTTACTGTGTGAAGAATGATGTGGGGTTTAAACTGGCGATTTCTGTTTGCCCCTGTCTATTTCTCCTTTGGAACGGACAATGGGGCCATACGTTAGGTTAGTTATATACTATTTGGGAATTTGCAGGCATAGGTCCAAAACACTCCTGCTGCTCCATAATGGTACAGATTGGGTACAGTGATGTTTTCATGCCACAGTGGCAATACTCTTGTAAATACAGCACCATTATGTGGGTTTTTGTTTTTGCAGAAGTATAATTGTTAAAACAATTCTATTGTGCATCTGCCTGAAGTCAGTTCTAATGAATGGTTCTTTATGTTGTGCCGAAGAGGTCAGTTGCGCTAACTAACGTGTCATCCTTGTATTTTTCAGTCTTGGCATAAAGTAAGTTAATGTGATTTTCTATAGTTGTGTATTTGCATTTTAATCAAGAAATTTACTGAGCCAATCAACACTCAATTTTAATTCAAAATATGGAGAATTTATTTCTTCCTTTTTCACCCCTTCTCTCAGTAAATGTAGCCTACTGTTGGGAACTGCGCAAGTACCTAGCCTTGGCACAATGTCAGGAGACACCAGTATGCTACATAAATCCACAATATTTTTGTTTATGCGAACTATGGCATTGTTTTGTACAGTATTGTATGTAAGGACGGCCAACAAGTTTCATGATCAAACAACATTGGTAATTTTCAAGTGGGAGTTGGACAAGCATTTGGTCAATGAAGAGGCTGACAAATTAGCTGTATTGTCAAATTACACTGTCAGCTAAAATGGACCAAAACAGTCTTTTCTGGTCTTGTGCATTACCATCTTCCACCATGCAATGTCTCCTTCCAAACCTTCTCACTTAACTTGCTCTCTTTTCTTGGCTTCTTTTACCTATAACCTTTTCGAATTTAAAAATGGGCCATTGTAAGAGTAGAAAGGTTTCGTTCAGACAAGCAGAACAAGCTCTATTCTTTTCCTCTCACTCTTCATCAGAGGAAAGCCAAATAAAAACTAGAGTTTTCAAACAGACAGGTTTTCACCAGGGTCTGCCTGCTATAAAATGCTAAAGGCAGATCCTTTGCCCAGGGGAATGAAAAACACAACAACTTGTGTCAATTAAGCTTCTCTTTTCCCAGATGGATGAACCACTAAGTCAGTGAGAAACAGAACATGATATAATTGGGCTGAAGAGCACATCTCCAGGGACTCTGAACTTAAAAGCACAGAGTCAAATGTTGAAAAGATTGCAGCACCTAGTCACCGTGGCATTAACTCAGCAGCAATGCTGACAACCACATTCACATAGCTCAGAAAATGTCCAGATTTGGAGCAATGGGATTAACATCATACATAATGATATCAGGGTCACATGATTAAGTTGATCACGCTGGAATGAAGAAGCAATTCTATTAACCTGTAACAATGACAAGTCTACAAACCAAGCTGTAAGTCAAGAGTTTTCATGCACAGAGTTCAATAGATGCCAATAGCATTATTTTGGAAAACTGAACAAACATACAGCAGAACAACTTGTATCCACGCAGTTGAGAAAATATCCTGATGTTATGATTTGGAGATGCCGGTGTTGGACTGGGGTGTACAAAGTTAAAAATCACACCACCAGGTTATAGTCCAACAGGTTTAATTGGAAGCACACTAGCTTTCGGAGCGACGCTCCTTCATCAGGTGATTGTGCCACAATCACCTAATGAAAGAGTGGTGCTCCGAAAACTAGTGTGCTTCCAATTAAACCTGTTGGACTATAACCTGGTGTTGTGTGATTTTTAACTTTATCCTGATGTTGACGGCTTTGCAAATATATAAAAGTTTGGTGTTGAATTCATATATTTTTGCTTGTGTCAATTTCATTGAGTTATTTGGAGGGTTTCTCCCTGTAAGGTCCAGTGAGTTTTCTCATGTTACGGTCCCAAACTCAGCTCATTACCTACACACTCCACCGTCATGGCATTCCTTACACCTGATGTTAGCTTGATTTTCCTCCTCGCTGTAACCACAAGAACTTGCCACTGCCTGGATTACCAGAATAGACCAGCATCCCTGGCACTGGAACTGTCTTGTAACACTGGCTGAACATCCACCCAGAGACACTTTTCACTGTCAAAATAGTGGCACAGCAGCCACAAACCCACACTGCTTATTGCACATTGCTGGCATGGCTGACACTTCCTCATACATATAACTCCACTTTTTTGTCTCAGTTGATATTTAACCATGAGGCCACACAGCCTGTCCTTAGCCACGTTCACCTTACTACCCTCACTAAGTCATTGCAATTATATCCCAATGCCCACTGCAGACAGTATCTTATCATTGTCCTGTGGTTGACCATCATGTACAGGAAAACTTTCAAACATTCCCATAATGAACTTCTGTTCACAATCAACAAAGGAAAGAAATCAGATGACTGCATTTCCATTTGATGTCGGAGCAGAGGTAGACCTTTCCATAATTCTGTAAGACATAGGAGTAGAAGTTAGGCCATTCAGCCCATTGAATCTGCTCTGACATTCAATCATGACTAATAAGTTTCTCAACCCCCATTCTCCTGCTTTCTTTCCATAACCCTTTATCTCCTGACAATCAAGAACTATCTATCTCAGTCTTATACTCAATGACCTGGCCTCTACAGCCTTCTGTGGCAATGAATTCCATAGATTCACTACTCTCTGGCTGAAGATGTTTCTCCTTATCTCCGTTCTAAAAGGTCTTCCTTTTATTCGCAGGCTGTGCCTCCAGGTCCTAGTTTCTCCTACCAATGGAAACATTTTCCCAACGTCTACTCTATCCAGGCCATTCAGTATACTATACATTTCCATTAGATCTCCCTCATCATTTTAAACTCCATCGAGTATAGTCCCAGAGTCCTCAAACATTCCTTAGATGTTAAGCTTTTCATTCCTGAGACCATTCTTGTGAACCTCCTTTGAACATGCTCCAGGGCTAGTACACCCTTCCTGAGATGTGGGGCCCAAATATGCACACAATATTCCAAATGTGGTCTGACCAGAGACTTTTAAGGCCTCAGAAGTGCATCCCTGCTTTTATATTCAAGTCCTCAAAATAAGTGCCAATATTTCATTTGCCTTCCTAACTACTGACTCAACCTGCAAGTTTACTTTGACAGTATCGTGGACTAGAACTCCCAAGTCTCTTTCCACTTCAGACTTCTGAATTTTGACCCCATTTAGAAAATAGCCCATGCCTCTATTCTTCCTACCAAAGTGCAGGACCTCACACTTTCCCACATTGTATTCCATCTGCCACTTCTTTGCCCACTCTCCTAACCTGTCCAAATCCTCCTTCAGCCTCCCTGCCTCCTCAAAGCTACCTGTACCTCTACCTGTCTTTATATCATCAATAATCTTAGCCAGAATGCCCTCAGTTCCTTCACCTGGATTGTTAGTGCATAAACTGAAAAGTTGTGATCCCAATATTGAGCCTTGCAGAACACCACTTGTCACCGGCTGCCACCCTGAAAAGGACCTTTTATCCTCACTCTCCGCTTTCTGTCAGACAGCCAAGCTTCATCCATGCTAGCACCTTGCCTCGAACACCATGGGCTCTTATTTTACACAGTTGCCTCCTGTGCAACTCCTTGTCAAATGCCTTCTTGACGTCCAGGTAGATAACATCCATTGGCTCTCCTTGGTCTAACCTGCTCGTTACTTCCTCAAAGGATTCTAGCAGATTTGTCAGGTGTGACCTCCCTTTGATGTAACCATGCTGGCTTTTTTCTATTTTACCATACACTTCCAAGTATTCAGAAATCCTTCACAATGGATTCCAGATTCTCACCCACGACCGAGGTTAGGCTAATCAGTCTATAATTTTCCATCTTTTGCCTTACTACTTTTTTAAACAGTGGGGTCACATTAGTGATTTTTCAGTCCTCTGGTACGCTCCCTGACTCTAGCGATTCCCAAAAGATCACTGCTAACACTTTCAAAATCTCTCCAGCTATCTCCCTTAGAACTCTGGGGTGTAGTCCATCTTATCCAGGTGATTCATCCACCTTCAAGCTAAGTTTTTGTAGCACATTCTCCTTGGTGATAGCCACCATACTCATCTCTGCCACCTCATTCTCTTGAATTTTTGGGATATTACACATATATTCCACCGTGAAGACTGACACAAAGTAATTATTCAGTTCCTCAGCCATTTCCGTGTTCCCCAATACTATCTTTTCAGCATCATTTTCCAGTGGCCTAATGTCCACTTCTGCCTCTCTCTCTTGCTCTTTATATATCTAAAAAACGCTGTAAGTCTTCCTTTAGCTTATTTTTAATCTTCTTCCTCCTTATTTCTTTTATTGTTGCCCTCTGTTGGTCTTTATAAGCTTCCCAATCCTCTGGTTTCCCACTGCCCTTCACCGCATTATATATGATTTCTCTTTTGCTTTTATACTATCCATGAATTCCCTAGTTAGCCAAGGTTGCCTCATCCCTCCTGTACCATGCTTCTTTTTCCCTCTGGATGAATCTCTGATATGGCAGGATCCTGAATTACTCCCAGAAACTCCTGCCATTGCTGTTCCCCTGTCTTTCCAGCTAGGCTCCTCTTCCAGTCAATTCTACCCAGCTCCTTCCCCATGCCTCTGTAGTTACTTTTATTTAGCTGTAATACCGTTAACTCTGATTCTACCTTCTCCTTCTTAAATTACAGAGTAAATTCAATCATATTATGATCACTGCCTCCTAAGGGTTCCGTCACCTTAAGCTCCCTTATCATGTCTGCCTCATTGCACAGCACTAAATACAGTATTGCCTGTTCCCTAGTGGGAGAAAGTGAGGACTGCATTTTGGTACTTACTTTGACACTTTCCTCATTCCTGAAGAAGGGCTTATGCCCGAAACGTCGATTCTCCTGTTCCTTGGATGCTGCGCTTTTCCAGCAACACATTTTCAGCGCTGTTCCCTAGTGGGCTCCATCACAAGCTGTTCCAAAAAACCATCTCACAGATATTCCATAAATTCCTTTTTTTGCAATCTACTACCAATTTGATTTCACCAGTTCACCCGCATAATGAAATTCTGCATGATCACAGTAACTTTGCCTTTCTTACATGTCTTTTCTACCTCAATGTATCTTGCACTCCAACTCCTGACTACTGTTTGGAGGCCTGTACATAACTCCTACTATTTTTTAAAAACTTTTGCAGTTCCTCAATTCTACCCATATTGATTCAGAGGTGGCTCTGAGGAAGCCTGACCACTTTCAAGTAGTATTACATTATCTGAACCTACTCATTTCTTAATATTGATTTAATTTCATTTCTTATTAATAAGGTAACCCCACCCCTTCTGCCCACCTGCCTATCTTTTCAGTAGGAACTATATCCTTGAATATTCAGTTCCCAATCGCAATCCTGATCCCCTTGCAGCCACGTCTTCATGATGCCCACCATGTCATACCTACCAAGTTTGATCTGTGCCACAAGCTTATTTACCTTATTCCGTATATCGCATACATTCACATATAACACCTTCAGTCCTGTATTAGTCATCTCTTTCAGTCCATCAAGACTGCACTGCCATTCAATGAGATCATGGGCTGTTCGGGAATCCTCAACTCCACTTTCCTGCCTTTTCCCCATAACCCTGGATTGCATTACTGACTAAAAATCTCTGTCTTGAATATACTGAATGATCCACCCTCAACAGCCCTCTGTGGGAAATACTTCCACAGATTCATTATCATTTGATATCATTTATTATCATCATTGGTCTTATGTAGTGATTGTAATAAGGTCAGCCAAGTTGACCTCATAGATTATGAGTTCCCAGATTGGACCAGGTTAATAGACCCAATCAGGAAGCTCTGGTGGACAGAAATAAACAGGAATGTCACCGGGCGGTGGGGATCCCCAGTGGAGGGCTCTCTACGCAGGAGTCCTCCCCCTTTCTCTCGGGGATCTGGGGTGGAGGGTGTTGCACGCAGCAGTCCCCTGCAACCGCAGGTTGCGGTGGTTCACGGACTCCCAGCCCAACTACTTGTTCTGTGGTGCGTGGAGTCCGTGGACCACATGTATATTGGGTGTGGGCATTTGCACTCCCTTTTTGATTTTCTGAAAAACCTTCTCCTCTGTTTTTGGCTGCACTTCAGTCCCACGCTCCTGATCTTTGGGCACCCGGTACGGAGGAGGGAGGGCAGGTCTGAAGACCTCCTCGTGGGTCTGCTCCTGGGCCTGGCCAAACTGGCCATCAACAGGTCCAGGCAGCGGGCCGTGGAGGGGGTCGTTAGGGCCGACTGCCTGCCCTTCTTCCGCGGTTACGTTAGAGCCCGGGTGTCCTTGGAGAAGGAGCACGCGGTGTCGACCAACACCCTGGAGTTGTTCAGGGGGAGGTGGGCGCCGCAGGGAGTGGAGTGCATCATTTCTCCCTCCAACTCTATTTTAATTTAGTCCCTACCCTCCCCCTCACTGTTTTGATCACACAGCACTGTCCTTTGATGTGAAGGGCAGTGTTTGTCACTGGCCACCCGGGTGTTTTCCTATCTTCCTGGTGGTGGAATTTGAATAAAGGTCCGTGCACTTTGTGTCTTTCACTGTGTCTCACACCTGCACACACACACCATGGGTGCTGGGGGAGAAAAAAAACAAAAACAGATGTGCTTGTCCTTTGAGGTGAAGGGCAGTGTTTGTCACTGGACACCCGGGTATTTTCCTGTCTTCCTGGTGGTGGAATTTGAATAAAGATTGGAAAGAAAAAAATAAAATAAAATAAACAGGAATATCGTCCGGACACGCCTTGGCGTGCCCATTTGCCATCGGGCAGTGGGGATCTCCAGTGGAGGGCACTCTACGCGGGAGTCCTCCCCCTTTCTCTCGGGGATCTGGGGTGGAGGGTGCTGCACGCAGCAGTCCCCTGCAACCGCAGATTGCGGTGGTTCACGGACTCCCAGCCCAACTGCTTGTTCTGTGGCGCTGTGGAGTCCGTGGACCATGTGTATATGGGGTGTGGGCGTTTGCACTCCTTTTTTGATTTTCTTAAAAACCTTCTCCTCTGTTTTTGGCTGCACTTCAGTCCCACGCTCCTGATTTTTGGGCACCCGGTACGGAGGGGGGAGGGCAGGTTTGAAGACCTCCTCGTGGGTCTGCTCCTGGGCCTGGCCAAACTGGCCATTAACAGGTCCAGGCAGCGGGCCATGGAGGGGGTCGTTAGGGCCGACTGCCTGCCCCTCTTCCGCGGTTACGTTAGAGCCCGGGTGTCCTTGGAGAAGGAGCATGCGGTGTCGACCAACACCCTGGAGTTGTTCAGGGAGAAGTGGGCGCCGCAGGGAGTGGAGTGCATCATTTCTCCCTCCAACTCTATTCTGATTTAGTTCCTACCCTCCCCTTCACTGTTTTGATCACACAGCACTGCCCTTTGATGTGAAGGGCAGTGTTTGTCACTGGCCACTCGGGTGTTTTCCTATCTTCCTGGTGGTTGAATTTGAATAAAGATTCGTGCACTTTGTATCTTTCACTGTGTCTCACACGTATACACACACACCATGGGTGCTGGGGAAAAAATAAGCACTACCGCACTTAGGTGCTAGTGTGAGGGTTAAATTATAAAGAAAAAAGGGAAAAAAGAAAAAAAAACAAAAGAAAAAATTAAACTGGAGGAAAAAAAATAAACAGGAATGTCGTCCGGACACGCCTTGGCGTGCCCATTTGCCACCCGACGGTGGGGATCCCCAGTAGAGGGCACTCTACGCGGGAGTCCTCCCCCTTTCTCTCGGGGATCTGGTGTGGAGGGTGCTGCACGCAGCAGTCCCCTGCAACCGCAGATTGCGGTGGTTCATGGACTCCCAGCACAACTGCTTGTTCTGTGGCGCTGTGGAGTCCGTGGACCATGTATATATTGGGTGTGGGCGTTTGCACTCACTTTTTGATTTTCTTAAAAACCTCCTCCTCTGCTTTTGGTTGCACTTCAGTCCCACGCTCCTGATCTTCGGGCACCCGGTATGGAGGAGGGAGGGCAGGTCTGAAGACCTCCTCGTGGGCCTGGCCAAACTGGCCATAAACAGGTCCAGGCAGCGGGCTGTGGAGGGGGTCGTTAGGGCCGACTGCCTGCCACTCTTCCACGGTTAAGTTAGAGCCCGGGTGTCCTTGGAGAAGGAGCACACGGTGTCCACCAACACCCAGGAGTTGTACAGGGAGAGGTGAGCGCCGCAGGGAGTGGAGTGCATCATTTCCCCCTCCAACTCTATTTTGATTTAGTCCCTGCCCTCCCCTTCACTGTTTCGATCACACAGCATTGCCCTTTTTTGTGAAGGGCAGTGCTTGTCACTGGCCACTCGGGTGTTTTCCTATCTTCCTGGTGGTGGAAATTGAATAAAGATTCATGCACTTTGTGTCTCTCACTGTGTCTCACACCTGCACACACACACCATGGGTGCTGGGGAAAAAATAAGCACTACTGCAGTTAGGCGGTAGTGTGGGAGTTAAATAAAAAAAGAAATAAAAAGTATAAACAGGAGAATAGCCCTTTGATGTGAAGGGCACTACTATTCAGTGGCCACTCGGGTGTTTTCTTTCTTCCTGGTGGTGGAAATTTGAATAAAGATTCATGTGCCTTGTGTCTTTCACTGTGTCTCACACCTGCACACACACAGCATGGGTGCTGGGGAAAAAATAAGCACGTTTGCAGTTAGGTGGTAGTGTGGGAAAAACAAAAAAAAACAAGAGGAGTTGTCAGACATCCTGTTCACTCTGAGAGCTGGCTCTGAGGGAGCTGGATCACTATCAAGGACTCTCCACGTGTAAATAAAGGGTGGCTTGGTGACAGGATGCTGGCCTTTGTGCAGTTATGTCAATGGTGATGAAAGAAAAGCACCCTCCTGAAGAAATCTGCTGGTAACAGTCGTTTTTGTGTTGGGGAAAGCAGTTCTGGCATCATGCTGATGTTTGGGAAGCTTGATTCATTCGATTCTGCTGTCAGAGACTGGGCCCAGTGTGTGGAAAGAAGGCTTTTTTTTCTGGGCAAATGACATTGGTAAAAAAAAAGGATAAAGAGGAATGTCGTCCGAACACGCCTTGGCATGCCCATTTGCCACCAGGTGGTGGGGATCCCCAGTGGGGGGCTCTCTACGTGGGAGTCCTCCCCCTTTCTCTTGGGGATCTGGGGTGGAGGGTGCTGCACGCAGCAGTCCCCTGCAACCGCACATTGCGGTGGTTCACGGACTCCCAGCCCAACTGCTTGTTCTGTGGCGCTGTGGAGTCCGTGGACCATGTGTATATTGGGTGTGGGCGTTTGCACTCCTTTTTTGATTTTCTTAAAAACCTCCTCTTCTGCTTTTGGTTGCACTTCAGTCCCACACTCCTGATCTTCGGGCACCCGGTAAGGAGGAGGGAGGGCAGGTCTGAAGACCTCCTTGTGGGTCTGCTCCTGGGCCTGGCCAAACTGGCCATCAACAGGTCCAGGCAGCGGGCCGTGGAGGGGGTCGTTAGGGCCGACTGCCTGCCCCTCTTCTGCGGTTACGTTAGAGCCCGGGTGTCTCTGGAGAAGAAGCACACGGTGTCCACCAACACCCTGGAGTTGTTCAGGGAGAGGTGGGCGCCGCAGGGGGTGGAGTGCATTATTTCCCCCTCCAACTCTATTTTGATTTAATCCCTGCCCTCCCCTTCACTGTTTTTGATCACACAGCATTGCCCTTTGTGAAGGGCAGTGCTTGTCACTGGCCACTCCGGTGTTTTCCTATCTTCCAGGTGGTGGAAATTGAATAAAGATTCGTATACCTTGTGTCTCTCACTGTGTCTCACACCTGCACACACACAACATGGGTGCTGGGGAAAAAATAAGCACTACCGCAGTTAGGCGGTAGTGTGGGGGTTAAACAAAAAAAAAGAAAAAAAACAGGAATGTTCGAGGTTTTGTTCATTCAGAGCTGCCTCTGAGGAAGCCTGACCAGTTACAAGTAGCATGCACCTGTAAATAACGGGTGACTTGGTAACAGGATACCTGTTACTCTGGAGTTATTACACTAGTTAGAATCTTATGCTTCAATAAAAGGTTTCTTCCCATTCTTTTAAATTTACTGAACCTATCCTTTGAGGACATTCCCTCCATACCCGCTGTCAGCCTATTCAACCTTCTCTGACTACCTTTATACATGAGCTGGAGGCAAAGTTGCCATAGTCTTGACAGACCATTTGGCTACTCTCCTGTTAAAAAGATGTCTCATGATGATTTAACCTGAGGCTGCACACCTCAGATAAGGGGAAAGATTGAGAAAGAGAATCCTTATGGTAACATTAACCAGTGCACAGATTGAATCATGCTGTTGGCATCACATTGCAAACCAGCCATTCAGCCAACTGAGCTAACCGATTGAGACAAATTGGATTCAACTATTCACACCCAGATGCTGCAAGAGATATGTACATAGAATACACTGCACATAATGGAGTGCATCTGTAGGTGTTCCCACTCATTTGGAGGTGCTTCAGGTCTCTAGTGTGGCTCAAACCCTCTGAATAAGTTTGAAATGATGTCTGGGACTGACATCATGAATACGCAGCTTTACAGGTAGCAAATCAATGGACAATATGGACTGAGTGCACTTGCCTTCCCACCTATTTGTGTGTCATCTGAAAACCTGTACATAAAGACATTCACTTCCATCATCTGAGACATTCATGTGTATTGTAAATAATTCTGGTCCCAGCATTAATCCCAGTGGACACCACTAGTTATAGGGTGCGATTATAAATACTCCTCTTTATTCCAACTGTCTAATAGTTAGCCAATCCTCCATACAAGCAAATATACTGCTCCAAACATCATAGGTTCTAGTCTTATTAATTAGTCTAATGTGTGGTACTTTATTAAATGCCTTCTGGAAGCCCAAGTATATTACATCTACTGATTCCCTTTTATTTACCTTCTTACCTTCTCAAAGAACTGAAATAAATTTATCAGGAATGATTTCATCATCTCATGCTTCTAAATGGTCTGCTATTAGATACTTTATAGAGTGACATTTTCCCAATGACAGATGTTAAACTAACGCCATAGTTACCTGTTTTTGTGTCCCCCTCTGAAATGCTTTTCTTTTTTGAATACATATGTCACACAGGCAATTTTCCAACCTTCTGGGACTTTTCCAGAATCTAGGAATTCTTGGAAGATTACTGCCAGTGCATCCAATATCTCTACAGCTACTTTCTTTAAAATCCCTGAGCACAATTCATCAGGGGACGTATTGGCCTTTAGACTATTAATCTCTGGAGTATTTCGAGTGACTGAAGCTGATGCATTTTGTTCATTTCCCACCCCCTTAAAGCCTGATTTAGTATTTTTAAAATGCCGTAAGTACCCTCTACCATGAAGACTGATGCAAAGTATTCTTTCATCTCTGCCATTTCCTGGCTACCCATTATTATTTCCTCTGCCTCAGTCTCTAAGAGGCCTGTGTTCACTCTTGCATCTTTATTTTCATATTTTTAAAGAAAGCTATTACTGTCCATATTTGTTACTTACTGATTTGCCTTCAGTTTATTTTCTCCTTTTTTTTTTTGGTCATCTTTTGTCGGCTTTTAAAAGCATTTCCCATTCGTCTCATTCACTCCTAAACTTTTCTACATTGTATGTTTTTCTTTCAAATTGAGTCAGTTTATCTCCCTCCTACAATCCTTCATCACTAAGATTTTTACCGTGTATAATGAATATTTTTTCAATTTCTGCCATTGTTCTTTTGTTGTCTTTTCTGCTATACCTCTTACCCAGTTCACTCTAACCCTATCCATCTAATTACCTTTAAGATCAGCACAGACATTTCTGATCCAAATTTCTCACACTTAAACGAAATGCTAAATTTTACAGTATTATGGTCATTGTTCCCTAAGGGATCTTTTATTCTGTGATCATTTATTAAAAACTTGCCTCATTACACATCACCACATCCTTGACTGGATCAAAAATACATTGTTCTAGGAACCTAAACTAAATAAACTATAAATTCTTCCTCATGGTTCCTCTGTCATTTTGGATTTTCCAAATCTACTCGAAGATTAAACTCACCTATGATTAATGTAAGACTTTTTATAGGTTGTCAGTTTGCACGCTGACCTAGTGGATTTGTTCTCAGACATTTCATCACCATTCTAGGTAACATCGTCAGTGAGCCTCCAGTGAAGTGATGGTTGTCTGTCCTACTTGCTATTTATGTGTCTTGATTTGCTGTGGTGGGTGGTATTTTTCCATTCTGTTTCTGAGAGGTTGGTAAATGGGATCCAGAGCTATGTTTGTTAATGGAGTTCCGGTTTGAATGCCAAACTTCTAGGAATTCCCATGCATGTCTTTGTTTGGCCTGCCCCTGGATGGATGCATCATCCCAGTCGAATTGGTGTCCCTCTTCGTCTGTGTATATGGATACTAATGATAGTTGGTCATGTCTTTTGGTGGCTAGTTCATGCTCATGTAACCTGGTGGCTAGTTTCTTGCTGGTTTGTCCAATGTAATGTTTGTTGCAGTCCTTGCAGGGTATTTTGTATATTGCTTTCATTCTGCTGGCCATTGGTATAGGGTCCTTTAAATTCATCCGAAGTTGTTTTAGTGTGATAGTAGGTTTGTGGGCTACCATGATGCCTTGGGACCGGAGTAGTCTAGTAGACATCTCTGAAATGTCTTTGATGTATGTTAAGATGGCTAGTCTCTGGGCATGTTGTGTCTTCCTGTTTAGGTCCGTTGTGCAAGAATCGACGAAGTGCGCTTATTGGGTAATCGTTATTCTTGAATACATTGTATAGATGTTTTTCCTCGACTTATCTTAGTTCTGGGATGTAGCAGTGTGTTGTGGCTCATTTAAATAGTGTCCTGATGCAGCTCAATTTGTGGGTGTTGGGATGGTTGCTTCTGTAGTGTGTATGACTTTCCTGTAAATGGTCTGCAGTTCTCCATTGGCTTTTCATTCAACCATGATGTCCAAGAAAGGGAATCAGTTATTATTCTCTTCCTCTTTGGTAAATTTTATACAGGTGAATATTATTTGTGTGTTCGTGGATTTCTTCTAGTTTGTCGTGTTCTGTGATGACAAAGGTGTCATCCACAGAGCGGACCCAAAGTTTGGGCTGGATCATAGGAAGCGCTAATCTCTGCATAACTGCTTCTGCTCTAAGTCTTGATATTGGTGATCCCATAGATTGTCCTATTGATTTGTTTGTATATCTTGTTGTTGAAAATGAAATGGATTGTGACGCACAGGTCCAGTAGTTTGAGGATGCTGTCCTTCTTGATGGAGTTGGCACTGCTGGGTGTTTGTATCCCTGGTTTGTCTAGTAGTGAGGCCAGTATTGCTTTGGCGAGGGAGATGTTTATTGATGTGAATAGGGCCATGACCTAGTCATCCTCTATCTTGGTGTCTTTGGTGATGTTAAGGAATTCCTGGGTAGAGTGGGTTGAGTCTATTACCAGGTGTTTTAGTTTTCATTGCAGTTATTTTACTAGCCTGTATGTCAGTGTGCCGGGAAGTGAGACTATTGGGGGCGGGGGGGGCTCTCTTCTTTGTGGACCTCTGATAGTTTGAAGAGTGTGTTGGAGCCTTCTGGTTTCATCCTTTGGAGATTGATCTTGTTAATTTCACCTGTCTTGTGTAGTTTCTTCAGGGTAGCAAAATGTAATTTTCTAGTTGTCCCTTCTTGGATATCATGGCAGAATAAAAAGCCAATGGAAAACTGCAGACCAGCATTTACAGGAAAGCCACACACACTGATCAGATACAGAGGAACCTTGATTATCCGAAAAAGATTTCAAGGTCCCGCAAAAACGTTTATATCAAAGAGAGAAGTGTATTCGATTTACCTGTACTGAAGAAGCTGTGAAAACACTGGCAAAAACAAAGAAACATAAGCCGCTCAAGCATCAGTGACTGTGTTTTTTTAAGTCAGGGTCATTACACAGCCCTTTGCAAAGGTAAGTGTTTACTGTATAATACTGTACAGGTATTCCCATCACTTTACCGGGTTGTTCATTTAAAAAAATAGCCGAGATCATAAATACACGTGCAAAGCGGTGCTTCTATCCTTCTATCACGAGACTGTGTCCCCGGAAACTGACAAATGCTGTAGTGATCGTAGAAGCTGTTCGGGACCTTGTTTAATGCTATCTTCACCACTCCTTGCCAAAATGGTCACTATTACTGCATTTTTAAAAGAGTTTTCTCGTGTTACCATTGCTATATTTTGTTCATCATGTGAAATTTGTGTCCTCTTGCACCCAATACATTAAAATTATAGATTTAAATAAATTCTCTGGTAGAGCACAGCATTAGATCAGTATGGTTTCCCTTGTTTAAGGTGAAATCGATTATCCGAAAAATCAAATATCCGAATGAAATAGTGCCCGCCCATCTCGTTCAGATAGTCTAGGATCCTCTGTACTCAATGACACCCCCTGGTCGGGGCTAGGGTGAAGAATATATCCAACACTGCCCTCATCCTGATGGCTAAACTTATGTGTGGCTGCATCAGTCTGTATTAACCCTCGGTACGCAAACATCAAAGTGTCACTATGTACATCTGTCCCTGGTGTTGCAAAGAATGGGACTGGCCTCAGCACCATGGAACGTCCAAGTAGTTGGACTCTTCCATATCACCTGTACTTTGTAAAGAAATTTGCAAAGAAAAACACCTTTGACCTCAAGTCCATCAGGAAGGTCTCAGCACATCACGTCCTCGAGACTCTGTGGGAAAAGGAGAGTGTTTCCCTGAGCAGACTGTCAAAATCATTTGGCACAATGCCTCACCACAAATCTCCAATAAGCACCACTTGTCTGGTAGTGAGAATGGCACTATCTGTGACGTCTTTCACGTACATCTGGACTCTCTCCACCACCACATGCTTTCCTTGATGTAGAGGCTGTCATGTATCTCCTTCTGGAATGTGTCTTTACACAGAAGGTCTGGAAAGATGCAATTGGTTTTGTCAAGTTTGTGCCGAGCAGCTCTGACACAGAACTCTGTGCTCTACAGTCTGTTCTCCAGGTCGCACACTGAGACAAACATTGACTGCACCTGAAAGACCATCAACTCAGTGAAAGATGCATTTTTGTCTGCCCAAAACTTGTTGATCTTCTAGGGCAAGGAGTTGATCTCAATCGAGTGATGCAGACTAGCACATTCCAAGGTCCAGGGCTATGTGTTGAGGGACGCAGTAAAGCTTGGGGCATCTGGGAAAGACCACCATCTAAAGGTCTTTCTGCCAAATCATAACAACAGTCTGTTCAAAATGAATATGAATAGGTTTCTGCATGAGTAGAAAATGCCTTTGTTTTGCAATTGTGGGGAAGTTCTAAGGAATGTCAAACCCCAATGAGTGGTTTGCTTTTTCTCTGCAAAGATTGTACAGAACTGTGTTAGTACCCTATAAAGATTATTTATTTTTAAAAAGTTAAGTACATATTTTTACAATATTAGAAATTTTTTTCTGACCTTCTGGCAAGTCTATATGGACCTACAGGGTCCACAGATCCTGAATGGAGGAACAGAATATTAGGGTTTGGGAAATGCACTGAACTTACACACCATCTCTTTTATCTATGAGATCAGCCCAAATTGTTAGAATATTTTCCTCAACATTATTTGTATGGATATAAAATTAATTTTGATGGTCTCATTGCAGATCCCAGTCCACATCAGAAACACATTAAAAGGAGGACAGCTATGAATACCAAAAGAGGAATTCAATCAGACTGACTATTTTATTGAGGATGGGGTCAAGACACATTCACAATGTGCATATTGTGATTGAAGTGTTCAGTTTTAATACTAGATAGCTCAACTGGAAATAATGCTTTTTTAGAACCGAACTATTGTCCTGATGAACACAAACGAATTCGCAAAGAACCAATTTGTACTCAGTGGACATATTATTCATAAAAGGGAGCATAAATGATAAGAGTTTCATAAGATGGTTAGATTTTACATTTGTAAGCCTACTTTCTAATGTGTGCATACAATGCATTAGAGGGTAACGTCTCCAAATGACTAATTCCCATGAGTCACGTTGTGCTATCTAAGGGATCTAAATTAGATAATTTCAATTTCCTTTTCTCACCATTAAATGGTCCTGTGAACTCTTAAGTCCTTAGAAACCAAGTAATATCATCATCACCTTAATTAAAAAACTTCTGAAAAGAATTCTCCTTGTCTGTCTTCTCCAACAGAATTGAAAAGCCCCCTTGGGTTACTCCCTCATTCCTGATGAAGAGCTTATGCTTGAAATGTCGACTGTCCTGCTCCTCCAATGCTGCCTGACCGGCTGTGCTTTTCCAGCACCATACTCTGATGTCCAGCATCTGCAGTCCTCACTTTCTCCAACAGAAGCACATGAAGTACATTAATTCTGAAAAACAAACTTTGGCTGAAATCCAACATCTTACAAATAGTAAGATGTTCCAATATGCTTTTATGTTGTATGATTTATAAATCATAGTGTTGACATTTGTAATAAAGCTGTGTGCCATCTTTCTGACAGAGTTTGTATGATCTTTGTTGGTCGAAGGTTAATGCCACTATTCCTCTTCCCTTATTAGTTGGTTCACAGTGGTAGAGGAACAAGCACTTACGAGTTTTAAGAAGACATTTTTGTCTTGATAAGATATAGTTTATTGTATCATAGCAATTAGGTACAAATACATTAGTGAGACACATTTTTACAAAGACATGTAAGGCATAGATAACACATCTGTTCTCTGAGATAGATCTATTCTCCCAACTTCTACACTCAAGACTGAATTATATCATCAGATAGAATCAGTGTCCAAAATTAACTATTTCAGAACCACTATTTTATACAACAGTTGTCATTTCCCATTTTTGGGAGGTCTCTCCTCAGCTTAAAGTTTTGGAAACAGGAAAGGGGAAAAGAAAGGAGGCCCAAACTGATAAGCACATTAAATATTATTTGAACTGTATTTAATGGTTATAAACTATTCACATTTTCAGGCAAGTTCAAGACTGTTAGAGAAAGGTGCATATTACAACTATAATGTCAATGAAAAAAATATTTCCACTGCACAGAGTTCAGCCCAACAACAAAGCAAACACAAACAGCATTTTCTAGAGTAAGGGCAGCAATTTGCTTTAGAACCTGTTCAGGCTTTAACATTTGATTTATATTCCATTGGATAAGTTTTTTTTTAAAAACTGCTTCATCGCTAAATTTTTGTGAAATGCATACGTTTCAATGCATTTTTCACTGTAGGTACAATGTTGTCAGAAATGCAATACAATGGGGGAATGAGGAAGAGAAAGGGTGGTAAAGAAGATCAACAACAGTCATAGCTTTATTAACATTCATATAGTAATGATACCCATTTCAACTCACACCAAATACTTAACACATCTGGGTTAATTAAGCTTTTCATTCTTGTTTGAAACCAACGTCACTAGGAACAACTAATATCTGTACAGTATGTTCAACTGTTGCCACTTCACTGTGCTTAGCCTTCTACTTGAATGAACAGGATGTAGTGTCTGCTTTACATGACTACCTGCCACCCCCTCAGCACTCTAAACTTAACACTGCAACAATTTTAAACCAATCAGCTAACAAGCAGCTTGCACATTGTGAAAGGTTAATACTGACCAGCAGAACTAATGACTATTAGCTAGAAAAGACAAACATTTGAAGAAAGAGAAAATTACTCTATAAAATTCTGCAGCCACTGTACATGAAGTAAACCCACAAAGCACAAATGATTATAAAGTACAGCAAGCATTGGAGGTGACCTCCATCTAATAGTAGATCACAAACATCTAGGGTTACTGTTGACCCATGCAAGTGCTTCCTGACAGCTATTTTTGCAGCTCAATAAAATCAGAGTTGATAAGAAAGGTCAAATCAGAATGAACCATTACGGTAGAGTGAACGATATAAATTACACATTTTAATATTGCACTAAATATTCTCTTAGGTCCCATATCACTGGTAATATCTATAAGCAAACCTTGTGCTCATGAAAGTCCAGAGTGCAACCCACTACAATAGTTGAGTTTTTTAAAAAATAACTTGCTTGGGTGTGTATGCCACACTTTCGTTTGGGTTTGTTTTGAACCCAAACTTCCTGGTTTAGAAGTAGGGATACTACCACAAGACCCTTACTATTTTGATATAATATTTTCAAATTATCCTGATCAGACATTTATGACACACCATGTGGGACCTGAGCCCAGATAGGGACTTCTGGCCCAGAGATAGGGACATTACTATTGCATCACAAGAGACTGAAATATTTGCACAACTGATAAGCCATTACATAAACCTCAACTGCATTTCAGCTGTAGCTCCATTTGTGTAAGTGGAATGACAGAGAGTGGGAGCAAGGGTTAGATAGTGTGAGAGGAGAGACAATGTGAGAGCAAAAAAGCCTGACAGAATGCAAGAGAGAAAGCAAAAACAAGAGGGATTTTCTAATTAACACTCCAAATGGTTAAAAAGTATGCACTGGCAAGGCACAGCTGGTCAGGCAGCATCCGAGGAGCAGGAGAGTTGACGTTTTGAGCATAAGCTTTTCATCAGTCCTCACTTACTGCAAATAATTAGTTTGGCTTGATTGCATCAGGATGAATCTCAACTTTGAGGAGTGTGTGTGTGTGCATGTGGGTGGATGCGGGTGAGCGGTCAAGGGCAAGCAAATTGAAAGTACATTGGATCCAGCCCACTGCTTCTACAATTAACTGAAGCTCATTAGGGTTTGTGCAAGGGAGAAGCAAGTTGTCAATTTTAATATGCTATTTCCAATATTTACATGGTTTGTCAAATTTAACTGTAGGCGTATGAGCTTTCTGAACTTCCGATAAATCACTAGTGAAATCAAGGCAAGAACACAGCAGCAATTGAGGGGGCTGAAGGTGTGAAACAAAGTATTAATGTTTAATGAAACCTCCCAGCTGATTTCTTGTCTGTTTATGTAGAAGATTTGGTTCACAGGACTTGGGCTGAGGTTATTTTCACAATTTTGAATATTTTATATACCAGACTGCACTTTAGTGGTGGTCTTTTAGATCTTCACAAGTGCCACTTATATTGCTTTACTTTGGATCTCACATGAGAACCAGGAAAACCAGCAGCATCAACAGAATCTGTTGTGCAGGAGCTGTAAAACCTTGAATTAATAAATGTGTATTATACAGGTAGGAGGAAATCAGAGAGATCTAGACTCACAAGAGATAATGGGGCAGCACGGTGACTCAGTGGTTAGCACTGGTGCCTTACGGCACCAGGGACTGAGTTCGATTCCAGCCTCGGGCGATTGTGTGTGGAGTTGGCACATTCTCCCTATGTCTGTGTGGGTTTCCTCCGGGTGTTCCAGTTTCCTCCCTCAGTCCAAAGATGTGCAGGTTAGGTGGATTGGCCATGCTAAATTTCCCATAGTGTCCAGGGATGTACAGGTTGGCTGGGTTAGCCATGGTAAATGCAGGGTTACAGGGATAGAGGTCTGAGTGGAATGGTTTTTGGAGGCTCGGTGTGAACTCAATGGGCCAAATAGCTTGCTTCCACATTGTAGAGATTCTATGAATCTAATTCCTGGCACACCATCTGCAGGCAGAGGGGTATCTTCTTTATTAAGTCAAAACACCAGTGTCTCAGAAAGCTCAGGGCCTTCTGTTAGGTGATAGAATATATTTGCATCCTACAAAAATAAGACCAACTTCAAGTTGAGTTGGTGACCATCCTTTGGCAGTGGCTTACAAGAATCTACACCACTCTGAATCTCTCTGCCTTTGGTTCCTTAGAGTCAACTTTGTCAGTGCTGATGTTAGTTAGCAGGTCTTCGTACAGATGTTGGTCATTATTGTCATCATGCACGAGGTAATTGAAGCTCACCCAGGAATATTCATTATCATCAAGAGCTTCTACTCCATCAAAGGTGCAGCTGGTGTGCAACCACAAGAGAGATATTTATGCAAATGTACAAAAGATTCACAGGTAACCTTCAGGATGCTGTAACATTATCTGGCAAGTTAAAAACAACAGATACTAAATTAAACAGCTACTGATGACACCAGTGAGTGACCGAATAAATAAATAAAGCTAAGAAGCAACATGGTGCAAACTACATAACAACTAGATAGGTCACTGAGCAAATCAACACATGCTTCACGTTCCTAAGCAATTTTGGAGGTGTCCTTCAACATTCACTCACCCAGCTCTCCAGAACAGTTACAGTGTGCTGCACTTTGTACAATATGCGCAGCAATGAGGTTTGAACTTGCAGAATGAACTAGAAATGGAACACAAGGGAGGAGGATGACTTGGAGACACACGAAGTAGCTGCAGAACAGAGCTCAACCCAAGGCGGCCTTATTGGCATGAGGGTCACTTAGGTTCCACTAGTGCAGTCATCTGAAAGTCACTTGTAAAAGTTGCTCTCTCCCCCAGCAATCCTCTCCTCATCATCACAAAGTAGTCCTACAAGCAACGAAGCATCTCCCTAACTTAACACTCAGCATTAATTATTGTATTACCATTTGCCATCAATTAAAAATGTAAAAGCAAAAATGGGCAACACAGAAAGTATGAAAACAAAAGATTTGTACAAATTCAAAAAGTAAACTCATATCAACATTCTAAGATTGTGTCACATAGCCCCAACATGTATGTCCTCAAGCATCTTTACTCTTCCTGTTCCTAGAACAGCTAGGATGCCCTTGGAGGGTCCATTTCAAGACTGTTCCATCCAAAACTATACAAGGGGCAGATTTTGACACTGGGGAGGAAAGTAGCATGCAGGGTACTAACTGGCAGTGGGGATATATGGCAAGGTAAGAGAAATGGAAACGCTCTGAGCAAAGTTCCAACTTCCATACTCTTTCACCATCATCTCAAAAATTGCTACCATCATCCCTCTTAGAACATAAGAGTATAAGAACCAGGAGCAGGAGCAGGAGTAGGCCATCTGGCCTATTGAGCCTGCTTCACCATTCGATAAAATCATGGCTGATCTTTTCATAGCCTCACCTACCTGCTCCCTCACCTTAACCCTTAATTCCTTTACTGTTCAAAAAATTATCTATCTCAAAGTTTTAAAAATGTTTCCTGAGAAAGCCTCAACTACTTCACTAGACATGGAATTCTATACATTCATAACCCTCTGGATGAAATAGTTCCTTCTCAATTTGGTCCTAAATCTGTTCCGCCTCTTGTCCTAGTTTCACATGTCAGTGAAAACATCTTCTCTGCGTCTAACTTATCTATTCTCTTTATAATTTTGTATGTTTCTACAATATCCTTCTCATTCTTCTGAATTCCATTAGCCCAGTCTGCTCAGTCTCTCCTCATAAGCCAAACCCCTCAACTCCGGAATCAACCTCGTGAACCTCCTCTGCACCCCCTCCAGTGCCAGTACATTCCTTCTTATGTAATGAGACCAACACTGCATACAGTACTCCAGGTGTGGCCTTACCAGCACCCTATACAACTGCAACATAACCTCCCTGCTTTTAAACTCAATCCCATTAGCAAAATTCCATTTGCCTGTTACACGTGCAGACCAACCTTCTGTGATTCATGCCCAAGGACACCCAGGACCCTCTGCACAGCAGCATTCTGCAACTTTTTTTTAACCAATCAAACAATAGTTCTTTCTACCATTATTCCTACAAAATTGGATGGCTTCACATTTATTAACATTGTAGTCCATCTGCCAGACCTTTTCCTGCTCACTTAAACTATGTCCCTCTTACAGCCCATTCACACCTTCTTGATTGTAATGAGCTGAATAGCACTTTGCTGCAGATCATTGAAGTATTGAATGCTCAAAGCTAGAGTTTCATGCACCATATTTGAGGTGACATTCATAGTATGTCAACCATTAGTGAGAACCAGCATGCATTATTTGATTAAAAGCAAAATACTGCAGGTGCTAGAAACCTGAAACAAAAGTGCTGGAGAAACTCAGCTGGTCTGGCAGTATCTGTGGTGAGAGAAACAGAGTTAATGTTTCAAATCCAAATTAACTCTTCTTCAGAGTTTGTATTAATTTGATGCTTCATACAGGGGACCATTCTACATTGTCAAATACATCATCTCAAACACCTTTGCCATCGCATCACTCATGCTCAAGGCAAAATCCTCCATTCTCCTTGGAAGCATGCACTTGGTGGGATGTGACATTTGTCAGTACATCATACATTCTTTGCTGCTGCTGCTTCAGACATTCTGCAGAGGTACCCAAACGTTCACCACTTGAATCCAGCTATACAGATCTTGGAGGACCCAATGACCTTCACCATCTGGCAGTTCAAAGAAACGTGATCACCAATATGGATAGATTATCTCAACAGCAAAGGCTAAACAGGTTGAGTCTCTACTCACTGGAATTAGTAGAAGCTAAGACACCATTTACAAAAATGAGTATGGAAGTTCTATCACAGTGCAGAACTTAGATATTCCAAGAGTTTAAAATCAGCTTTAAAAGCTCAATGAGAGCATTCATTAATAATTATAAAATTAGTATGCCATTTAAAAATCCAATTCATCTCATTCAATAAGATGCAAATTTTTTCAAATGTTTTTACTGTGAGACAAAGCATAAAAAATGCTCAAAGTTTGGGAGAAGATTTGTAGCTCGGGTGCTCGTTGTTATGGTTCTGTTCGCCGAGCTGGGAATTTGTGTTGCAGACGTTTCGTCCTCTGTCTAGGTGACGTCCTCAGTGCTTGGGACCCTCCTGTGTAGGGCTTCTGTGATGTTTCCTCCGGCATTTATAGTGATTTGTCATAATCACCAATCACCAGCCCGGACTACCAACAGACCTAGCAAACTTGATAATGACAACATGTAACTGCTGAAAAAGAACACACAGCTAAAATCGATTGCAGCTGTAAAGAGAAACTGGAATTCACACCTGACAAGATATCAAAGAAGGGATAAAATGCTGAACAAACTAAATTCATAATCTCCTTAGAGCATCTCAGACTGTGAACAGGATGTGACAGCTGTCTCGGTGAGATATATATTTACAGTTTCCCCCAATTCTGTACATAGGGATTGGGTTAAAAGCAAGCTTCAAACCTGGTCTGTATGAGTTAGTGGCCTGACATTCTAGTGTGTGGATTATGCACTATGAGGGTCACAACTCCAAGAATTGTCATTTGATATCCCTGCGGTACAGGTAAAATAAAGGCAACATTACACTCTCACTCAGTGCTGTTAGTCAACCACAGCTGAAAGGAATCAGAACAGGAGAGTTTGAATGAACCTACAGATGGCCGCTTGGGGTGCAATGGCAGTGACCCTATCCCTGCACTAGAAGGCTTTGTTCAAATCCTATCTGTCCCAGGTGTGTAATAACATCTCTGCACAGTTTGACTAAAATGTCTTAAAATTAACCCACAAGGCCAAAACGTTTACTATCTACTGTTCATCAATGTCAATGCTAGCGGTGAAGGCCATTGCAATGGCCACTCTTCACAAATACTTCAGAGATTGATTTGTATGTTGTTACTTTATTTTAAAATATTTTTTACTTTTTTGGATTCACCTGTTATTTTAAAACTGTATGTGGGCTGTGCAACCTCTTACATTTAATAAACTCACTTATTCTGTTAAAAAAAGCTTGGTTCAATTGACTCCTTCTTAACCAAAAGTTCATTTTGGTTTGGTAGAAATGTATACAATACTGTAAAAAATTAAACTTCTTGTGACGAACCAAAGGGCAGGTAAATACCAAGAACAGCCAGTTCACCTTCCTCACCTGGGAGGTTAATGGGCTGAGGCATCATAGAACATAGAACAATACAGCACAGAACAGGCCCTTCGGCCCACTATGTTGTGCCGAACATTTGTCCTAGCTTAAGCACACATCCATGTACCTATCCAATTGCCGCTTAAAGGTCACCAAAGATTCTGACTCTACCACTCCCACAGGCAGCGCATTCCATGCCCCCACCACTCTCTGGGTGAAGAACCCACCCCTGACATCTCCCCTATACCTTCCACCCTTCACCTTAAATTTATGTCCCCTTGTAACACTCTGCTGTACCCGGGGAAAAAGTTTCTGACTGTCTACTCTATCTATTCCTCTGATCATCTTATAAACCTCTATCAAGTCACCCCTCATCCTTCGCCGTTCCAACGAGAAAAGGCCTAGCACTTTCAACCTATCCTCATACGACCTATTCTCCATTCCAGGCAACATCCTGGTAAATTTTCTCTGCACCCTCTCCAAAGGTTCCACATCTTTCCTGAAGTGAGGCGACCAGAACTGCACACAGTACTCCAAATGTGGCCTAACCTGACATCACTTCACGACTCTTGAATTCAATCCCTCTGCTAATGAACGCTAATACACCATAGGCCTTCTTACAAGCTTTATCCACCTGAGTGGCAACTTTCAAAGATCAATGAACATAGACCCCCAGATCCCTCTGTTCCTCCACCTCACTAAGAACCCTACCGTTAACCCTGTATTCCGCATTCTTATTTGTCTTTCCAAAATGGACAACCTCACACTTGGCAGGGTTGAACTCCATCTGCCACTCCTCAGCTCTGCATCATATCTAAGTCCCTTTGCAGCCGACAACAGCCCTCCTCACTATCCACAACTCCACCAATCTTCGTATCATCTGCAAATTTACTGACCCACCCTTCGACCCACTCATCCAAGTCATTAATAAAAATTACGAACAGCAGAACTGATCCCTGTGGAACTCCACTTGTAACTGGGCTCCAGGCTGAATATTTCCCATCTACCACTACTCTCTGGACTTCGACCGGTTAGCCAATTTTCTATCCAATAAACTGGGGAACCTCACCCGGAGACTGGCTGTAATAAAAGATAAATTCTCATAAATTCAGTGATTCATATCATTCATTGTGGTATGGAGAGGCTTCAACATGACCATGTGCGTATTCCAGAAATCACTCTCAGTTTGAGAGAAATGACAATAATGATGAATGGTGACAGTTCCAGCATCATTAGAACCTCAAAAAGTAGGGCCACCAATTGCTTTAGCCTTGGCAATGTCCACTCAATAGACGCTAGGCTTAATATTGCACTGGATGCACTTTGGCGACATTTCTTCAGCAGGGAGTCACCCAATAATATGATGGGATCTCTCTTTCATTCTTTCTAAGCTGACTGTCTGTTCACCTCAACACAAGCACAGCCTGCTTTTGGGCATGCACGGTCACTTTATGTTTGAGGGCACCTTCTCAATTTTCACTGATTTCTTTATCAGGGGATTGAATCATATAATATATTACCTTCTGTATTGTATCAACATATAGGATTACACAGAAGCAAAAACAAGAATTCATCTAATAATTGGCAATTTGCCCTTCTAGATTTAAAGCTGAGCATTTTGAAAACCTGTCTCATAGTTCTTCAATGCCTTTTAATGTTTCACCATTAAGTGCATGTTTTCTATCATGATTCCCTAAAAAATGCAGCACCTCACATTTCTTTATGTCAATTATCAAAATGTCTTCAAATTGCTTGGAAAAGGAATCAACTTACAACTAATCAAACTTGTCTTTATCCTGTTCTTTTCACAAGCTCAGAACATTCCAAAGTCAATGTGGAACATTAAAATGCAATAATTGTTAATAAGTGCTTTTTTTCTCCCCACAGATAAGCACACATGCTTATTTCTAAGTTATCAACTAATTTTCATGATTTAGACAAGTCAGGGAATTTTACATCTAGATTAAGAAGACTGACCTCTCCAGGAAACCACTATTTACATCTCTCCAATACAAAAACATGCATTAATCAGGATTGTTTTTTGTCCTTTTGCTAACCTCATCAATGCTAATTTCCTTTGATGTATTACATTTTTGGACTATAATGCTTAACTTTTAAAACTTTGATTTCTTTATTTTTATGCTTTGTACTAAGATTCTGTTCCCAGGTACCTTTGTACTTAAGATGGTGCTGTAAGTGGGGAGTTGTATACTTTTCACTGTACTCATGTGAGTTCATGATAATAAAGGTAATTCTACTCAATTCATTTCATTTCAATGAGATTCCTATTCTCAAAGATTTCAATGCTCTCCTCCAATGCAGCATTCCATTATCATCTCAGAAGTACATCCATTGCTAAAATGGTTTCTCTTTTCCTAATTTTCACTTTTTTGCCCATAATGTGGGAAGAAGAGCTTTGATAGTTATGAGGTCACCTACACTGTGTTTTCAAGAAACCTTGCCACATCATATTGCACTCCAGACGGATCCAAGATGGGATGTGGTAGTGGAATGGTATTATCGCCAGAATAGTAAAACCCAAAAACGCAGAATAATGCTGTAAGGACATGGATTTCAATCCCACCACAGCAGATGATGAAATTTGAACTCAAATCTGCAATTTAAAAACAAAAGCTAGCCCAATGGCAATCAAGTAACCACTATTAATTGTTGTAAAAATCCTCTGGTTCACTAATGTCCTTTCGGGAAGGCAATCTGCCATCCCTACTTGACTCCAGACCCACAGCAACGTGGTGGACTTTTAACAGCCCCTCAGACAATTAGGGATAGGCAATAAATGCCAGTGACACTCACTTCCATGAAAGTATAAAAACAAACTTGATAAGCAACAGGCCATCCCATAATAAAGGACCCCAAGAACTGAGGTCACAAGCTCACCTGCTGCTGAGAGCTGTTGGCCAGATGCTGACAGCTCCTCTAGACTCAGCAGCACCACCAAAGCGACATTGACTGTTTTTGGTATTGCACCCATCGAGGGAGACCCAGATCCAATGAGTGATAGGGGGGTCCTTCATTGTGCCCACCTTTGTTCTCCCAGTGCTGGGTATCTCAGAGTGAGTGATGGAGTACCTTCGAACAATATCTTCCTCCAACCTGAGATTCAAACTTCTCTAGATTTTCTTGTTGTGCTTCCCACCTTGGTGACCCCTCAGCTTGGTTAGTTGCCCACTTAAGGGCCTTCAATTAGCAGCTCAATAAGACAATTGTATGAGCCTTCACACCATGGATAATCAGGGTGAAGGTGGGAAGGCAACAGGATCAACTGTCAATTACTAATTGCTCCTTTTTCATCAAACTCAAAAATGGGAAAGGCTCAAGATTCCATCCAGTAATTATGCACCTAATTAGTGCCACATCTATTTGCACAATTATGGAAGTAATCCAGAAAAGTGTATCTCCAGTTGCATCAAGATGGCAGTAAGCTGCCTTCTTAAGTGTTGCATTCTTGGTGGGTACGGTGCTTGTATCATAAGGCTAGGTAATGAATTCTTGAATTTTAGCCAATGATACAAAAAGAAAGCAGTAATATATGTCCAAGTCAAGATGCTGTGCCTCAACAGTTAGCAGCCCTGGTTCAAAATTCTGGAACACCCTCCCTAAGAGCGTTGTGGGTGTTCTATGAAGGCAAGAGAAAGTGAGGACTGCAGATGCTGGAGATCAGAGTAGAGAGTGTGTTGCTGGGAAAGCACAGGAGGTCAGGCAGCATCCGAGGAGCAGGAAAATTGATGTTTCGGGCATAAGCCCTTCTTCAGGAATCCTAACTTCCTGATGAAGGGCTTTTGCCCAAAACATCAAATCTTCTGCTCCTCGGATGCTGCTTGACCACCTGTACTTTCCCAGCAACATACTCTTGTACTATAAATGCAGTCTCTTATAAAATTGTGCACTGAGCAAAGAAACTCAGGGATTTAAAGCAAGGAATTTGATACCTATTGTGTAGCTATTCATTCCAACAATATTCAGATAAACTGGAGCTACGGGGTGTTTGCCAGTGAAGCTGATTGAGAATTAGTCCCTAGTTCACAAACCAATGGCAAAAGGTGCTCTGCCTGCCAACAACTGACATGATGAATGGTTGTCAGTCAGCTGAACAGGTTGGGCTGTGAGCAAGACAGAGAGAAATTAGTCAGATCAGAAGGCAAGCAGGTCTGAAGCAGTTTAAAATAAAACTGAGTATTCTGCGTAAGCCATTTTAAAACAGAATGAAACCAGTTGATCTTTCCTTCAACAAATGCTCAGTTGTGAATTTGAACTCAATAAGTCAGAGACCTTTCATAAGTTAAGCTACCACCCTGTGCCTTTTGCAAACCAGTGGAAGCATTTAGGAAAAGGTCAAAGAGGAACTTTTGGGTTGGCAAGAACCAGCCCAAAACATCTTGCAAACAAAGATTATGAAACTGTTTTCCTGGATTCCCTCCACCCATGTATTTCTTAGTGTTTATGTCTGTGTTTTTGTGTAAGAGGGAGTTTCAAAGATTTTGAGTTTTAGGTTGTAGTATTTACTAGATTTAATGTGTTGGTTTACTTGTAGCTAAAATTTAAAGTACCAAATCATGATTTCTTATCAGAAACCTGATACATGTTTTCTCTCATTCTGGGTCTGAAAATCAGGGACAGTAGTTTGTGGATATTGCATATTTCTCTCAAAATCTTTAACTCTTATAAATACTCTGGAACAGTGGAGCTTGATTTTCAGAACACTACCCAGTTGAGTCATGACCATACCTTCAACTGGATTACAGCGATTCAAGAAGATCAGTAACCACCATCTTCTCAAGACAAATAGAGATGGATAATAAATTCTGATCCAGACAGCAATACTCATATCCAATATGTGAATTAAAAAGTGTTTATTTTGCTAAATAATAATTTAGTAACTTATCAAGCTTCCTTCAATAGAACCTTCCAAATCCATGGCTTCAATTAGCCTAGAAGGCCAAGGGGAGCAAGGAACCACCACCATCTGCAAGCTCATCAACAAGACACACACTATCCTGAATTGGAACTATACTGCTGTTCCTTCACTGTCATTGGCTCAAATTTCTGGAACTTCCCTCCTAGCAGCAGCAAGTGTCCCTCTGTCTAAATGAATCCATCAGTTCAAGGAGGAAGCTCTCTACCACCTTCTCCAGGGCAATAAATGCTGGCATAGCCAGTGACGTCCACATTCCATGACGAATAGAGAATATTCGTGGGCGGCACGGTGGCACAGTGGTTAGCACTGCTGCCTCACAGCGCCAGAGACCCGGGTTCAATTCCCGCCTTAGGCGACTGATTGTGTGGAGTTTGCACATTCTCCCCGTGTCTGCGTGGGTTTCCTCCGGTGCTCCGGTTTCCTCCCACAGTCCAAAAAAGTGCAGGTTAGGTGAATTGGCCATGCTAAATTGCCCGTAGTGTTCGGTGCAGGGGTAAATGTAGGGGAATGGGTTTGGGTGGGTTGCGCTTCGGCGGGTCAGTGTGGACTTGTTGGACCGAAGGGCCTGTTTCCACACTGTAAGTAATCTAATCTAATCTGTAAGTAATCTAATCTATTATAAATCTGAAGCAATGAAAAAACTCTACAGGTTATATTCCATTGTTGTAAAAACATACAACCTCAATCTAGAACAGAATTAAATCTAAATGTCACACTAATTCAATTGTGAGCCTTAAAACAATATTTTCCTGCAATCTATCCTCTCAAAAACCAACATATAACCAGTATGCTACCTCCACCTTGACCTTCAGGAGAATGAACACAGCATTCAACAGGGTAGCCTAGTTGAGAAGAGTCTAAGCTGAATACAAGTATCTTGAACCAGGCTCTGTATTAAATCCACAACGCAGATTGACTTGACTCAGTTTAAACTAGGCAAAAGTGAGGACTGCAGATGCGGGAAACCAGAGTTTAGATTAGAGTGGTGCTGGAAAAGCACAGCAGGTCAGGCAGCATCCGTGGAGCGGGAAAACTGACGTTTTGGGCAAAAGCCCTTCATCAGGAATAGAGGCAGGGGGCCTCCGGGGTGGAGAGATAAATGGGGGGAATGGGGCTGAGGAGAAGGTAGCAAAGAGTACAATAGGTAAATGGGGGTGGCGATGGAGGTGATAGGTCAGAGGAGAGGGTGGAGTGGATAGGTGGGAAGGGAGATTGGCAGGTAGGACAGGTCATGGGGACAGTGCTGAGCTGGAAGGTTGGAACTGGAGTAAGGTCGGAGAAGGGGAAATGAGGAAACTTGTGAAGTCCACATTGACGCCCTGGGGTTGAAGTATTCTGAGGCGAAAGGTGAGGCGTTCTTCCTCCAGGCATCGGGTGGTGAGGGAGCGGCAGTGGAAGAGGTCCAGGACCGGCATGTCCTCGGCAGAGTTGGAGGGGGAGTTGAAATGTTGGGCCACGGGGCAGTGGGGTTGATTTGTGCGGGTGTCCCGGAGATGTTCCCTGAAGCGCTCTGCGAGGAGCGCAGTTTAAACTGCTAAATAGCTGGACGTAACTGCAGGAATTTTTTTAACTTGTTTTTTCAAATATGTATCCATGAAAATCTACAGCCCCTACAGCCCCCACCCCCTTCCCATTCTAAATCCTTCCCATTTGAGTGATAGTGAACAGCATTGATAACAGATGGAAGAGTGCACGTGTCAAAAACAAAGTAAATGGGATCACAAATCAAATGACCATTTCTACTTCACCAAGCTTGCCCTTAGGAAAGGCTCAACTCACTTATGCTGGCAAATAGAAAATTAGATTTAAGCAGGTACTCAGTCAAGCTAACTAAAACCTCCAGTTTGTGATTTAAATGGTACAGTGGCAACTGACAGCCTGCAATTTTGCCTCCAGTCATTTATGTTAAGGAACCTGCACTTGAAATACTGTAATGCTTAGTCTACAAATCAATTACTGAACCATATTACAATTAATAGAATAACCTGTGTGTTTTTAGCACTGATAATTCAAAAGAATTCTGAAAATTCCGAGATCTAATGCAGAGTCATCGAATCTTACAGAATAGAGAGAGGACCTTCAGCCTATCATATCCATACCAATCATCGTGACCCCTATCTACTTTAACCCCATTTGCCAGCAGTGACCCAATAGCATTGTATACAATGGTGTTCCAAGTGATTTCTAAATATTTTTAGACGTTATGAGGGTTCCTGCCATTATCACCCTTTCAGTCAGTGAGTTCCAGATAACCTTCCATCTTCGAGATTAATAAATCCTTATCCTCTAAAATCCCCTCTAAACCACCTGTGCCTTGACTTAATGCTATGCTTTCTGGTTATTGATCTCTCTACCAAGGGGAAACATTTCTTCCCTCTACTCTATGTGCTCTATTATGTTGTACAACTCAGATTCCCCTCTCAACCTTTCCTGCTCTCCCAGAAAACAACCCTGCCCATCTAGTCTCCCTTCACAGAAGGACCATTCCAAACCAGACAACATTCTGGGAAGTCTCTTCTGCATCGACTTGAGTACAAGCACATCCTTTCGATAGTTTAGTGATCAGAACCGTACATAGTGCTCCAACTGTGGCCTAACATTTTATACAACTCCACCGTAACTTTCTGCTCTTGTATTAATGCCTCAACTCAAAGGCAAGTATCCCCCCAAGCCTAATTAATTACCTAATCTACCTCCCCTGCTATCTTCAAGGATCTATAGAATCTGGTGCACATATCTACTGATCCTTGGTGTTTCCTAAACTCCAACCATTTATCATATATTCTCCACATTTGTTAGTCCTCCCAAAATGCATGACCTCAAAATTTTCAGGATTAAGTTCCATTTGCCACTGTTTCCACCATCTGATTAACCAATCTATATTAATCTATAGTCAAGGGCTTTCCTCCTTGTTATTTACCAACATTCATGTCATCTGCAAACGTATTGATCATATTTCTTACATTCATGTGTAAGTCATTCATACACACATCAAACAGCAAGGGACCCATCACCAACCCCTATGATATGCCATTGGCCACAGAATTCCACACAAAAACCCATAGTTTAACAGTCACTCTCTGGTGGCATTGCACTTCTCCAATTTTGAATTGAAATTTGCCAAGTTGTCCCAAATCCCACATGCAATTATCTTTTTGATAAGTTTCTCACAAGAAACCTTGTCAGAAATCTTACTGAAGTCCATGTAGACTAAATCAACTGCACTACCCTTATCACCTAGTCACTTCTTTGAAACATTCAATCATATTTGTTAGACACCATCTCCCCCAGAGAAAGCCATGCTGAATATCCTTGATTAACTCTTAAATATCCAAGTGGAGCTGAACTCTGTTTCTCTGATTTTTTTTTGTCTAACCATTTCCCTACCATCAAGTTAGACTCACTGGCCCATAGCTCTCTGGTTTATCCCCAACAGCTTTTTGAATAAAGGTTCCATATTAGCTATTTTCCTGTCCTCTGAAATTTGGTCAGAGAGGATTTGAATACTAATGTTAGCCCCTGCATTCTTCTTCCTTGCTTCCCACAGCAGCCTGGGATACATCTTAACTGTATGCACTTCCATATCCGCCACAAATTCACCTGCACCTCCACACACATCATCTATTGCATCCGCTGCACCCGATGTGGCCTCCTCTATATTGCGGAACATTTCAGAGAACACCTCTGGGACACCCGGACTAACCAACCCAACCACCCCGTGGCTCAACACTTCAACTCCCCCTCCCACTCCACCAAGGACATGTAGGTCCTTGGACTCCTCCATCGCCAGACCATGTCAACACGACGGTTGGAGGAAGAGCGCCTCATCTTCTGCCTGGGAACCCTCCAACCACAAGGGATGAACTCAGATTTCTCCAGTTTCCTCATTTCCCCTCCCCCCACCTTGTCTCAGTCAAATCCCTCGAACTCAGCACCGCCTTCCTAACCTGCAATCATCTTCCTGACCTCTCCGCCCCCACCCCACTCCGGCCTATCACCCTCAACTTGACCTCCCTCCACCTATCTTATTTCCAAAGCCCCTCCCCCAAGTCCCTCCTCCCTACCTTTTATCTTAGCCTGCTGGACACACTTTCCTCATTCCTGAAGAAGGGCTTATGCCCGAAACGTCAATTCTCCTGTTCCTTGGATGCTGCCTGACCTGCTGGGCTTTTCCAGCAACACATTTTCAGCATACATCTTAACTGGGTTTGGAATTATCTACTGAAAACTAATACCTCCACATTCTCAAAGCTAATTTGCTCAGGTAAATCACAACTCTCCTCCTTGACTTAGAGATATCGAGAAGTACAGCACGGAAACAGACCCTTTGATCCAACTCGTCCAGGTATCCTAACCTAATCTAATTTCATTTACCAGCACTTGATCCATATCCCTCCAAACCCTTCCTATTCATATACCCATGCAGATGTATCTTAAATGCTCCAATTGTACCAGCTTCCTCCACTTCCTCTGGCAGCTTATTCCATACACATACCACCCTCTGTGTGAAAAGGTTGCCCCTTTGGTCCCTTTTAAGTCTTTCCCCTGTCATCCTAAACCATGGCCTCTAGTTCTGGACTCCCCCACCCCAGAGTAAAAACATTGTATATTTGCCCTATCCATGCTCCTCATGATTTTATAAACCTCTATAAGGTCACCCCTCAGCCTCCGACATTTTAGGGAAAACAGCTCCAGCCTATTCAGCCTCTCCTTATAGCTCAAACTCTCCAACCCTGGCAACATCCTTGTAAATCCTTTCTGAACCCTTTCAAGTTTCACAACATCCTTCCGATAGGAAGGAGACCAGAATTGCACACAATATTCAAACGTGGCCTAACCAATGTCCTGTACAGCCACAACATGACCTCCCAACTCCTGTACTCAATACTCTGACCAATAAAGGAAAGCATACCAAACACCTCCTTCACTATCCTATTTACCTGCGACTGCACTTTCAAGGAGCTATGAACTGCACTCCAAGGTCTCTTTGTTCAGCAACACTCCCTAGGAGGTTACCATTCAGTGTATACATCCTGCTCTGATTTACTTTTCCAAAATGCAGCACCTCGTATTTGTCTAAATTAAACTCCATCTGCCACTCTTCAGCCCATTGGCCCATCTGATCAAGATCTCATTGTTCTCTGAGGTAACCTTTTTCACTGTCCACTACACCTCCAATTTTGGGGTCATCTGCAAACTCGCTAACTATACCTCCTATGTTCACATTCAAATCATTTATAGAAATGACAAAAAGTAGTGGACCCAGCATCGATCTTTCAGCACTTCACTGGTCACAGGTCTCCAGTCTGAAAAGCAAGCCTCCACCACCCCCCTCTGTCTTCTACCTTCAAGCCAGTTCTGTATCCAGATGGCTTCTATACCTGTATCATCCTTCTCTTTATTGAATAGAGTTGCAAAATGCACATTCTAGATCTCAACTATGTCTTCCAAATTCTCACACTATGACACATTGGTCCTTAACGTGCCCGACACTTTGCCTGGTTATCCTATTGCTCCTAATATAATTAGTAAAGACCTTTGAATTTTCCTGTTCTTTACCCACCAGTGTTTCTTCATTCTCCCTCTTTGCTCTCCTAATTTATATTTTACGTAATCCCTGTACTTTCTGTATTCCTCTAGGGTTTTGGTTGTTTTGAGTTTTTGTCATTTGCCATATAAGCTTTCATTTTTCTTTCCCCTCCTTATCCATCCCTGTGCATTTCTTGACATTTTGGACTTCTGAACTTGTTCATCCAAAACTTCAACTTTACGGGACGATGTTGGCCCTGCGCTCACTATTTCCTTTCTGAATGACTCCCACTGCTCTCAAATAGGTTTTCCTACAAGTCACTGCTCCCAGTCCATATTGCTCGTTCCCAATTAAAATTGGTCTTTCCCCAATTCATAATCTCTACTTTGGGTCCATCTTTATCCTTTTCCATAACTATCTTACTGAGTTATGGTCATTATCACCAAATCATCATCCCCCACTGACCACTTCTACCACTTGCCTTGCTTTATTCCCTAAAATATACAGGATGTTGAAATCACCTATTACCCAATTACTTTTACACTTCTCTAAAATTTGCCTACATGTAATAAAACAAAGAACTGCAGATGCTGGAGAACTGAAACACAAAGACAGAAAAAAACAAGGTTCTGTTTTTTTTCATTCTTCTATCTCTCCCTGTCTGTTTACACTTACATATTATATCACAGAGACACACACAATACATCCAGTGTAAATGTAAATCTGAACAACAAACTGCAAATAAACAGCATTTCTTCAGAAACATTAAAGGAAGTGGGGAAACAAAAGAACAACGATGAGAGAGAGAGCAAAATAACTAGCGATGTGAGTAAAAAGAAAAGGTCAGATGGTAATCTGAACAAAATAATGTTAGGAGACAATAAGAGACAAAATGCGAGAAATCACTGTACTGGAGACATAGCATGTGGGAATAAATGTTGAGTAAAAGGAAAGATTGTTAAAAATCAAAACAAGAGTAATTGGGCAACTCCAGTGAACCAAGAGTGTGAAATCAAAGTGAGCCAGTACTGCCCCACCACCACCTTGTTCTTACAACAATTTACCTCCTCCTGAAAGGATTAGCACATCTATGCTAAAGGGAAAAGGTCAAAAATCAAATGACACCACATTATATTCCAACAGGTTTATTTGAAATTGCAAGCTTTTGGAGCTCAGTTCCTTCTTTCAGGTGTTTATTGATAGATTGGTATAAGACAGTTTTTATAAGCAAAAGGTTAACAACTTTAAAAGTAGCTGCCCTTATTGAATCCTTTAATCAGTTAGGAGGTAGATTGTTGATTAAAATGCAAAATCCAGATTTGTTTCAAGTCTTTGTCTTGAGATAACTAAAAGGTTTTATCAAAAGGTTTTAACTAAAAGGTTTTATCATAAGAGGTGATATCTCAGGTTAGACAATGCTCTTTGGGTGCAAGGTCTTGCTCCAAATCTGTCTATGTTTTAAGCTTGAGGTCCGGTTTTATTTATTTTTTGACAGAAAAGAATCTTGGATCAAAATAAAAGAAGAAAACCGGACCTCGGTTTAAAACATAGACAGATTCGGAGCAGAATCTTGCACCAAATAGAGCATTGTCTAACCTGAGATATCACCTCTTGTACATTGATAAAACCTTTAATTACCGAGAGACAAAGACTTGAAAGGAATCTGAATTTTGCATTGTAATCAGCAGTCTACCTACTAACTAATTAAAACTAGCTACCCTTGTTGAATCCTTTAAAGTTGTTAGCTTTTTCCTTATAAATATGGTGTGTTCTACCTCTCTATCATACCATGCCTGAGGAAGGAGCTGAGCTCCAAAAGTTTGCAATTTCAAATAAACCTGTTGGACTTTAACCTGGTGTCATTTGATTTTTGACCTTGGCGACCCCAGTCTAACTCCAGTATCTCCACTTCATGGCTAAAGAGGAAGTGAGAGCTGTAGTTAAGTTTGTAGTTAAAGTCAATATGAAAAAAGGTGCTATCCAATTAAGCAAAGGAAGAAGTATGGATGGCCAAATACAATGAGAGAAATGAGGGCGAGAAGTGGGGAGGTCACATTTCCAGACATAGAATAGAAGAATTCCTACAGTGTGGAAACAGGTCATGTGTCCCAACAAGTCCACACTAACCCTCCAAACAGTAACCCACCCATTCTCCTATGTTTATCCCTAACCAGTGCACCTAACCTAAACCTCCCTGAACACCATGGGCAATTTAGCATGGCCAATTCACCTTACTTGCACATCTTTGGATTGTGGGAGGAAACTGGAGCACCCAGAGGGAACCCACACAGACACAGGGAGAATGTCTGTCTGTGTGGAGTATGCACAGTCACCTGAGGTGGGAATCAAACCCAGGTCCCTGTGAGGCAGCAGTGCTAACCACTGAGCCACAGTGCTGCCAGATAAATAAATGGAGATTTTCAGCAAGTAACAATTTAACCCATCTGTAGTCTCACCAACATAGAGGTGAAGTGCATGATGAACAGCTGGAAAGTACACTAGATTGAAGGAACACAGGAGCATTTGGGATCTGGGTGGTTTTATCACAGGAGCTGAACAGATATGTATCACAATTTATCCTTGCCTGGAAAATTATCAATTTTTAACAGAATGGAATATTGCTGACCAATCGAAATTTATGGGGAGAAAATGGTATCAAAAACAAATAAAAGGTGCACAAAAAAATGTGAGATAAGGAGAAATAAATACAACCGCAAACCACTTGGCCCAAGCTTGTTCTGCTAGTCAACAAGATTATTCCCAGTCTTCTAGGTTAACTCCATGTTCTCACATCATCCCCATACTCCTTAGCACCCCAAACTTTAACAACCTGGGTCTTGAATATATTCAGCTGCTGAGCATCTAAAACTGAGAATTTCAAAAATTCACAACCTTTTCGAGTTGGCAATTTCTCTTCACATGTCTGAAACAGTTGACTCCCTATTCTGAAATTAACTGCTGACATTTTAGGTTTTCCAGCAAGAAACATTTTCTCAGTGTCCAGCTTTGCAACCTCGAAGTCAACGTTTGAAGTTTTCAAAAGATCTTTCCAAAAACATCCATATGCACAGCATAAATTAAAATGTGAAACATGAAGGTGGTGTGTCTGGTCACTATTTTGAAATGTGCAAAAAATTATTGACAAATCATAGAAAATGAATGTGACATGGCTTATTAAATGACAAAAAATGTATAAATATCTTTAAATCACAATCAAATCATCTTAAAATGGCCATATTCAACGTCTCCATCATGCGATGTGTAGCTCATTGAATTTACTCTGAAACACTTTGGTTATGTCATTGTCAGGATCCCATTCTGGAACAGCCTGAGCATAGCTTTCACAATATTCCTTCCACAACAATTTACCATACTATCCATATACTGAAATGAATATTGTGAATGTTTGGAACAACCTGATGACTGACCACTAATTGCATCCCACAATTTGATGGTAAATATTTACAAAAAGAAAATCAGAGACTTCATATACCTCGATTCGTTGGGAAGGTTTTGCTCCAGTAACCATCCACTTATTCCAATCAGCATGAGCTATAATCTTCAATGGTTTGTTGAAACAGAGAAATTCAAAGGTTGATGTTAAATGCCCTGGTATAACTATAAGATAGGTAATATTTCTTCATAGGTGCCACTCTTACCATATTTAAACCCCAACTGCACACCACTTGAAATGCTGCAAGCTAGGAAGTGACCTTCAGTTTGTTATGTTTCACTGTTGTTGTCAGAAATGACATGTTTCAGGAAGGGAAGCCAGCAACCCAGAGACTGGAAGGTTTTGGAGCACAGGGTGCTGGACAAGAGTGCCAAGCCCTCATGTTTCCCGGGGAATGGCAAAGGGGGTCATACCATCAGACTTGGACAGCGTGGACCTAGATAGTGGCCCACATCAGCACGCTTTCTGCATTCCAAAAAAAATGTCCATCTGTGCAGGAAGAAAATTAATAATCTTCTGCACTCAATAAGGGTAAGTGCTACCACCTTTGCTCTCCTTCCTCGCTCTCACTCTCATTCTGCTACTTCACAGTAAAGTCATCAAAACGTAACGGTCTATAACTCTCACTACTGCGTAAAGCATCTTCAGTCAATAGTTCTCACCCACCTCATCCTCTTAAACTATTAACCCTTCCTACCCTCTGCACTTTCTATTCACTTACTGGGAATACCTCACCAGCTGTCCTACACCACCACTAATAACTCTCCCATTCACTTTCATCTCACTCAATCCCCTCTTTTGTCTCAGTGCAGGAAGAAATGTATCTAACAAGGCAACTGTTTGTTTAATGAGTCAAACTGGTGGTGGGTATAAAAATGAACTGGAGCATGCAGGATTTAATGATTAAATTAGGTGATTTGATTATGGATTTTTTGAAATTTAAAAAAATGCTGATGTCGCACGTCCATACGTATGGGTTAGAGATCTGGGTTCAAGTTCCACTTGCCTAAGACATTTGTCATAACATTGTCTGAATTGGTCGTTGTGAAAAAAAAGAGTTTGCAGTAGTATTGGTAATTTGTTCATTGTGTTTTAATTGGTGGTAGTGGGTTATTAAAATAAAAGGCAGTAAAAAGCTGGAATTCATTAACCTGGTGGAGATATTAGTTAATTGTTAATTTAATGGCATGTTTGTTTATTAAAAAAGCAGTTTCCCCCCCACCCCCTTTGTTTTGCCATCTTTCTGGGTGATTTAGCGGTTCGGATCAGAAACTGGCTAGCTGAAAGGAGACAGAGGGTGGTGATTGATGGGAAATGTCCATCCTGGAATTCAGTTACTAGTGGTGTACCACAAGAATCTGTTTTGCAGCCACTGCTGTTTGGCATTTTGATAAATGACCTAGATGACGGTGTACAAGGATGGGTTAGTAAATTTGTGGATGACACTAAGGTTGATGGGGTTGTGGATAGTGCTGAAGGATGTTGCAGGTTACCGAGCGACATAGATAAGCTGCAGAGCTGGGCTGAGAGGTGGCAAGTGGAGTTTAATGCGTAAATGTGTGAGGTGATTCACTATGGAAGGAGTAACAGGAGTACAGAGTACTGGGCTAATGGTAAAATTCTTAGTGGTGTAGAAGAACAGAGAGATCTCGGTGTCTATGCACGTAGATCCCTGAAAGTTGCCATCCAGGTTGATAAGCTTGTTAAGAAGGCATACAGTGTGTTCGCTTTTATTGATAGAGGGATTGAGTTTTGGAGCCATGAGGTCATGCTGCAGCTGCACAAAACTCTGGTGCGGCCGCACTTGAAGTATTGTGTACAGTTCTGGTCACTGCATAATAGGAAGGATGTGCAAGCTTTGGAAAGGGTTCAGAGGAGATTTATGAGGATGTTGCCTGGTATGGAGGGATGGGCTGATAAGGAAAGGCTGATGGACGTGAGGCTGTTCTGTTAGAGAGAAGAAGTTGAGAGGTGGCTTAATACAGACATGTAAGATAATCAGAGGGTTAGATAGAGTGGACAGTGAGAGCCTTTTGCCTCAGATGGTGATGGCTAGCACAAGGAGTCATAACTTTAAATTGTGGGGTGGTAGATATAGGACAGATATCAGAGGTAGTTTCTTTATTCAGAGAATAGTAGGGGCATGGAATGCCCTGCCTGCAACAGTAGTAGACTCGTCAAGTTTAAGGGGCATTTAAATGGTCATTAGATAAACATATGAATGGAAACAGAATAGTATCAGATAGATAGGCTTCAGATTGGTTCCACAGGCAGGTGCAACATCGAGGGCCGAAGGACCTGTACAACGCTGTAACGTTCTATGTGATACTGTAGACTGAGAATAAAATGTCTGCAAATCTCAACTTCTTTTGCTATCAAATTCAATATGTTGATTTTGGTGTATGAAATACTTCAACCCAGGCAGGAGAAGATTACATTGCACAAACCGTAGAAATAGCAAGCAAGGTTTGTCAAAGACACTCAGTAAACTGGATTAAAGGTTGGTAGATACTGCTCGTATTATCAGAGCTGCACTGGCTCCAGCATGCATGCGTCTGGGTGACTCCATATCCAGGTCGATCTAAATCAACCTTGTTTAAATGTTGCAATAAAATTAGATGATAACCAAGATTCTACATTTTACGTTTCTTTGTTCTTGTCTGTCAACCCTATCAGCTTTCAGGAGCCCCACTTTCCCATCCAATCGTGGTTTATACCTGAATTTGAAGTTTACTGAAAACATATCCAGGTTTTTTTATTAAATTTATTCTGTTGTTGTGGTTCTGTTCGCCGAGCTGGAAGTTTTTGTTGCAAACGTTTCGTGCCCTGGCTAGGCGACATCATCAGTGCTTGGCAGCCTCTTGCGAAGCGCTTCTTTGATGTTTCCTCCGGTGTTTATAGTGGTCTCTATAATTAAATGAATTAAAATTTATTCATTTTGTGGGATGTGGGCATTGCTGACTGGCCAGCATTTATTGCCTGCTCCAATTGCCCTTGGGAAGGTGGTGATGACCTGCCTTCTTGAACAGCTGCAGTCCACCTGCTGTGGGTTGACCCACAATGCCATTAGGGAGGGAGTTCCAAGATTTTGATCTCCCCAATAGTGAATGACTAGCGAAATATTTCCAAATCAGGATAGTGAGTGGCTTGGAGGAGAACTTGAAGGTGGCAGTGTTTCTCCCTCCAGCTGCAGCCTTTGTCCTTCTAGATGGAGTTGGTCTTGGATTTGAAAGGTACTGTCTGAGGATCTTTGGTGAATTTCGGTAGTACATTTTGTAGATGGTACACACTGCTGCTAATGAACATCAGTGGTGGAGGGAGTGGGTGCAGTGCCAATCAAGCGGATTGCTTTGTCCTGGATGGTGTCTGACTCTAGACTGACTTGAGGAAACCCTGACTGACAATGGCCTACCCTGTAACCTCCACAGTTTTCCAAATGACTCATGCATTATCCCTGGATTGGTTGCATTTGAACTGAATGACTGACTGCAATCCTGGATTGAAAGTACACAGATCCCCAGAACCTGGTCACAGCCAGTGATTGAATGACTGTAGCCAACTCCCTGGACTAAGATTTGATTAAGTCCTTGATTACAGTGCCCTTGACTGCTTGTAATTCCCCTTCACCCCTCTGGAGGGCTAGCTCCCTTTCACTTTCAGACTTGGCCATTTTGTTGAAGTACAGTAAGTATGCTTACTGTGTAAGCTGCTTGCACATGCTGTAGTTATGGCATTGATGTGGCACAGTCCCAGAAAGCAACATGTCCCTTCTCTTAATTGTTCAGTGTTGGCAACCATGACAAATTAACCTGCCTTTCTCATCACACTAAATAGCAATATAGATCAGAAATAAAGAGAGTCTGAATGCTCCTTTTGAAGTGCCAATGTGCCAAAGGACAAGGTAAGCCAGTGAGCCTCAAAGTGAGCACAAAGTGATTGAACAATAAGAATAAAAAGAGTAATGAAATGTACCGTATTGAGATGGATGAGATAGGTGTGAGTCCCAGTGTGCACAGCAACTTGGTAGGAGCATTGTAATGGTGCCTGAGTGCTCCAAAAAGTGCAGTGGTGAAATGCAATATAAGTTAGCCTGAGATTAGTTATGATGACGTAGTAAGGCTGGTGTGTTACCAAAATCGATGGCCATGGATGAAGGGTGGAGGTAGCCGCTATCTACTGAGCATGCAATAAGATGTTGAAGAAGCCGGTAGAAGCAAGTGGTGAGACTTCGACACTGATTTCCATACTTGGAATTGGCATCATCTAGTTTCTTAATAGAAAATCAGGCACTTCACATAAATTGAGTGAGATAAGCCAATAACAAGGTGCAAATGCATGCAAATAAGAGAGTCACTACCTGTTAGCAAGATTCAGAACTTGCCATTGAAATAGAAACTTTTCTTTCTTGATGTCAAGAACAAGCTTTTTCCACCCTCATCGTATTTTCCCCAACTTCCATGCCACTCGAGGACTGGGAAAAGTCCACCCACAAGGAATGGAAATTGCATCAAAATAGTGATGATGACTGTTAACATTACTGCCTAAAGGAAGTGAAAAGTTGGGAATTTATAGATTAGAAGTATTATTTCTGTTATGGAAATTATCACACATGGCATTCTAGAAATGAGCATAGAAAGATGGTTCCTGAGCAGAATGTGAAGGAGTAAGTGGGCATTTTCTGGGTTAACAGGACATGCAACTCCTTATTTCTCATTTATGTAAAAATGAACTAGATACAAGCAAAAGATAAATAATATTTAAATTTACTAATCGGCAATTAATTTTGACAGGAAAGAAAATGAAAATAATTTGTCAGGGCAGTAGGTTAGTCAAGTGAGAGGATACAGCGAGTGCAGAGAAATGTCAAATATATTGAGGGAAATAGAAAGTAAAAAAAAATCTTAAATGACAGCAGTATTCACTATATTGCAAATTTCTCAACAAAATGAAGGTGAAAATACAAGAGATAGGAACAGGTAGTAAAAGGCTTTTAAAAGGGGATTAAGATTTAAGATTTAACACTCAAGTGTTATGACCACAGATCAGAACCCAACACACTGTGGATATTTTTAATATGTAATTCTAAATGTTTATCATTTTCAATATTGTGCTGATACAGCCAACAGTGGTTGTAGGTGAAAATTAAATGCTCGTCCACAGTGAGACTCATGAAAAGAAATCACACCTACAGATGCAAAGGAGGTTTCAACAAGAGCCCTATGAAGTTGGGATGAAGAAAATCATATAAATTGAACTGTGATCTCCTGTGACCACAAAGATAACAAGGGGCTATAATCCCCTGCTCAACATCAAGCTGCCCCCACTATGAGTTATGTCTCAAAACCACAGACATAAAATTATGCTTTTCGGTTTTGAACAATACACAAGTACAGGGATTAAAAAAAGTCAAATTCAACTCTAGAGTGCTAGTCAAACTAAATGTTCTTGCATGTACTAGCCTGGATTCGAACATTAATGTGTTGTCAAGGCCACAGTCCAGAATTATCCTCTATTCACACTTGTGCTGCAAGTAAAGGGAACAGTTACACAGCTAGCAACTGGAAAAGAAAACAGATCAACAAAAGGACTCTCTCAAACAATCTGCAAACTAAGCATCAGGAAATCAACTGTTCAGCTACCAATGTCAATGCTACCAGTAAGCTGCACTGCAATGGCCACAAAGTTCAAAGTAAGACTGATTTGCATATCCTTTTCATTAAAGAAGCTAATATTTTTGGACTCACCTCTTCTTTCTGACGTAGGTGTTCATGTTGCATTACTCACTCTTCTCGTCTTGTAATTAATAAGCGCACTCGGTTTACTCAAGAAAGCCAGGAGAAATTGGCTCATTTTAAAATGTGAGTCTGGGAAAAACAAATCTACAAAGATATGGATCCATGTTTAAATTTGTTGTAACGGAGAGCTCAGGTGAATAACCAAGCAGAGCCATTCCATCCCTCCTTGCCTGGACTTAAGGATTTTGGGTAACCTGTATGGAACAAATGGAGGAGTCTTGCCCTTTTGGTGTCATCTGTTCAGGCCAGGCACCTTCAAAATATTTTAAGAATATAGCCCAGACCCTAACTTTTTCTTATTTTAAAGGTAGATGTGAAGTGGATATTCCAGATATGATACAGCTGGTCAAATCATTCTGCAAAACAGAATTTAAACCCTACAGTTGAAACATGAACAAAAAAAAAGTTAGAATAACTTAACTATTGGAAAACTCAACTGACGTGATACAGCAACTTAACTAAACGAGCTGTTCCAATTTCCACAACATCTCATAAACACACCCCTTTGCAAAAGGTAAATTCAAACACGGGTTCTTACAGGCAGGAGAGATTTCAGAGAGAAAGGTCAGCCACAACACATCTGCTGAAGAATGGAACCTTTTGCACTGCAGCAGCATCAGCTACAGATAAACCCAGCAGCCTCTCACTGTTACAACTGAACCAAACTAGAAATAAACCTGAACAGGGAGAACTGGCCATTCCCCTGCCATTGTTAAAATGGGTCTTTCCAGACATTTTGGCACCTCTGCCTTTATGACCTCTCAAAAAATCCGCAAGGACAAAATAACATTGTTAAAGTGACATCTTCATCACAGATCGTAACATGAGGCACAGAAAAGCAAAAGATGGAAGGAACTGACTTTGCTGCACTGATTGCAACTTTTACAAAAGGGATATGTAAGGTTACGGAGAAACTGAAGAGAAGTGGGACTGGATGAATTGAGTTTGTAATGATCCAGCATGTATACTCATGGATCAAATAGTCTCTACTGTGTTTTAATTAAGTTTAACTTTGAGTCATCCCATTATATCTCATTTATGAAACGATTTGGGTCCCTACAACGAATAGATCTGGTTTAACCTCTACAGTCTTGCTGCATTCAGTCTTGAACAATGGTGGACAACTAAACAACTTACTGGAGGAAGAGGCGATATACATATCTCATCCTCAATAATGACTAGCCCAACTCATCAACTCAAAAGATAAGCCTGAAACATTTCCAAGCATGTACAACCAGAAGTGCCCAGTAGATGATCTATCTCAGCCTCCAACTGAGCCTCCAGTATTACAAATGGCCTTTGGCCAATTCAATTCTGTTCATGTGATAACAAGAAATGGCTGCAAAAGCTATGACATTCTAGTAATGTACTGTTGAATTGTACTCCAGAACTAGCTGCTATATGTGTCCCATATAGCAACAATATTGACATCTATCCAGTAAACCTGGAAAATTGCCTAGTTATGTCCTGTCCAGCAGGACCAATTAAATCAGCCAGTTACCACCTCATTAGTCCACTCACAGTCATCAAAATGATAGGACAGACCATTGGCAATACTACCAAGAAACACTTACATGACAATAACCTGCTCATTGTTGCTTGATTTGGGTTCCAACAGGCCAACTCAGATCACAGCCTTGATCCAAATATGGACAACAGAGTTGAACTCAAGAGAATAGAGGGTGACTGCCCCTTCATCTCAAGATAGCATTTGATAAATGTAGCATTGATGAGCTATTTCAAAACTGAAGTGAATGGGGATCAGGATGAAATTTCTCAGTGCCAGGACATGTCTACAGGAAAGTCCTCTAGACAGTGTCCTTGGCCAAATCCTCAGCTGGTTCAGTGATCTTCCCTGCCATCATAAATAAGGTCAGAGGTGGGGATGTTCAGCATAATTTTTAACTCCTCAGATACTGAAGCAGTCTGTGTCCAAATGCAGTAAGACCTAAATAACAAGTGGTAAGTAACAATTACAAGAGCAGGTGAAAGGTTAGATACTCTGCCATGAGTAACTGCCCTCCTGAATCCTCAAAACATGTTCACCGTCTCCAAGGTGCAAGTGAGGTGTGTAGTGGAATGTTCCTTACTTGCTTGAATCAGTGCACCTCCAAGCAACACTCGAGAAACTTGATGTCATCCAGGACAAAGCAGCCCACTCAAACAGTAGACCATCCACCACGTCTATATTCCTTCCCTCCACTACCAATGCATAGTTAGCAGCACTGTGTACCACCTACACGAGGCACAGCAGAAACTCATCAGGGCTCACACCATTCTGAGTTAGACACACATTGAGCGAATATCAGTAAAGAAATGGCAAAGTTTAGATTTCCCCTACGCCAGCATTGTACTTATACTACAGAGACTGCAGCAGTTCAAGGTAGCAGCTCACCACCTTTTCAGAGATAAACAGTAAATGTTAGCCACAGTCCTGTGGATGTACACCACAAATTTGGAGCTAGACAAGGTACAGTGAAGATTACAAATGTTACCAGGACTCGGGCGTCATAGGTGTTAATAATAAAGACCAATCATGAAGGCCTTTTCATTAGAATAAAGATTAACAGGTTTTTGAAATTATGAAGATATTGAAATACTTAAAGTGAAAAATTGTAACTATTTCCACTGATTTTTAATAAAAAGGAATGTAGATACAGGATTAATATCTTGAGGAAAAGGAGAAGGGAATATGTACAGTAGCTAAGGAGATTACATAAGGATTTTCAGCCATACCACAAGTGATTTATGTGCCAAGCTGGAGGATACTTTATTGAGAATGCTCTCTGCAATATGTTGCAGAGCTGAGGAAATTTCCTTCGAGGGTGTGGGCTGGTGCAGAAAGAAAGGTAGTGGAAGATTTCTCGACTCATCTAGGTAGAAGAACCAGTTCTTTCAGAATAGTGAGAGTGTCACAAAGCTGGTCCTTTTACAAGGTTATGTTGTACTTGATATTTTTCAGAGCTGAAAATGTGTTGCTGGAAAAGCACAGCAGGTCAGGCAGCATCCAAGGAACAGGAGAATTGACGTTTCGGGCATGAGCCCTTCTTCAGGAATGAGGAATGTGTGTCCAGCAGGCTAAGATAAAAGGTAGGGAGGAGGGACTTGGGGGAGGGGCGTTGGAAATGTGATAGGTGGAAGGAGGTCAAGGTGAGGGTGATAGGTCGGAGTGGGGGTGGGGGCGGAGAGGTCAGGAAGAAGATTGCAGGTTAGGAAGGTGGTGCTGAGTTCGAGGGTTGGGACTGAGACAAGCTGGGGGGAGGGGAAATGAGGAAACTGGAGAAATCTGAGTTCATCACTTGTGGTTGGAGGGTTCCCAGGCAGAAGATGAGGCGCTCTTCCTCCAGCCGTCGTGTTGCTATGGTCTGGCGATGGAGAAGTCCAAAGACCTGCGTGTCCTTGGTGGAGTGGGAGGGGGAGTTGAAGTGTTGAGCCTTTCAAACGCTGACTGGAGGCACATGCAGGTAAAGGGACAGCTGGAAAATGGGAAGTCTTCAAAAATGAGATAACAAGAGTGCAGAGACAGGGGAAGGTGCCGGGAGTGGAGGTTGGGTTCGTGCAGGGTATGGACCTGACGAGGGAGTCACGGAGGGAGTGGTCTTTTCGGAACGCTGATTGGGAAGGGGAGGGAAATATATCCTTGGTGGTGGGGTCCGTTTGGAGGTGGCGGAAATGACGACGGATGATACGATGTATATGGAGGTTGGTGGGGTGGTAGGTGAGGACCAGTGGGGTTCTGTCCTGGTGGCGATTGGAGGGGCAGGGCTCAAGGGCGGAGGAGCGGAAAGTGGAGGAGATGTGGTGGAGGGCATCGTCGATCACGTCTGGGGGGAAATTGCGGTCTTTGAAGAAGGAGGCTATCTGGGTTGTATGGTATTGGAACTGGTCCTCCTGGGAGCAGATGCGGCAGAGATGAAGGAATTGGGAATATAGGATAGCGTTTTTACAAGGGGCAGGGTGGGAGGAGGTGTAGCCTAGGTAGCTGTGGGAGTCGGTCGGTTTATAGTAAATGTCCGTGTTGCTTTGGTCGCCCGAGATAGAAATGGAGAGGTCTAGGAGGGGGAGAGAGGAGTCTGAGACTGTCCAGGTAAATTTGAGGTCGGGGTGGAAGGTGTTGGTAAAGTGGATGAACTGTTCAACCTCCTCGTGGGAGCACGAGGCAGCGCCGATACAGTCATCGATGTAGCGGAGGAAAAGGTGGGGGGTGGTGCCAGTGTAGCTGCGGAAGATGGACTGTTCCACATATCCTACGAAGAGGCAGGCATAGCTAGGGCCCATGCGGGTGCCCATGGCTACTCCTTTGGTTTGGAGGAAGTGGGAGGATTGGAAAGAAAAGTTGTTCAGAGTGAGGACCAGTTCGGTCAGTTGAAGGAGGGTGTCAGAGGAAGGGTACTGGTTGGGTCAGCGGGAAAGGAAGAAGTGGAGGGCTTTGAGTCCTTCGTGATGGGGGATGGAGGAGTACAAGGACTGGATGTCCATGGTGAAGATAAAGCGTTGGGGACCGTCGAAGTGAAAATAATGGAGGAGGTGGAGGGCGTGGGTGATGTCCCGAAAGTAGGTGGGGAGTTCTTGGACTAAGGGGGACAGGACCGTGTCGAGGTATGCAGAGATGAGTTCGGTGGGGCAGGAGCAGGCTGAGACAATGGGTCAGCCGGGGCAGTCAGGTTTGTGGATTTTGGGCAGGAGGTAGAAACGGGCAATGCAGGGTTGTGGGACTAGATGGCCAGATGGCCTCCTTCTTCAAAGACCGCAATTTCCACCCAGACGTGATCGACGATGCCCTCCACCGCATCTCCTCCACTTCCCGCTCCTCCGCCCTTGAGCCCCGCCCCTCCAATCGCCACCAGGACAAAACCCCACTGGTCCTCACCTACCATCCCATCAACCTCCATATACATCGTATCATCCGTCGTCATTTCCGCCACCTCCAAACGGACCACACCACCAAGGATATATTTCCCTCCCCTCCCCTATCAGCGTTCCGAAAAGACCCCTCCCTCCGTGACTCCCTCGTCAGGTCCCCCACCAACCCAACCTCCACTCCCGGCACTTTCCCCTGCAACCGCAAGAAATGCAAAACTTGCGCCCACACCTCCCCCCTTACTGCCCTCCAAGGCCCCAAGGGATACTTCCATATCCACCACAAATTCACCTGCACCTTCACACACATCATTTATTGCATCCGCTGCACCCGATGTGGCCTCCTCTATATTGGGGAGACAGGACGCCTACTTGCGGAACGTTTCAGAGAACACCTCTGGGACACCCGGACCAACCAACCCAACCATCCCGTGGCTCAACACTTCAACTCCCACTCCACCAAGGCCTTGCAGGTCCTTGGACTCCTCCATCGCCAGACCATAGCAACACGACGGCTGGAGGAAGAGCGCCTCATCTTTCGCCTAGGAACACTCCAACCACAAGTGATGAACTCAGATTTCTCCAGTTTCCTCATTTCCCCTCCCCCCAGCTTGTCTCAGTCAAATCCCTCAAACTCAGCACCGCCTTCCTAACCTGCAATCTTCTTCCTGACCTCTCCGCTCCCACCCCCACTCCGACCTATCACCCTCACCTTGACTTCCTTCCACCTATCACATTTCCAACACCCCTCCCCCAAGTCCCTCCTCCCTACCTTTTATCTTAGCCTGCTGGACACACATTCCTCATTCCTGAAGAAGGGCTCATGCCTGAAACGCCGATTCTCCTGTTCCTTGGATGCTGCCTGACCTGCTGTGCTTTTCCAGCAACACATTTTCAGCTCTGATCTCCAGCATCTGCAGTCCTCACTTTCTCCTGGACAGGAGAAAGTGAGGACTCCAGATACTGGACGTCCAGAGGAACAAATAGCATGCACCTGCTCCAGCTTTCATGTCAGGAATTGTTCCCATCTCATTTCTATTCAGCAGATAGGAGTGGAAATCCACATATCAGTGAGACAAGGTGAGGTAATGGCATTCTAATACATGCAAATATGTGCCTCTGCACTGGTTTGAGCAAGATTTGTGTCTTGCTGTCAAAACTAGTTGGCGTATTAGAGATTTTTCCTTTGACAAGAATCTCATTTCTGCTGATCTACCCCGTTGTCCCAACTGTCTCGCCAATGTCTGTCATTCAGGGACTTGGAAGATTCCATCCTTGCAGAATTATGCTGATTTGTTTCTGACCCACAATGTCCCTTTCAGAGGGGCCAGCCTTGTAGCATTTGTAAAAGTTTAATATGCCCAACAGCACAGTGATTAAAATTCACAAGAGTTTACAAATTTTTGTCACAACTATAATTGAATTCCAGTTAGTAGCTTTTGCTCAAAGGCACCATTTATTTTCCATAATAATCCTTCATATGAATCAGCAATTGTTTGCTAATGGTTGGGTTCTGAGCACTTGCTAAGGCTTTTGCAGTGTCTTTGCATTTCAAGGAACGTTGACCAATTTCCAAATCTATCAATATTACGGAATTCCCACAGACTGATTCTGAGTCGAGTATGAAAACTGGTGAAGGATATTACAATTTAATTGCACCTCATGGGGAAAAAGATGAAATAATGCTGTGACAAATAGGGAGACTTACCAACAAACAGGAAGAGATAAAAATGGACAGGTGTCAACAGAACTTGTGAGCTAAACCTATACAAATTCATTGGCCATGTCATCCAGAAAACTTGTACATTGATGGCATAACTTAGAGCAACCTGTGGAGACTGGGACGTAAAAGAATCCAAAAGTAACCTTTATAAAGGCAAGTAAAAGCATATGCAGTTGTTGAGAAAAACATGTTAACTTACTGACTTTTAATGATGGGCATCTTTAGTGACCAGCTTTGGTTCTTCAAGGTCTCAAAAGGTAAACAATCAGGGAAGTACAGCTTGCACTTGGACATTCCCCATTCACAGCTGTAGATTTACTTTTCAAATTTCTACTGTGCCTCTGCCTTTTTCATCCTTTTGTTCTGGTTAATTTTGAAATGGACACAAGTTTCCTTTGTTGTGGTTATGTCTTTTTGAAAGTGAAGGCATCTGGCTCAAGCATCTTGGATTAAGAAATCTGTCGAATGGCTGATTTACCTGTTAGCAACCATAGGGGCAGAGGGGAGCTCGAAGCTTTGAGGACTGATTTGCTACTGCTCTTACCCCATGTCCTGAACATTGGCGGTACAAAAGAGCTGAGAGAAATTTGCATTTGCTGGTCTTCAGAGTGGAATAAACATAGTAATTTGATTGAATTGATTCACTTTGAACATTTCTGGAGATAATTATTCCTGTTGATCTAACCTGTTTGGAAATGTTCTCTTGTGCGCTATATTTCTAATCTTGGTGAAATACAGTTTGAATTATCTTTCATTTATATATATCTATAATTTATCTTTGCCAATATATCTGTCTATCTCTCTGTCTTCCCTCATTCCATCCGTGCGCGCACACACATACACACACTCTCACTCTTCTGAAAGAACTGATGCACACTTGTTATAGACCAGACCCACCCCCTCAAAACATTTTTAAGCAGGTAGCCCAGGCCATAACTTTGCTATTTGTGTCAGTTAAGTGTATAGTGGATATTCCCAAAGTGAAATAACTAGTCAGACTCCCAAGTTTTAAACAAACAGAATTTATTTTCAAAACTACAGAATGAAACACAATGAACCGAAATAAGAATACCCGAATAACTTATCTGAACCCGACAGGCTATCCCGAATTAATAACGCTGTTCCGAAATACTTGCAACAGTCCCATTAACCACCCCCTTAGCACAAAGAGTAAAAATGACAAAAAAAGCTTACAGGTTATGAAGTCAGAAGGGCAGAAGGAGGGGGAAGAGTGTCCAGTTTCAACTATAACCCTGACTCAACTAATCCCTGAACCAAACTGACCTGCCTGGCTAGACAGCTGACCATGCCCCCTTGATTATACCAGTTTTTTAAAAGGACTTGAAAGCTTTCTGCCTGAAACATTATCTGTTAGCTCTAAACAAAAGGGCCCCAATGAACCATTCAAACTTCAGACTTGACGGAAGCTTCGCTCATTTAGCAGGCTAAGATAAAAGGTAGGGAGGAGGGACTTGGGGGAGGGGCATTGGAAATGCGATAGGTGGAAGGAGGTTAAGGTGAAGGTGATAGGCCAGAGTAGGGGTGGGGGCGGAGAGGTCAGGGAGAAGATTGTTGGTTAGGAAGGTGGTGCTGAGTTCGAGGGTTGGGACTGAGACAAGGTATGGGGAGGGGAAATGAGGAAACTGGAGAAATCTGAGTTCATCCCTTGTGGTTGGAGGGTGCCTAGGCGGAAGATGAGGCGCTTCTCCTCCAGCCGTCGTGTTGCTATGGTCTGGCGATGGAGGAGTCTAAAGACCTGCATGTCCTTGGTGGAGTGGGAGGGGGAGTTGAAGTGTTGAGCCTTTCAAACTTTCAAAAGCTGATTGGGGGCACATGCAGGTAAAGGGACAGCTGGAAAATGGAAAGTCTTCAAAAATGAGACAGCAGCGATCGAGTGAATTCTTATAAGCGTATAAAGGCTATAGGAGTATACTTAAGAGGGAAATCAGAAGGGCAAAAAGCGGACATGAGATAGATTTCGCAAATAGGGTTTAAGGAGAATCCCAAGGGATTCTATAAATACATTAAGGACAAAAGAGTAATGAGGGAGAGAATAGGGCCCCTCAAAGATCAGCAAGGCAGCCTATATGTGGAGCTGCAGGGAGACTGTGAGATACTAAATGAGTATTTTGCATCAGTGTCTACAGTGGGGAAGGACATGGATGATATAGAATGTGGTGAAATAGATAGTGACATCTTGAAAAAACCCACATAACAAAGGAGGTGGTGCTGGATGTCTTGAAATGCATGAAGGTGGATACATCCCCAGGAATGGATCAGGTGTACCCAAGAACTCTGTGGGAAGCTAGGGAAGTGATTGCTGGGTCCCTTACTGAGATATTTGCCTCATTGATAGTCACAGGTGAGGTGCCAGAAGACTGGAGTTTAGCTAATGTGGTGCCACCATTTAAGAAACGTGGTTATGACAGGCCAGGGAACCTTAGACCGTTGAATCTGACAATTGGTGATATATACGTTGTTGGAGGGAATCCTGAGGGTCAGAATTTACATGTATTTGGAAAGGCAAGGACTGATTAAGGATAGTCAACACGGTATTGTGTGTGGGAAATGACGTCTCACTAACAAATTGAAGAAGTAAAAAAGAGGAATGATAAGGGCAGAGCAGTGGACGTGATCTATATGGAGTCAAGAGTGTGATGCTGGAAAAGCACAGCAGGTCAGGCAGCATCCGAGGAGCAGGAAAATCGATGTTTCGGGCAAAAGCCCTTCATCAGGAATGAGGCTGGGAGCCTTGGGGGTGGAGAGATAAATGGGAGGAGTTGGGGCCGGGGGGGAAGGTAGCTGAGAGTGCAGTAGGTGGATGGAAGTGGGGGTAAAGGTGATAGGTCAAAAGTCAGGCTGGAGCAGATAGGTGTGAAGGAAGATGGACAGATGGGACTGGTCATGAGAACGGTGCTGAGTGGGAAGGTTGGAACTGGGGTAAGGTGGGGGGAGGGGAAATGGGAAAACTGGCGAAATCCACATTGATGCCCTGGGGTTGGCGGATGATGAGGCGTTCTTCCTCCAGGTGTCGGGTGGTTAGGGACTGGCGATGGAGGAGGCACAGGACCTGCATGTCCTTAGCAGAGTGGGACAGGGAATTGAAGTGTTCGGTCACGGGGTGGTGGAGTTGGTTGGTGCGGGTGCCCTGGTGATGTTCTCTGAAGAGCTCTGCGAGTAGGCGTCCTGTTGCCCCAATGTGGAGAAGACCACATCGGGGGCAAAGGAAACAGTAAATGATATGTGTGGAAGTGCAGGTGAAACTTTGATGGATGTGGAAGGCTCCTTTGTGGCCTTGGACGGCGGTAAGGGGGGAGGTATGGGCACAGGTTTTGCAATTCCTGCAGTAGCAGGGGAAGGTGCCTGGAGTGGAGGATGGGTTGTTGGGGGGTGTGGACCTGATGAGGTAGTTGCGGAGGTAACGGTCTTTACGGAAAACAGATAGGGGTAGGGAGGGAAATATATCTCTGGTAGTGGGGTCCATTTGTAGGTGGCAGAAATGGCAGAGGATGATGCAATGTATACGGAGGTTGATGGGTAGAAAGTGAGGACTGGGAGGGTTCTGTCCTTGTTGCGGTTGAAGGGGTGGGGTTCGAGGGTGGAGGTGCGGGAAGTGGATGAGATGCGCTGGAGGACAACATCAACCACATGGGAGGGGAAATTGCGGTCTTTAAAGATGGAGGCCACCTGTGCTCTGTGGTGGAACTGGTCCTCCTGGGAGTAGATGTGGCAGAGGTGGAGGAATTGGGAATACAGGATAGCATTTTTGCAGGAGGCAGAGTGGGAGGAGGTGTAATCCAGGTAGCTGTGGGAGTTGGTGGGTTTGTAGAAAATGTCAGTGTTGAGTCGGTCACCGTTGATGGAGATGGAGAGGTCCAGGAAGGGAAGAGAGGTGTCAGAGATGGTCTAGGTGAATTTAAGTTTGGGGTTGAATGTGTTGGTGAAGTTGATGAACTGTTCAACCTCCTCGCGGGAGCACGAGGTGGCACTGATGCAGTCATCAATGTCATGGAGGAAAAGGTGGGTAATGGTGCCGGTGTAAGTGCAGAAGATAGGTTGTTCCACGGAGCCGACAAAGAGACAGGCTTAGCTGGGGCCGATGCAGGTGCCCATGGCTACTCCTTCCATCTGGAGAAAATGGGAGGATTAGAAGGAGAAATTATTGAGGGTGAGAACCAGTTCAGTCAAATGAATAGCTGTGTCAGTGGAAGCGTACTGTGGGGACGTCGGGAGAGGAAGAAACAAAGGGCTTGGATGCCCTGGTCATGGCGGATGGAGGTGTATAGGGACTGGATGTCCATGGTGAAGATGAGGCGTTGGGCGCCAGGGAAACAGAAATCTTGGAGGAGGTGGAGGGTGTGGATGGTGTCCCGAATGTATGGGGGGAGTTCCTGGACCGGGGGGATAAGACAGTATCGACACAAGTGGAGATGAATTCAGTGGGGCAGCAGCAGGCTGAGACGATAGGTCGGCTGGGATAGTCAGGCTTGGTTATCTTGGATAGCAGATAGAAATAGGCGGTGCAGGGTTCCCAAACTGTGAGGTTGGAAGCTGTGGGTGAGAGATCCCCTGAGGTGATGAGGCTGTGAACAGTCTGGGAGATGATGGTTTGTATCTAGATGGACTTCAGTAAGGCATTCAACAAGGTTCTTCATGGTAGACTGGTAAGCAAGGTTAGATCTCATGGAATACAGTGAGAAGTAGCCATTTGGATACAGAACTGGCTCGAAGGTAGAAAACTCGAGGCCTGTGACCAGTGGCGTGCCACAAGGATCGGTGTTGGGTCCACTACTTTTCATCATCTGTATAGATGATTTGGGTGTGAACATACGGAGGTGAAATTGATAAGTTTGCAGGTGACATCAAAATTGGAGGCATAGTGGACAACAAAGAAGGTTACCTCAAAGTACCATGGGATCTAAATCAGATAGGCCAATGGGCTGAGGAGTGGCAGATGGAGTTTAATTTAGATAAATGTGAGGTGCTGCATTTTGGCAAGGTAAATCAGGACAGGACTTATACATTTAATGGTAAGTCCTGAGGAGTGTTGCTGAACAAAGATACCTTGGAGTGCAGGTTCATAGTTCCTTGAAAAAGTCATTGCAGATAGATAGAATAGTGAGGAAGGTGTTTGGTATGCTTTCCTTTATTGGTCAGAGCATTCAGTATAGGAGTTGGGAGGTCATGTTGCAGCTTTACAGAACATTGGTTAGGCCACTTTTGGAATATTGTGTGCAATTCTCATCTCCCTCCTATCAGAATGATGTTGTGAAACTTGAAAGGGTTCAGAAATCATTGACAAGGATGTTGCCAGGGTTGGAGGGTTTGAGTTATACAGAGAGGTTGAATAGGCTGAGGCTGTTTCCCTGGAGTGTCAAGAGATTCGGGATGATCTTATAGAGTTTTATAAAATCATGAGGGGCATGGATAGGGTAAATAGACATGGTCTTTTACCTGGGGTGGGGGAGACCAGAACTAGAGGGCATGGGTGCTGTGGTTCTGTTCGCCAAGCTGGAAGTTTTTGTGGCAAACGTTTCATCCCCTGTCTAGGTGACATCCTCAGTGCTTGGGAGCCTCCTGTGAAGCGCTTCTGTGGTGTTTCCTCCGGCATTTATAGTGGCCTGTCCCTGCCGCTTCCGGTTGTCAGTTTCAGTTGTCCGCTGTAGTGGCCGGTATATTGGGTCCAGGTCTATGTGTTTGTTGATGGAGTTTGTGGATGAGTGCCATGCTTCTAGGAATTCCCTGGCTGTTCTTTGTTTGGCTTGCCCTATAATGGTAGTGTTGTCCCAGTCAAATTCATGTTGCTTGTTGTCTGCGTGTGTGACTACTAGGGATAGCTGGTCGTGTCGTTTCGTGGCTAGTGATGTTCGTGGATGCGGATCGTTAGCTGTCTTCCTGTTTGTCCTATATAGTGTTTTGTGCAGTTCTTGCATGGGATTTTGTACACTACATTAGTTTTGCTCATGCTGGGTATCGGGTCCTTCGTTTTGGTGAGTTGTTGTCTGAGAGTGGCTGTTGGTTTGTGTGCTGTTATAAGTCCTAGTGGTCGCAGTAGTCTGGCTGTCATTTCAGAGATGTTCTTGATGTATGGTAGTGTGGCTAGTCCTTTGGGTTGCGGCATGTCCTCGTTCTGTTGTCTTTCCCATAGGCATCTGTTGATGAAATTGCGAGGATATCCGTTTTTTGCGAATACCTTGTATAGGTGTTCCTCTTCCTCTTTTTGCAGTTCTGGTGTGCTGCAGTGTGTTGTGGCCCTTTTGAATAGTGTCTTGATGCAACTTCATTTGTGTGTATTGGGGTGGTTGCTTTCATAGTTCAGGACTTGGTCTGTGTCTGTGGCTTTCCTGTGTACCTTAGTGGTGAATTCTCCGTTTGGTGTTCTCTGTACCCTCTGTAGCCACGAAACGACACGACCAGCTATCCCTAGTAGCCACACACGCAGACGACAAGCAACATGAATTTGACTGGGACAACACTACCATTATAGGGCAAGCCAAACAAAGAACAGCCAGGGAATTCCTAGAAGCATGGCACTCATCCACAAACTCCATCAACAAACACATCGACCTGGACCCAATATACCGGCCACTACAGCGGACAGCTGAAACTGACAACCGGAAGCGCCAGGGACAGGCCACTATAAATGCCGGAGGAAACACCACAGAAGCGCTTCACAGAAGGCTCCCAAGCACTGAGGATGTCACCTTGACAGGGGACGAAACGTTTGCAACAAAAACTTCCAGCTCGGCGAACAGAACCACAGCAACGAGCACCCAAGCTACAAATCTTCTCACAAACTTTGGAGAGGGCATGGGTTTAGGGTGAGAGAGGAAGAATTTAAAAGGGACCTAAGGGGCAACTTTTTCACGCAGAGGGTGTTGCGTGTATGGAATGAGCTACCAGGGGAAGTGGTGGAGGCTGGTACAATTACAGCATTTAAAAAGCAACTGGATGGGTATATGCATAGGAAGGGTTTAGAGGGATATGGGCCAAGTGCCAGCAAATGGAACAAGGTTAGGTAGGATATCTGATCGGAATGGACGAGTTCGACTGCAGGATCTGTTTCTGTGCTGTTCATCTCTAACTGGAGTGCACCTTCAGGCTTCTGACTTTTCTTAGCACTCACTTGCTTTGCAACTACTTGGATACTCAAGCATTTCTAGCTCAAATTCCAAATTCAATATTGATCTTGCTTTTGTGCACTCCTATGCAACTGTAATTTTGTATGCCTTGCTCTGTTCACTCTATGGTCTGTTAGTCCTTGTATGTTATGATCTACCTATATTGCAGCCAAAACAAAAAACCTTTGTATGTAGGTACATGTGACACACAATAAAGCAAATCTTTGTCTTTTTGCACTTTGAAACAAACCTCAAACGGCTCACTATACATTTGTCTCTGCTTGCTACTTTTTTCCAGCAGAGATCAGTCAAGGGAAAGGACATGCTGCTGTACAGAACCATGCTATCCTGAGTTCACACCTGCATCATATACCAGAGTGTCTGCAGCAAACACATTGCATCTGCTTCAACAAAATGGCCATATCTCAAAGCCAAAGTGGGTTCTGAATCAGGCATTCAGTAAGTTAAAGGCATCATCCAATCTGGGACTAGGGCTTGGACGTGCTCAGTTGGCCATTTGGGAATGATTAGATGTCCATTACACTTCAAAGCAGCAAGTAGGACAGTCCTGCAAATTCAGTAAAACCAGTTCAGGGAGTCACATTTAATAAGTCAGGAAGCTGTACTTACTCAGAAAAGCAACATTGCATCAGAAAGTAAAAGGTTTAAATGAACATCTGGAAAATGCTTATATTATTGCTTTTAAGAATATACATAGTAGACAGGCAGGAGGCTGGAAGAACGCAGCAAGTCAGGCAGCATCATGAGGTGGAGAAGATAACATTTTGGGTGTAACCCTTCTTCAGGACTGAGGGATCTGCAGATAAAGGGGGTCGAGGGGGCAGAATGGTGAAGTGGGTTAGGTGAAGACAGGCAGAGGGTACGACCTGGTTGGTCAATGGGAGGGATGAATCCAGTTGGTGGCAGGGAGGAATGGAAGGGAGGGGCTGGGAAGGGATGTTATTTGAAATTGGAGAACTCAATGTTGAGTCCTCCAGGCTGTAGGCTGCCCAGGCAGAAGATGAGGTGTGGTTCCTCCAATTTGTGGTTTGGTTCATTGTGGCAATGGAAGAGGCCGAGGATGGACATATTGGAAAGGGAGTGGGAAGGGGAATTAAAATGGGCACTGATTGGGAGGTCTGGTCAGCCCTTGCAGGCCCATCTGAGATGCTCAGTGAACTGTTCCCTCAGTTTATGTTTGGTGTCCCTGATGTAGAGAAGACCACATCAGCAGCCCTGATGCAGTAAACTTGTTTGGAAGAGAGGCAGGTGAACCTCTGTCTCACCTGGAAGGACTGTTCGGGGCTCTGGATAGAAGTGAGGGGTGTAGTGTGCCAGTAGGTTTTGCATCTTTTATGGCTGTAGGGGAAGGTACCGGGGTGCAAACCAAGGACTGGTGAAGGGAACGGTCCTTGCGGAAGGCATAGAGAGGTGGGGAGGGCAAGATGTTCTTCATGGTGGGGTCTAGTTGAAGTTGGTGGAAGTGTTTAAGGATGATGCCTGGCTTGCTGTGTTCTCCTAGCCTCCTGCTTGTCTACCTCCATTTCACTGAAGGCTGCTACACAAATGAATGAGGAACAAGCCAGGACCAGTATCAATTCTCAACTTATACTTAGCCAACCCCTACTGTGGAGCTTGCAGCCATTGGTGCCATCATGATATGGTGAAGATGCAGGGAAGCCACAGTTATTAGTCTCTCATGAACCTGACCTGTCGTGTAGATCAAAGGGCAGTGGTGCTATATACTGTCCAGATGTGGAGATTAAAACCTCATGCCATGCTTTCCAGAATTTATGCAATAAAACAACTCCTTCCACTGAGACTAAAGAGGAACAGAGGATAGTCCCTCAAATTTCCACAAAAGTCATGCCTGGGCTTTGTATTGCTATTATCCAGACAGAGGATACCGTTTGATCCTCGGAATTCCTGGGAGAGACGCATCATTTGAGGGCTAATGGGGATCTATGAAAGCTGTAACAGTGCAATGGTAAGGACACTTTTCATGGTGCTTCTTCAGTACAAGTGCCAGCCACAGAAATGCAGGAAGGCTTTATTTGTGAACGTCATTCAATGGAGCTTAGTTGCACAAATAATTTTTCCCTGTCTGCAAAAGCTTTGATTCTGGGCCAGCATCCCCTCTATAAACCCAACTGCAATTGCATCTTAATAATTTGTTTAGGAGAAAAAAACAAGTTAAGAGTACAGATAGATGGAGACTTTCACAATGCCCAATGCTTACATATTCAACTCTTACAAAATGTCCTGCTTGTCTAGGTGACTTTGGAAAAGATCGCTATCGTTCAGAGTGTCGTGCTAAGGATGATTAGGGCATAGTGTCGTGCTAAGGATGGCTTGTATCTGTATCATCAATGTAGTATTTTGCAGCTAAAATGATATTTGTTCACACAGCTGAAAGTGAACATATGTTTACAAATGTGATAAGGTATTTACAATGAAATGTCACTGCCATGTGGCCTCAAAAAGTCTTCTTTCTTTCCCTTCCACTATGTCTAAGCAGAGTCTCAGATAACAGATGGTAGGTTGGAGGAAATCTGCCTTGTAGTGGAACCTGTTGACTGTAGAGGTTTGGCTGAGTGACTCTGTGAGTTTGTGGCTAGAGGGCTCAGATGTACTGAGTGTCTCCTGCCCACAGGCATGTTCACCCTTTTTCGTCTGAACTGCCACAGGGCTGAATGTAGCATGCTGGAGGTGAAAAGCCCAACCACTTCCAGAGCGTCCAGAGAGGAGGCTTGAGGGCACGTATATATTTCTTACTGTCTGGATGCTGACTGGCACCACCTGGCTCCTTGTGAGGAATGTCACCTATCGGAAAGTTAATGTCCTTGGTGTCCCTGTCACCTTGTTGGTGCTGAGCGCAATGGACCAATGTCAGTGTGTATATCCAGACATTGAATATAACAGATTTAGCTTTTCCACAGCAACTGTCCTCCTGTCCATGGAAATGGTCACATACTTGCATGCCAGAGGCAGCATGTCGCAAACGGCATTACAGTCCTCCTCCACCTTGGAGTCAATTTTCTCAGTGCATCTGACAAACCTGCCTGCTGCTCACGTCTGCTTATACATTTGTATGAAGGTACTAAATGGTCAAACTCTCCTGCCTGGGGCTGAGCAAGTGCCTAGTCTTCACGCAGTCCTCCAAATGCCAACTGAGTGTCTTTTCCATGACCAACAGTGGAGACATGGCACTAAGTTACTCACCAGCATGTGCACCTCATTCTAATCTAGTTAAAATATCGTAAATCTTAGTATCTGTGCCAGTGGAGGGTGCAGGGGACAGCCTTGCTCGTGCACCCTCCAAGGGATCAGTATTTCTTCCAGAAATGTACAGGAGGAGCTGTCTTGCAGATTACTGTTTTGATAGATCAGACTGTGCAGGATCCACTGGTGCCTGCAGGTGCCAATAGAATGAGTTATAAAATAGTGGTAGAAATTGAGGCACACTGAGAATATATTTACAGTGGTGGTCATGGGTGAGCAGCACAGCAATAGACAATGATTCTTACTTGGTTGCTGAGATAGAGGTTTCAGCATCCCCATTCATTCAGCATGAATGGTAGCCGTCCCCTCTAGTGAGAGCAAGGATCTGGTCCTCCGAACAGGTGAGACAAATGTTGTCTTAGAATGAGATGAAGGTAAGGACTGAGTGAGATGGAAGTGGCTGGTATAGCTGTTAATGCTGGTGCAGACGGGGAGAAGGTTGAGAAGTGTCCTGGGTGAGTGAGTAGGCTGTGCAGAGGATTCACACTCTGGCAGATTGAGAGTAAGAGTGGGTTAAAGAATGAGCCTCAATGGAAGTTGGTGCAGTAGCACAGAAAAAGAGCAAGTACAAGCAGAGAGAAGATGGTTGCACTAACTCTTCCTGGGGTTTCCTCCAGATCGCCAACACCACACTGACCCTCGCGGCAACTTTGGTTTCAATGGTAGGGTCTGGTGCCATAGTCTCCTCCAGCAGTCCTAAGGGAAGATGACAGCCCACCTCTGCACCACCCTGGTACAATTCATATGAACCATGCACAGCAGCTCTGGTAAACAACATTTTTAAAAATGAAAATCCCAGGAAGTCCCAGCAGTAGAAAGAACCTTCATCTCAGGAAAGAGAGGGAAGACAGGATGAACAGGGCAACAGAGGCACAGTTATTGAGGTGACTGTCAGGAATAGTATTAGAAAGCCAGTTAGGACTCATGGAGAGAAACCCGAAGTGAAACTCACCAAAATTGACACTTAGCTGACTTTTGGTTTAAAAAAAATCAGTCCTACGAGTCAACAGTCTGCAACTGACAAAAACAAAGTTTGTTTTAATTTCTGTAAATTATCTAGTAATTGACTTTAAAATAACCGATGCCACACAACTGAAACCCTTGGGTACACCGCTACAATCTCTCTAGGGTTCGAAGGCAAGTTGACGCCTCTTTTAAACACAATTTTAAAACAGGATCCTTTCAAAGTATTTGGGGGAAATCTGTAATTACAACATTTTCCTTGCTGTTTGCATTAACAGGTTGTTGCGACAGATATTATATAGAGCAAAAGTTTTAAAAATCTTTTGATAATTGAAGGTATTCTCTCTAAATTAATCCAAATAGTGTCACCTTCACTACAATTGATGTGGCAAGATGTTATCTTGTACTCTTACAGAGAGAAGAAAGTGATCATTGGTACATGTATCCTAGAAGCAGTTTAGTGTGATTAGGGATCAATTGACAAGCACAGACCCATGATAATGTGTATTGGAGAATAAGGTGCAAGTTTTAGTCAGTAAGGGATTGGTTACTTATGCAAATACTGCAAATACAAGACAGTGTTTAGGAGAAAAATTTCTAAACCACTACCATGCTTACCAAATGTTACTTTCTCACTAAATTTACATCATCTGTTAATAACATCCGTGTTCATGAAGTTTCCTTTTCCAATAAAATATCTTAATAAAAAGCTAAAATCACACAACAGCAGGTTATAGTCCACCAGGTTTATTTGGAAACACTAGCTTTTGGAACATGTTCCTTCATCAAGTAGTTGTGGACTTTAAGATTGTAAGACACAAAATTTATAGCAAAGGTTTACAGTGTGATGCAACTGAAATTATATATTGAAAAAGACCTGGATTGTTTGTTAAGTCTCATCTTTTAGAATGATCATGTTGGTTTCAGTTCTTTCATATGAAAAATCACAGAACGTTTTTTAAAAGTTACATTCTCAAGTGAACTTTAACAATAGGTGCCATGTCAGCTCAGATAGTGCATTGAAGGTATGAGGTTGCATGAGTGCGCGCGCGCGCACACACGCACACACACAAACGCACATACACTCTCCTACAGACCCTCTCTCATACACAAGCTCTCTCTTATATGCTCACACATACACACCCACACATGCACCCTCTCACAGACTTATTCCACTTTACAGTCACACTCATACTCCATACACACATACATAAGTTTGTGGGGTGAATTTATACCTGCAGAATTACAATTTATTTTGCCCAAAAACTGCATGAATCCATGTAAGATTCTGTAAATCCCTTTCCAGAAATATAATTATTCTGAACATTGGGGCACAGGCAGCATCACACAGGGCATCTCATACCTTCAATACGTTGTCTGAGCTGACTTGGCACCTATTGTTAAAGTTCACTTGAGAATGTAACTTTAAAAATTGTTCTGGGATTTTCATATGAAAGAACTGAAACCAATATGGTCATTCTAAAAGATGAGAGACTTAAACAATCCAGATTTTTTTTCAACATATAATTTCAGTTACATCACACTGTAAACAGTTAGCCACAAAAAGACACGACACTCTCTCCCTCGTAGCCCTACACACGGATGAAAATAATCCCACCATTTCGACTGGGACAACACATCTATCCTGGGACAGGCTAAGCAAAGACATGCCAGAGAATTCCTAGAGGCCTGGCACTCCAACCACAACGCCATAAACAAATACATAGATCTAGATGCCATCTATCAACCCCTCAGAAAACGAACAGGAAATGACATCACCACAAACCCCATCCAGGAGAAAGATATAAATAGAAAGCAGGAGACAACAGCTTCGTTTCACTTGGAGGTCGCCACTGATGATGTCATCAAGCCAGGTAGTGAAACGTCTGGACATCAAACCTACAGCTCAGCAAGCAAACCTACACCCTAAACTTTTGCTATAAATTCTGTATCTTCTAGTCTTATTCTCCACAAACCACCTGATGAAGGAGCAGTGCTCTGAAAGCTAGTGCTTCCAAAAAAACCTGTTGCACTATAACCTGGTGTTGTATGATTTTTGAACTTGGTACACCCCAGTCCAACACCAGTACCTCCAAATCATTAATAAAAAGCCTTAATCTAAGTCCATTTATTGAACAATGAACTTTTAAAAGTAGAAGCTTGCAGGGAAAGCAAAATATCATGAAAAAATAAATCTTCCATTCATCATTGTAGCAGCAACAGACTCCAAATTCCTTTGAGCTTTGGGAGACAGCAACAGTCCTGCCTGCTTCAACTAGTCCACCGTGGGAGAATGGACAGCAGTTCTGAATGGTGAGCACATTACTACTCTAAAACCATCGAGGAGAAAGTGAGGACTGCAGATGCTGGAGATCAGAGCTGAAAATGTGTTGCTGGAAAGCGCAGCAGGTCAGGCAGCATCCAAGGAACAGGAGAATCGACGTTTCAGGCATAAGCCCTTCTTCAGGAATGAGGAAAGTGTGTCCAGCAGGCTAGGATAAAAGGTAGGGAGGAGGGACTTGGGGGAGGGGCGTTGGAAATGCGATAGGTGGAAGGAGGTCAAGTGGAGGGTGATAGGCCGGAGTGGGGTGGGGGCGGAGAGGTCAGGAAGAAGATTGCAGGTTAGGAAGGCGGTGCTGAGTTTGAGGGATTTGACTGAGACAAGGTGGGGGGAGGGGAGATGAGAAAACTGGAGAAATCTGAGTTCATCCCTTGTGGTTGGAGGGTTCCTAGGCGGAAGATGAGGCGCTCTTCCTCCAACCGTCGTGTTGCTATGGTCTGGCGATGGAGGAGTCCAAAGACCTGCATGTCCTTGGTGGAGTGGGAGAGGGAGTTGAAGTGTTGAGCCACGGGGTGGTTGGGTTGGTTTGTCCGGGTATCCCAAAGGTGTTCTCTGAAACGTTCCGCAAGTAGGTGGCCTGTCTCCCCAATATAGAGGCCACATCGGGCCAACCGCCACCAGGACAGAACCCCACTAGTATTCACCTACCACCCCATAAACCTCCATATACAGCGTATCATCCACCGTCATTTCCGCCACCTCCAAACGGACCCCACCACCAAGGATATATTTCCCTCCCCTCCCCTATCAGCGCTCCGAAAAGACCACTCCCTCCGTGACTCCCTCGTCAGGTCCACACCCCCCACTAACCCAACCTCCAATCCCGGCACCTTCCCCTGCAACCGCAAGAAATGTAAACCTTGCGCCCACACCTCTCCCCTTACTTCCCTCCAAGGCCCCAAGAGATACTTCCATATCCGCCACAAATTCACCTGCACCTCCACACACATCATTTATTGCATCCGCTGCACCCGATGTGGCCTCCTCTATATTGGGGAGACAGGACGCCTACTTGCGGAACGTTTCAGAGAACACCTCTGGGACACCCGGATAAACCAACCCAACCACCCCGTGGCTCAACACTTCAACTCCCCCTCCCACTCCACCAAGTACATGCAGGTCCTTGGACTCCTCCATCGCCAGACCATAGCAACACGACGGTTGGAGGAAGACCACCTCATCTTCCGCCTAGGAACCCTCCAACCACAAGGGATGAACTCAGATTTCTCCAGTTTCCTCATCTCCCCTCCCCCCACCTTGTCTCAGTCAAATCCCTCAAACTCAGCATCGTCTTCCTAACCTGCAATCTTCTTCCTGACCTCTCTGCCCTCACCCCACTCCGGCCTATCACCCTCACCTTGACCTCCTTCCACCGCATTTCCAATGCCCCTCCCCCAAGTCCCTCCTCCCTACCTTTTATCTTAGCCTGCTGGACACACTTTCCTCATTCCTGAAGAAGGGCTTATGCCCGAAACGTCGATTCTCCTGTTCCTTGGATGCTGCCTGACTTGCTGCGCTTTTCCAGCAACACATTCTCTACTCTAAAACCAGTCAAGCAAAAGGGAGCTGTGTAGGGTTAACATTAGAAAAACCTGATAAGAAAATTTTACTACCGAATGAATGAAGCTTAAAAAAAGCTTTTTTTGCTTCTAGTGAAGCAATTGCAGAGCTCACAATACTAAACATGTATTTGTTGTTACGGTTTAATGAAATGAGATGTAGTCTAATTCTAGAAGCAAAGACAAGCACTGTAATTTGCAAAGATCACACAAATAGTGCCTTCCTTTATGAAGCTCCAGCTGTATTCCTAAATGTGCTATGACAAAAAGAAAAGACATCTGCTAGCTTAGGAAGTAGATTACGTATCTATTAATTAGATGCAAAGCAGCATAAAATGAACATTGAATGCAACCACTTTTTCACACAGTTGCAGCTTTGTTTTGTTTTTAAATTGACATCTTCGAAAGATCCAGCATTTAAATATTTCAACAAAGTATTTGGTGGACCGGAAACAAGTTTTTAGGTGAATCTTTGGAGTTATCTGGCTGTTTTAGAGACTGAAAGGAGGGGAAATAATTCCATGGAGGCACATATGCCAGTAACAGACTGAAAAGTAGTGAGTCATATATTGTACAAAGACAAAGTCCTTTGGATGCTGGTGATCCTGCAACAAGCTAGGAAATGTGTTACATGGTGTGTTAAGGCTTTAGGAGCCTGAAGAATCCTTATAAATGACATCAAGGCAGCTGTTTCCTCAAAGAGGGCATAATTCCATCCCATCTATGCTATTTAATTTAGTGAAGAGAGAAGTGCATATGGATAGCCGTCTCTTCACAATGCAGCAGCAAGCTTTGAACCTGTGGATCTTAGATTGCACTGTATATAACATTAAGATGTAATAAGTAGGATTCTAGAGAAGCCTGAGCTTGAAGACAGTTCTTGACCTTGCCTTCCCTTTGCCCAGTCGGTCTTTAATCCAAACTCGGGTACATTCCCAAGCAAAGACTGCCTAGGAAACAAAAAGGCTACACAAAAGCAAGATTCCATTTAAGATGCATGCATACATGGCTACCTGTCAATTTATCAGGATCATAAAGTGCAACGAGCTATCCACACATGGCAGATAGATGTTTAAGGGCAACTTGGTTACCAGGCCTGATCTTAACTCATTCGAAACCCATTCACTTGCAAAGAATTAAAATCGGTTTCAATGTTCAAGTTGAAGAAGAGTGGCAGGAGAGTACAGGCCCAGTTTCTCAGATGTGACCAGGCATGCTGAATATTTCTATCATTTGTTTTTAACTGAAGTTCTTGCTGGTCAATATTTATCTATCAGCTAATATCATCAAAATAAATTTGCTTATTAAAAACTTATAGCTAAACAGGCAAACTATCAGGATGACCAGAATTGTATGCAGTATTTTAAAAGTGGCCACACCAATGTACTGTACAGCCGCAACATAACATCCCAAATCCTATACACAGTGCACTGATCAATATAGGCAAGCATACCAAACGCCTTCTTCACCACTCTGTCTACCTGTGATTCCACTTTCAAGGAATTATGTACCTGCACCTCTTGGTCTCTTTGTTCAGCAACATTCCCCAGCCCTACCATTAACTGTATAAGTACTTGGTTTGCCTTATCAAAATGCAGCAACTCACATTTACCTGGATTAAATTCCATCTGTCATTCCTCGGTCTATTGGCCCATCTGATCAAGGTCCCGTTATACTGAGGTAATCTTCTTTACTCCAATTTTGGTGTAATCTGCAAACTTACTAACCATACTTCCTATACACACATCCAAATCATTTATATAAAGGGCAAAAAGCAGTGGACCCAGCACCAATCCTTGTGGCACACCACTGCCCACAGGCCTCCAGTCCGATGGTAGTGGGAAACTGGAAGTTATTGCCTGTAAGAGGCAGAAAGCCTCCTCATATTGTTTAAGAAATATTTAGATGTGCACTTGTAATAGGAAAACAAATGAAGCTATGGGCCAAATGGTGGAAAATGGGATTAGAATAGTTCGCTGCTTGTTTTTGACCATCACAGACTCAATGGGCTGAAGGGCTTTTTCTATGCTGTAGATCTCAACTACTCTATGCTTTCAGTTCTGATGCAGGGTCACTAGACTCAAAACGTTTCTTTTCTCCATACAGATGCTGCCACCTCTGCTGGGTTTCTTCAGCAGTTTCTGTCGTTTGTATCATTATGCCATGAACCATCTCAAAAGGTATGATAGAGCTCTTGAAACCAGATGGAAAATAAGTGAATCAGAGGAAAACAATGGAGAACTGGATCAACAGAAGGCATTGCATTGGTCGTAAGAAGTTTCTCGGAGTGATTACAGGTAATCTCCTGGTTGTAAAAGAGTTCCAGTCTGGCATCTTTTTACAAGTTGATTTGTATTCAAGCTGGAACACAATAAAATACACAATGCAAAGCAACTGTTCGTAAGTTCAGGAAATGTTCATATGCTGCATTTTAAAAATTACACCCTGTTCTTAAGTCAGATGTTTGTAAATTGGGGACCTCTGTAAAGCATCAATTGTAGCATCTTTCGATTGCACAGTATTAGATAACAGCTGCACATCTAGTATGTCAGGAATAATTGGTTGAAATGCTTTCTTTACGCAGTCATAAGGATGAGAAAAATGTTGTAAATTTGACAGTTTCAGTGTTTCAGGTTTGATGTTGATTACACAGAGATCTTTCATAAGAAGTAGTCATTACTTGAGAAATAGCCAGAAGTCAAATCACTTCATTAACATTATTGCAATGAAACACTGTTGTATTTCAACAGGCCATCAATGAAGAAAATGCAGATGAAACTGGAAGGAAAAATGACAAAGTTATCGCTTTTGGAAAATATGTGAATTTGCAACTTATGCACTCAGGACCTGATTATTCTCCTTAAAATGGAGCATAATCTCTCCATTAAAGGAAGATTTTGACATCAGATGGCAAAAAGTTTAGAAAACAAAATCAATTAAAACTACATAGGTAATTTGCTCATCCATTCACCAAGTTTAAATATTTCATTTAAATAAAATGTAAGAATAAGGGATAAAGAATATGATAAGCTAATAGAAGAAATTAATGACAGATGTGAGATTATAAGAAATACTAGGAAAAAGTAAGGACTGCAGATGCTGGAGATCAGAGTTGAGATTGTGTTGCTGGGAAAGTGGCAACAGTTTGAAATAAAGAGATCGAGGGCGGGTAATAGGCCAGCATGGGGTGTCCTGGTGGATGGAATGTGTTGGAGGCGGGAGAAGGGGTCCTCGGTAGGTGGCCGGGTGTCCTGGTTGTAAAGGCGACAGTTTGTGCTTTCCCAGCAACACACTCTCGACTTATAAGAAATACTGTGGGATATTGTCATAGCCCTCAGCAAGTGATTACAATGAGGTACTGGCAACGTATTTAAAAAGTATGAGATAAAAATAAACATTTTGCATTTTGTAGATTTGGCAAGCAGATTCAGTCAGTCAACATTAAAATAGTAAAGATAAGAAAATAATTTTGGATAAAGTAATAGAAAAAAAGTGAATTGGGACCTTAGACTGACAAGATTTCTCACTGATACTGGGAGAGAAGTTTACTAACAATAAATTTAACAGCAATCTACGTTTGTTCAATATATTGTTTTAATTGCATGAAGCTGTCATCTTTTGCTATATATTCTGTGTCTTACGATCCTGCCCCACTAGTTACCTGATGAAGGAGCAGTGCTCTGAAAGCTAGTACTTCCAAATAAACCTGTTGGACTATAACCTGATGTTGTGTGATTTATAACTAAATATGTTTATAAGTTCCCTGTAAATATGAACATAATAATCATGAATACAGAAAAGAAACCATACAGTGGTGGACAAAATGGTTTGTAAAAATTTGGCTGATTGCTCAAATTCTAAATTTTCCTCAGCATTGGCATGGGTTTTCCATGCTGACTTCTCATAGGAGAATATAATCCCTTTTCTGCTAGAAATCCTAAAGTTCTTTCAGTAATAGGTGATCAGCCCTCAGCTAGCTATAGTTGATTGGAGCATTTGAAAGAACTGCATTCAGGCAGAAAGATTAAAGGTGAAAGGCTAAAAGCCAAAGTCTCAAAGCATTTGTAAGCATCGAAACATAATGCAAAGCAACTAAAAGCAGATTCAAGCAGGGAGACATGGCTTATACTAAAAGAGAGGGGCTTAAAAAATGGAGAGGCCTGGGAAAGGTTATTAATAAAGGCAGAAGAATAATTGTGCAATACAGTAAGCAAGACTGCTTGTGTGCAGTTGTTTAAAAAGTAGCTTCTGGGTATGGTTTACAAATTTGTAGAGTCAATAGGAAATCTAGAAAGTAACAGGGAATGAGCTACCTGTCACAAACGTATGTGGCACAGTATGAGGATCGTAGAATTCATAGTTTATTGGATGAAGTACAAGTCAGTTCTGATGATCTAAATGAGGCCATTGGTCCCAAAGGACAACTACCAAAAGTATCAAAGTCAAAATTTTCTTTTTACAGAAGAGGCCAGTCAGCAGAGAAATGCAACACTTATAAGTAAAGCAGGGAAGGTCAGTGGAAAAGATAAAACAGGTTGAAATACACAGGGTGAGGGACAACAGGTTAGGCCATAGATTGAGAACATGAACAAAAATGACGAAAATGCGGTGCAAGGGCAGATTGAGGTTCGTGGAACCAACATGCCTTTGAAAGGGAGATCACAAACTACACAAGTAGCTTTTTAATGGGATGGGGGACGGGAAGAGCCATTGTACAGAAACAGATAAAAGGCAAAACAGATGGTGAATGTTATCAAGGTCAAGGGATCTAGCACAGGTCAGGAATGCCACCAGGAGCCAAAGCCCACGTAATCAGGAAGTTTCAGTTTCTATTTATTTAGTAAACAAATTATAACAATAGCTATAAATTCTGTGTCTGATGGTCCTTCTCCACAGCTACCTGATGAAAGAGCAGTGCTATGAAAGCTAGTGCTTCCAAATAAACTTGTTGGATTATAACCTGGCATTGTATGGTTTTTAACTTTGTCCACCCCAGTCCAACACCAGCTTCTCCATATTATAATTGGGCTGTCTCCAGTTGGAAGTTGTCCTTTCCATGTTTTTCAGGCATTGTGTCAGACAGGTTTCAAGCATCTTCATGATGCAGGTAGATGATATTTCTGGGAATTTGAAAACATTGTCACAAATGGGTTGAAAGCAGATTTCATACTGGAAGTCGGGCTTCCAGATCTTTAAAGTACATTCGACCAGAAACAGGAAAGTAGATAAAATTGAACTTTGCATTGGCAGTCTTATTTAGGAAGTATTATCCCCATTGCAGTTAAAATAGGGTCACACAAAAAGATGCAGCAGTTTCTATGACTGGAATGGAGGAATTGTGAAGTCAAATTGGACAGCTGAATTGGCGAGGCAATCAAACAAGGCAAGTTGAAGTTTTAAGAGATGAGTAAAACTGTGAAAAATCCCCAAGGTGAAAGATATTGTTCAGGTGAGCAAAACAATGAAAAAATTAAAAATACAGAATAGCATTTTGAAATTTTCACAATTGGGCGATGCTAGGAACATGAAACACATTGGGCTGAATGTTACAGTCTTTTTGATCAAATGTGAGTTATATCGAGTTTTTGGAGCATTTCTCGCCACAAGGCCTAGTGAGCTTTCTCACCCATCTTACCAAAAGTGTACCAACCCCACCCCCAAGGCATCTCTCATGCCTGATTTCTGCCATATGTTACTACACACTGTTCCTGGAACAAGCCTGCCACTCAGCAGATATGGACAGACTGGCAGCCCTTACACCCATGCCATCTTTAAAAAGCCCCTTGCACACCCAGCCAAACACTGGCATTTTAAAGTTGCCCTGCTCATGAAGTCACAGTCAGAAATGGTGGAGAAGAGTACAATCACACTGTGATTCTCCAGCAAAGGATATGGAGGCCCTGGCAGATGGAGTGGTCCAAAGAAGAAAATACCCTCTTCCTGCAAGACAGGCAGAGGAGGCTGTGACATTGTATCCTGCCAACCTTGTCTGAGGTCACCAACCAGATCAGTAGCATCTCCAGGGTATAAAGGAATGCATGTTTTATAATATAAAATGGATAAGAGAGAAGGTCAATGGCTTTCCCTGCTCTGCCAGGATAAATGCCACACTCCTCTCTGCCACTTCACATCTGTTTCCGCACTCACCACCACCACCAAAGCATACACTCTGCCACTCAACTATTGCATCTAACATCTTCCATCACTTGCACTTCATGACCCTCACTCTCCAACTTCCCACACTATGAATCCTGCAAGCTCCTTCAGTACACATCACATTCTCTCCCCCTGCCACCCCCAATATATACCAGTTTACACCACCTATTGTAATCACACTTATTACCAACCTCCCATTTGCTTATTGTGAAGATGACAGCCCATAACAGGGCAGAGAGAGGCCATTGGGATGCTCAGCATCTCTGTCCCCACCAGCAAGGAATTAATCCTAGCACTTGCAGGAGAAGAACGCGACCATTTCTGCAGGGATGTGGAAACATCCATATCCTGCCAAACAAATAAATACCACTCTCTTTCCACTAACATTCACAGTAATCCTGCTGTCACTTTCAATAACTGGACATCACATCAAACCACTGGCCACCACAGTTTCTGATTTATCTAGCAGGTTCCATTAGCCTGCACACTATCTTTGCAGTGAAATGCCTGGCTCCAGCAGAAATGCCATCCTCAATCTCAGAAGACAAGAGCACAGAGGTCTCAGAGAAAGCATCAGCAAACGCTGCCGTCTGCAACTCCCACCAAACTAGATAGTGACACCATAGGGCAAACTGTAGAAATATTGAGGGTTGCTGCACATTCTGGTGACTGCTCATACAGGTAGAAAAGCCCCAGGCAGCTAGCACTGTGGACTGCTAGAGACCACACCTGCTAAGTCTCAGGCAGGAGAGGACCCTTTCAACTTCATTCAAATGCATAGGGAGCAGCATCAGCAGCAGACAGACATTATTGTAATGGTATCCATTACACAGAAGTAGCATCAGGGCAGCAAGTCCTGAGACCTGCTGGCTCCCTCCATGAACAGGCTGCCAGCTGCTATGCCTGATTGCCAGGCAACCTGCCTCAGTTTGAATGTGCCCAAGAGCCCAAACATCCACAACTCTTCCTTGTAGCCCATCCTATTAATTCCACCAGCTTCAAAACTCCTTAAGTCCATAGCTTACCCATCCATATGCACCGATAGGTAAGGCCTCAAATTTTGAAGCTTGGCGTTATCTGGAGACTTGGGCCAGTGTGGTCTGGAGGCTAAATGTTGGCAAGGACTGAGGTGAAAGGATTGTAAATAGGAGTACTTCTTTCCTTTTAATTATGATGCGCTCATATTTATTACTCTTAAACAGCAGCAACATTGCAAACATTTCACTGCACTCATTCGAATGCACCCGACAATAAAGCTAATTCCTTTCACTCCTCTGACTTATCTCTCCACCCTTCAGACTCTCTGCCTGTATTTCTGATGAAGGGCTTTTGCCCGAAACGTCGATTTTACTGCTCCTCGGATGCTGCCTGAACTGTGCTTTTCCAGCACCACTCTAATCTAGACTCTGGTTTCCAGCATCTGCAGTCATTGTTTTTACCTAATTCCTTTCTTGCCCTGCTGTATGAGGCAATGATGCCTGATTTGGTCATTCATGGTCCTCCTCATCTCCTTGGAAGCATTGTATTACTGACTGTGGATGACCCCCTCTACCCACAATTACACCCCACATTGCACCCTCCCCAACCATGCTTGAATGAAACCTCTGCCTTGCAAACCCTGCTGCCCACCACTTCACAAGGATATTGCACCCCATCCAGTATCTGCAGCTCTCATCCTTGAACAGTAAGCAGTTGATGCTTACTCCTGAGGTCGTGGACACACTTGCTCTCCTTACTTTCTTTAGACAGCCCAAATGAACTGATTGTACATTTCCTGACTTCACTAACCCTATCCCTGAATTTGCTACTTTGGAGACAATGGAAAAACTAGCAAGGCAGCCTATGTGTGGAGCCGCAGGAGGTGAGGGAGATACTAAATGAGTATTTTGCATTACTGTTTACTGTGGAGAAGGACATGGAGATATAGAATGAGGGGAAATAAATGGTGACATCTTGAAAAATGCCTATATTTTAGAGAAGGTGGTGCTGGATGTCTTAAAACACATAAAGGTGGATAAATCCCCAGGACCTGATCAGGTATACCCTAGAATTCTGTGGGAAACTAGAGAAGTGATTGCTGGTCACCTTGCTGAGATATTTGTATCATCGATTGTCATAGGTGAGGTGTCGGAAGACTCGAGGTTGGCTAACAGGGCGCCACTATTTAAGAAAGGTGGGAAGGAAAAATCAGGGAACTATAGACCGGTGAGCCTGACATCGGTGGTGGGCAAGTTGTTATAGGAAATCCTGAGTGATAGGATTCACATGTATTTGGAAGGGCAAGGACTGATCAGGGATAGTCAACATGGCTTTGTAGCATGGGAATTCATGTCTCACTAACTTGGTTGAGATGTTTGAAGAAATAATGAAGAGGATTGATGAAGGCAGAGCAGTGGACATGATCTGTACGGGACAAGGTACCACATGGTATACTGGTTAGCAAGGTTAGCTGTCATGGAATGCAGGGAGAACTAACCATTTGGATACAGAACTGGCTCTAAGGTAGAAGACAGAGGGTGGTGGTGGAGGGTTGTCTTTCAGACTGGAGGCCTGTGACCAGTGGTGTGCCACAAGGACCAGTGCTGGGCGCGGCTGCTTTTTGTCATTAATATAAATGACTTGGATGTGAACATAGTTAGTAAGTTTGCAGATGACACAATAATTGGGGGTGTCATGGACAGCGAAGAAGGTTACCTCAGAGTACAACAGGATCTTGATTAGATGGGCCAATGGGCTGAGGAATGGCAGATGGAGTTTAATTTAGATAAATGGGATGTGCTGCATTTTGGAAAGGCAAATCAGGGCAGGACGTATATATTTAATGGTAAGGTCTCCTTGAGAGTGTTGTTGAACAAGAAGACCTTACAGTGCAGGTTCACAGTGCCTTGAAAGTGGGGTCACAGGTAAACAGGCTTTCCTTTATTACAGATATGCTTTCCTTTATTGGTCAGAGCATGGAGTATAGGAGTTGGAGGTCATGTTGCAGCTGTACAGGACTTTGGTTAGGCCATTTTTGGAATATTGTGTGCAATTCTGGTCTCCTTCCTGTCGGAAGGATGTTGTGAAACTTGAAAGGATTCAGAAAAGATTGACAAGGATGTTGTCAAGGTTGGAGGATTTGAGCTATTGAGAGAGGCTGAGTAGGCTGGGGCAGTTAAGACATCCAGCACCACCTCCTCTGTAACATTTTTCAAGATATCACCATCTATTTCCCCACATTCTATATCTTCCATGTCCTTCTCCACAGGAAACACTAATGCAAGATACCCATTTAGGCTGAGAGGTACATTATAGTGGTTTATAAAATCATAAGGGGCGTGGATACGGTAAATAGACAAGGTCTTTTCCCTGGGATGGGGGAGTCCAGAACTACAGGGCATAGGTTTAAAGTGAGGGGGGATAATTTAAAAGGTACCTAAGAGGTAACATTTTCATGCAAAGGGTGGTGTGTGAGTACCATAATCTTACTGCAAGTGCAAAAGTCTTGAAGGGCCGAACAGTTTACTTTTGTTCCTATTTTATATCTTCATTTAAGATTTCTGCACTCTGTGGCATCTATTTTAGAACTGCAGTATGGGTCCTTGGTGTCTGTTCATTCATGCATTTTGTCAAGTATATCATGCCGCAGTGACTCATTATCAATTAGTATTGCTGCGTATTGAATGAGCTGCCAGAGGAAGTGGTGGATGCTGGTACAAATACCCATCCAAACGCCTTTTAAATATTGTAAATGAATGGGAAGTGTTTCAAGGGATATGAGCCAAGTGCTGGCAAATTGGAATAGATTAGTTTAGGATATCTGATCGGCATGGACGAGATGGACCATAGGGTCTGTTTCCGTTCTGTACATCTCTATGACTATGACTGGCCTTGACTCAGTCCCTGGACTGCGGAGGCTCCTGACTGCAAACACCCCAATTGGACATCTGGCTGTAGCCCATTCACTGGATTGGTACGGGAGCTGCAACTGTGCTGGGATCCCTTGTCTAATGGGTGCCTCCATGGACTTCATGCAAGTTATTTCCATAAGAGTTGGGTTCGTGGCTGTTTACTCGTGCAGTGTCCTTGCTGCATAAGGTACATGATGCAATGTGAGATGGCACCCTCTAGACAGAGCTGATTAGCAGAAGGCAAACTGCCTGCTTCTATGACAGCACTAATTAGCACAGCAAGGCAGGGTGTTTTGAGCAGGCACTAAGTGAGTGAGTGCTAAGACAGCAAGTGCACAGACCTGAGATGCAATCCAGTCCAATATGCAAGCTGCATGCCTGTATGCACTAGGTTTCCATTGTAGCTTTTCAAATATTAATTTCTGGGGCAGCCTGCAGTGTCAGTCTGGGCTTCTGAAGGTTAATGCCAATGCATAGTCGACTGTCAGGCCAGTCACGGTGGCCTAATAGATGTTGAATGCCCAAGTCCATGGTCAAAGGATGAAAGATACCAGAACTGTTCTTCTGAGTTTTCCTCCCTCCCTGCCCATAATACTTGTAGACAGTATAAGAATTGGATTATAATAAATAGATATTTATTAGTTAATGGAAATAAACTATAATACATATTATTTTCAACAGGATTAGACAGATAGAGTTGGGAAATTTGGTGGTTTAATCAAATTTTCACATTTGTGACAACTCAATAGTGAGGCATTATTTTGGATTACTTTGCCTCAAGTCAGCTGAGGTGGGTTAATTAAAGATATTTAAGATAAAAATAAATTCTTGTTAGGAAAGGGAAACAAACAATAAGTAGTTGGGAATGTGGAATTTAAAATGCAAACAGATCAACCATAATCTTACTGCAAGTGCAGAAAAGGCTTGAAGAGTGAAATGGTCTACTTTTGTTCCTATTTGATGTTCCTATTCATTCATGCATTTTGTAGAGTATATCATACTTCAGTGATGCATTATCAATTAGTATCGCTGCCAAATTGCTTTCTGGAATTTCTTTCATGATTTTTACTAAGATAAATGCCATATCTACCACCTTAACAACGCCAAGAGTTGCTATCACTAAGCTGATGGCCTAGTGGTATTATTGCTACACTATTAATCCAGAGACCGTGGTAATATTCTGGGGACCGGGTTTCCAAATCCTGCCATTGTAGATGATGGAATTTGAATTCAATACAAGTCTGGAATTAGGAGTCTAATGATGACCATGAAACCATTGCCAAATGTCAAGAAAACCCATCTGGTAGTTAATTCTTTTACAAAAACAAGAGCAAGCTCTAAGAAACTATTAGAAATATTGGAAAAAGAATGTTTGGAATTCTAAAGTGAAAAAAGTGGCTATATCATGTTTTAATTCAGCACTTCTTTTGTTTATTATTGTTCATACATTAAATTACTCCCTTTAGGCAATAATGTTTGTTACCATGCAATAGGCCCTAGTTGGTATGCCCAGGACTAAATGTGACGATGGAACCTTCAAATGTTAAAGAAGAGATAAATGGGTGAGCATTTGACTCAGTGCTTATAGGTGGGGAACAAGTAAATCAGTGGTGTTGAAGTTTGTGATGTATCAATAGAAATAGAAGTCTGAGTAGAAAGGTGTTTGCCTTGACAGCATTTAATCTCTAGTACATAACCAATAGGAGGGTTTGGGGATCAAAGGATAGCACCACTGCTTCTGAGCCAGTAATTCCAATGAAAGGCAGTGACCTTTCCTATGACAAGCAATAACAGTAGAATTTATTACAATTCCACCAATAAGCCAGGATTTCCACTTAATCTATAAAAGTATCAAAGAAAATAGGAGGAGTAAGCCATCCAGCCCTTCAAATTTGCTCTCCCATTCAATGTGAGCATGGCTGATCATCCATCTCAATACACTATTCCCGCTTCCTCTCCAGATTCCTTGATTCCTTTAGCCCCAAGAATTATATCCAACTCCTTCTTGAAAACATTCAACATTTTGGCTTCAACCGTTGGTGAAGAATTCCATAGGCTCACCACTTTCTGGATGAAGAGATTTCTCCACATCTCAGTTCTGTATCCTTAAACTGTGCTTGCTGGGTCTGGACTCCCCAATCATTGGGAACATCCACTGTTAATCTTGTAAAAACTATATAGTAACTGAGCATTTAATTCAAAGTTGGACAGTAACACCTCAATAGCACCTGTGGGAGCTGCCTGTGAAGTTGAATGCATTAAAAAGGACATTAATGAGATAAGACAGGTTGAAAAGTAGCATTTCAGGCATCACATTAGTGCTGTAGTATGACGGATTACAAGGATGCAAAACATTCTCTCCTTCTGCATATCTCTAGCGCAGGCACATAACTGCTCTTATTGTATAAGAACTTTGCATCCAGGGAGTTATAAAAATTAAAGACATGTCAGATTCCCTAACAGAATACTGACAACGTTGTGAAGATTCATTCATGTCTCCTCAAAACTACAAAAAAGAAGTTTGCAGCAAAAATTCAAACTTCAAACGAGAAAGAAAATCAGTTTGTTCGGTTACAAATGTGACTGGAATTGGAATCGAGCTGATAGTTATACACTCCCAATAATGTTCAGCAATTGTTGGCAGGGCACTTAAATAATTGAATTGTTCAAATAGTTGAATACTGGTAGTTTGGCATCTTCAGAGCAGTAGGTCAGGCAGAATTCTTAGCTGCAAGGATTACAAGGAAAGCAGCTGAATAGGGCATTAGTACACAATAACAACAGCATAGAAACTGCTAATTCCATGAAAGAAAATATATCTGTCGCAAATATAACAGCAACAGCTTTCTGTCTAAGCTCCAAGCACCCATAGAAGCAGATGGACACTCATGGTGGGTTAGTGCCTAACAAGTTAAGGGGCTGTCTCACTTGAGATGGATAGTGACTATGAAGCTATTTGGTGCTTCCATAAAATGTACAGAGAAGTTCTGGAACAGTTACAATGCAGAGAATTATGACTTACGAACAAGACCAACTTAAATAGAGGAGGCTAAATGTCAAGAATAAACAGGCCAAAACACCCAAAAGCCTAATACTCACTGCATCAAATTACTTGGTCCAATGATAGACACATCATCAAAATTCAGAGAGCCAAATAAATTGGCAAAAGAAAAATACACCAGTTCAAATGTCACTATATCTTTAAAAGTTTCTAGACATCCAAATGAGAAAGAGGGAGAAAAAAATATATCATGTTAAAATATCAGAATTGTTAAACTGCTTCAAATCGCTTTTGAATACAAAAAAAAAGTCAATCATTCAGCACTTTGAGCTTGCTTTAGAATTCAACTGAGTATGGCTGACCTTCTGCCTGAAGTCCAACTTACCACACCATCTCTGGATTCCTTTGGTATCTGAAAATCTGACACTGTCTCTTCAATATCAACTGTTATTTATGGATTGCCTTTAACTCAATGAAGCAACCAAATGAATTTCACAGGAACATTATGGGGGAAAAAATAATGCTGAACTGTATCAGGAGATATTAGGCCAGATGACCAAGTTGAAGATATGTTCCTTAAAACATTTCTCAAAATGAAGAATGTATGGCAGGGAAGCAGAAAGCTATGGGGAAGATATTCCAGAGCTAGGGCCTTAGGCAACTGAAGGCAGGGGAATTAAAACTGGGAATCCACAAGAAGCCAGAATTAGATAAATGTAATGCCTGGAATGTTATGAGGTTAGAGGAGATTACACTTATCTATATTAAACTCCATTTGCCATTTTTCGGCCCACTTTGCCAGCTGTTTGAGGTCCTGCTGCCATTTCCGATAACCATCCTCACTGTCCACGATACTGCCTATTTTATTGTCATCAGCAAACTTACTAATCATGTCTTGTATGTTCTCATCCAAATCATTAATATAGGTAACAAACAGTAATGGACCCAACTCCGATCCCTAAGGCACTCCACTAGTCAAAGGCCTCTAGTACGATTAAGAAAGGGATTCTGCCAAAGCAATATGAACATCTAGGGGTAAGTTGAAAAATATATCCACAAAAGATAAGGATCTCTGGTTACTACCTGAGCCATGAGCAAGCTGGTACAGGGTAAAAATTATTGAGTTAAATATGTGGCTGAAAAATTGATGTTGGAGAAATGGGATTTGATTCATGGGGAAAAACAAGAAGATGACATACCATTAAGATGATGTTAAAATGAATCAAGCTAGGACTGGTATTTTGCTGAATTATATACAAGAGCTGTAGAGAGAGTTTTAATTCAATAGTTGGGGGTGCTGGGGAGAGGAGAATTTGTACGAGGGGTGAATTGAAAAGTGAAAGAGAAAGGACAAGGCAGGGTAGAGATATGGGTAATTATAACCAGAGTGTAGCAGGGGGATAGAATGTACAAGCATAAAAAGGAGTGCACAAGTAAGGTCACAGCAAAGAAACGGTAAAACGAAATTAAACTTTCTCTATCCGAATGCATGCAGTATTCACAGCAAATGGATACATTTTAGTAGAGTCGATTCTGTTATAATGCAGTTATTCCGTTCTCATGCAACCCCGTGTTATAAGAAAATGTGTAATAGCAGGGCCATTTAAACTAATGGGACCAGAATTGCATTATAACCAATACACATTTTAAAAGTTCGCGGTCTAGAACCAGCGTTCCCAGTTCGTCAATCATGTTCGAGTGAATTTGCATTAATTAAACCCGCGTCACAGCAGAACGACCTGCACAAAGAGAAATATGAGAGTTTAATATGAAAGCTATTTCAGAGGCATGTTTGTAAGTAACCCTGCCTCAGACCTGAATATTCGAGAGTATAGAAATGACAGGAGGAAAAAGGAGTGAGTTTGGTTAAGAAAGGACGACATCAATATAGTGCTGAGTTCTGTTAGTTCATTCGTTCAGATATAGGATCAGTTTGGGTGGAGATAGGAACTTGACAAAAAAGAAAGTCACATATAGGACTTGCTAATAGTCCTCTAACATAGCTACTCTGTAGGACAGAGTACTAAAGCCAAGAAATAATAGAAACTGCAGTAATCATGAATTATTTTAATCACATGTATAGACTGGATAAATCAAATTGACAAAAGGTAGCCAAAAGGGAGGATTCACTTAGTGCATCATTGAATGCCTGGAGTGTGGAAGCAGGCCATTTGGCCCATCGAGTCCACACTGACCCTCTGAAGAGCAACTCACCCAGACTCACATTCCTACCCAATCCCTGCGACCCAGCATCTCCCATGGCTAATCTACTTAACACATACATCTTTGGACACCATGGGCAATGTAGCATGGCCAAGCCACCTAACCTGCACATCTTTATAACTGTGGGAGGAAACAAAAAGTACCCCAAGGAAACTCGCATAGACATAGGGAGAATGTGCAAATTGCACACAGACAGTTGCCTGAGGCTAGAATCAAACATGGCTCTCTGGCGCTGTAAGGCAGCAGTGTTAACCACTAAGCCACCGTATCGCATTTGGGATAGATTCTGAGAAGAATGCATTCTAGAACCAACTGGGAGGCAGACTATATTAGATTTGTTAAAATGTATTGGATACGGAGATTAGATTGGATCCAGTGTCCCTACTTTTGGGCTCTTCAGATTTTCCCTCCCTGGATGTGTACGGGAGGAAATCATTTGCCATTCTCTCCTTTTGTGCAAGGAAAAATATTTTAGTGAATTGGGAAGCTGAGGGCCCCCCAGGACTTTCGAATTGGCACAGGTTAGTCATGGAATATATGCCCCTTGACCTCCTCAAAACTGAATTATTTTATAAAACATGGCAACCCTTTTTGAACTATATCGACACAGATATTTCAGCTATACTGTCCATGGCTTTTGTCTGGCTGTGGTAGTGGTTCTGGCTGGTTCAGGGACCCCCGGAAGGAGGAATCCCGTATAAATACAAATTTTATTATGTCTTGATGTAAATCAATTTTGAGCATGTATCTAGTTATTTAATTATTTTGTTATTTACTGCTAGTATTGTATGATATCCTATTTTATGTTTTGGTTGTTTGTAGGATAGATTAATAGTTAGTTGGGTTTTTTTCCCTTTTTTGGCTATTATTTGTTTTTTTTTTCTCTTTTATATTTAATTTTATATTGGTGCTTATACTTGTTTGTATTACTTCTGTAATTTTGTAAAAAATCTTAAAAATTCTCTCTTTTTCAATAAAAACACCTATACAAAATATCAAGAAAAGACTGGAAATACTCAGTATGCTTGGCAGTATTTGTGGAGAAAGATAAATGGTTTCTTCAGGTTAACATTGGTCTCTTAGATTGAGAGTTGGGGAATTAACAATGATAAACAATGAATTGGCAGAGATTTTGAACTAACATTTCACAGTAGAAGATACAAAATATCTCAAGAATGATAGGAAACCAAAAAGGCATAAAATTGTATAATCACAATGTTGACACAAAGAGTACCAGGAAAAGACTTGTGGGAGTAAGGCCCCTTGGACCTGACAGCCTGCATTCAAGCATCTAACATTGTATCTACTAGCTCTGAAAGCAATGGTTGAAAATTTTCAAGATATTTTGCATTCTAGAAAGCCACAAATATAACACTTCTGTTCAAGAAATAAGAGATAGTTTGCAGAAAACTATAGGATCAAACATACTATGGTCACAGCCCTGGATAAATAGGAAAGGTTAGTGGCAGGAAGGGCTTTTGGCTGCAAAAATCAGCTGCCAAATCCAAAAAAAGGTAACTAACAAACAGGTAATCAAGCAACATTGTGACAATATGGGAAAAGCTGAGAGAAGAAAACAGAGCTATGTACGGTAACAACCAGTGTGGTTAGATGAGTAGCCAATAGATGTCATGCATTATGATTAAGTTTACTGTACAAGACAAGGGCTCATGCATGGTGAGTTACATTACAATGGAGACAGGATTGGCTAACTAACTAGGGATCAGAATGGAGACCTCAATTAGTTACAACCTACCTGGACGTCAATTATTTGAATGAAGCAGCAGGCAAATTTGCTGACAATACCAGTAAAAAAAAAGCAAGTTGTCAAGGACACAGTCACCAAAATGAAATGGATACATTGTGATTGGGCAGAAATTTTGTACATGGAATATCATTTAGGTAAATGTGAAGTTGTCCACCTTAAGCAACAGAAATAGAATTTTATTTACTGAGGCAAGGCTGCAGAACTGAGGGATCCACTGTCCTCGTACATTAACTGCAAAACATTAACTGCAAAGCATTAACACATTCCACACTTTGGGTTCCTTCAAATTATACTTAACTCAAGCACAACATCATCTTTCCTGATTTGAATACAATCTCGTGTGTTCTTTGAAAAGAGTCTTAAGATCACAGCAGAAGATTTAGAAGGCTAGTTGCCAAAGCGCATTTGTAGATCAGAATATTATTGGGATCCTAGCTTAAAAGTATTTAATGGTATTATATCCAACTTTTTATCTTTATTTGACAGAGTTGATAATTTTGCCAATATGCCACTTTTGCTGGACTTGTCATACCATATTTTCCACATGAACAAAAATCTCCTCCAGAGATGTTTACACTGCTTTCAATCTTGTTGGTCAAATCTGCATTAATCTACATATCCCTATTGCATAGATTTTAAAATTATATTAACTGCAGGATAAATTATGTAAATCATACAGCACACTCACTCAGGTTCACTGCTCACTGCAAATTGAGCAAATAATGAATAAAGTGCAGAGCAGAATAGAGAATTGAGGTTAAATATTGTTGGGAGCTATGAACAGCAGAAAAGTTTACTTCGACATCTACAGCTTTTGTTCAACTCCCCATGCTCTGTAAAGTGGTAATGCTATTGTTAATAGAATCTGATATAGTTCCTTTCTCCCCTAAAGTCAGACTGTAAATTTAGCTTATGGATTTTTCTGGGAAATTTTTTCTTGTGTTGCCAGTCAACCTAAATATTATTAAAGGTGTTAGTTTAGGTACAATTACCGCAAAAAAGAAATTTTTCCTTCTGCTGTACAGTGTCTGTAATATTTTACATCTATAATTTTCTATTTGAAATATGAATGTGATCTTTCTTACCTCCTTGCTTGATTTGACAGGAGATACAATGGGAATCTGGCACAATTTCTAATAGTGCTTCAACTTGCTGGCGTTCTGCACTTGAAATCAAGCCCCGCTATTCCCGGAGTAATCACAAAAGTTAAATATTTTATAAAGAATGCAAAGTCCCCTGTTTACTGGACTTGCAGACCCAGATTGATGGAAAGCATGGACCAGGTTTCCATACCGAATAAGAATGACTCTTTTATTACAAATAATTAGACTTTAGTGACAGTAAACAATTATAATCCATTGGAAAAAAAACTAATTAATATCCTTTATACATTGCCTGTTGCACACAGAGAGATGGGATAAAATAAGTTATGAACAGAGGGAACAGACTGCAGGGGACAGGTCAATAGCTTTCATTCTTGGGTTTTGTGGATGAGATGATTCTGTGCAATATGTTTTAGTCATCTTCCTCCAGTTTCTTCAACTGGTCAGAGACACAAGTTGGATTAGTTCCCTTATAAAAATTTCTGATGTCTCAGTTAAGATCATAGCATACATCAAATGTTACACAAAAGATCAGCTGGTTTTCTTTAGATTTACACATGTGCTTTGACTGCAAAGAACAGGGAGACTGGGGGAGAATTAAACAATGTTTTCTCCCAATCTAATGTATTCTTAGTTCTAAGTTGCACAATTAACTGAGAATCAACTACATACTTGTTAGCAGGCAAAGATGTCTCAGCCATTGATAACTGGTCACGAGCCCATAGACCAATCAACTTCTTGTTGCCAACAAAAACTGCATCACTATACCCATTGGTTCAAAATCATTGCTTATTTAGACAGCTATTTATGATGCTTGCCATGGGAATCAGGTTAGTTGCTTGCAAAACTGCCGCCACCATTTCAAACATTGGCATTTAAACTTCCTTTTCATTTCTGTCTCCAGTTTTTAAAAGGACAAAATAAAAGGACAGTCTTTACAATATACAATTTTATTGGTATGTGGATAACTAGCAATCTCTAGTCAACATTAAAAGAGATATTATCTGCTTGTGAGAATGGTAATTTGTACAAATGGCAGTGATAATGCTAGAACTGTAATAAATACCATTAAGAGCTAACATTATAGTAATTAATCACAATTTATAAATTATTTAAGCTAATTTTTAATACTGAATGTTGGAGTTGAAGATAAAACTGCAAATCCAAGACTTAAGTGGATGATAGGAACATCAATAAGAACATAAGAAACAGCAACAAAAATAGGTACTTTGGCCTCTCAAGCACGCCACATCGTTTAACAAGACTATGGGTAATCTGTCCCAGGCCTCAGTTCTTCTTTCATGCCAGCACCTCATAGCTCTCAACTCTTTAATATTTCAAAAAAAAAGACCGTCTTACCTGTCAATATTTTATCATCTCGCCACCATAACTCTCTGGGGTAGAGAATTCCAGAAATTCATTACCCTCTGGGAGAAGAAATTCCTTTGCATTTTCCTTATAAGTGATTGTCCCTTTATTCTACACCTATGTCCCTTATTTTGATATTCCTCCACTTGTGGAAGCATCTTTACATTTACTCTGTCAAGCCCCCTCATAATCTTGCATGTTTTATTAAGATCACCCCTCATTTTTTTAATCTCTGATAAGGTCTAACCGGTTGAGCCATTCTTACTAAGTCAACTCCTTCATTCAGGGAATCAGCTGAGTGCCATTAATGTCAGTACATTTTTTAAAAATAATGGGCAAAACTGTACACAGTACTCCAAATGCAGCTTCACCAACACCCTGTAACAAGATTCCCCTATTTTCAGAATTCCAACCCCTAAGCAATTAAAGGCCAAAATTCTATTTGCTTTCTTAATTACTTGCTACAGCTGTGAGTTAACCTTTTGTGGTTGCATGCACAAGAGCACACACTGTTCTTTCGGGGAAGTGTCTTTCCATTTAAATAATGGCCATTTCATTCATCCCACTAAAGTGCAAAACTTCACGTTTCTCCATTGAATTCCATCTGCCAGGTTTTTGCCTACCTATTCAATCTTTCTGTATCCCCTTACAGATCTGATATTTCCTCCTCACAATATGAACTTCCATCTATTTTTGTAATATCAGCAAATTGGGATACATTACACTCTGCCTCCTCCAAGACATCAATTTAAATAGGAAATGATTGAGGCTGACAGACATTTGTGGCACACCACTAGTTATATCTTCCAAACCTGAAAAAGACCCATTAATTCCAACACAGTCTTCAGTGTGCTAACCAATCCTAAATCCATGCTAATATTTTACCTCCAATTCCATGGGTTCCTACCTTCTGCATAATCTTTTATTTTTGTCCTTTTCAAATGCCTTCTGGAAATCAAAACACATCAAATCTCACCATTTTCCTTTATCAACTTGGCTTGTTATATCAAACAGCCCATTTGATTGGCTTCACATCTCTCAGTATCTACAAGGTGCATTGTAGAAACTCAAAAATCCTTAGACAGCCTCTTCCAAACCCATGACTGTCTCAAAAGGAAAGGGTAGCAGATACATGGGAATACCACCAACTGCAGGTTCCGCTTGAAACCACTCACCATTCTGACAGTGAAATATATCACTGTTCTTTCAGTGACACTGATCAAAATCCTGGAACTCCTTCCCTAATGACGTGGACTGCAGAAGTTCAAGAAGGCAGCTCACCACCTTCAAGGATAATTAAGGATGGGCGTTAAATGCTGGGCAGCCAGCAACACCCAGAGCCTATGAATGAATAAAAAAAAGTCCACAAAAAGAACTCTAGCAAATTTGTCAAACACAATTTCCCTTTCACAAATCCAAGTTGACTCTGTTCTATCATGTTAAGCTTTTCTAAAAATGCTAATATTTCTTTCTTGAATATAGACTACAGCATTTTCCCAAAGATAATCATTAGATCAATTGGCTTATATAATTTCCTACTTTCTGCCTTCTTCCCTCCCTTTTTGAAAGGGGCATTACATTAATGGTTTTTCCAATACACTGGAATCCCCTCAGAAGTCAGAGTTTTAAACACTTTCACTAATATCTCCATTATTCCTGCATTCTCTTCCTTTAAAGTCCTTGGATGTAGGCTATCAGCTCCTGGCAACTCGCCTGTCTTTAGTCCCATTGGTTTGTCAAGTACTTTCACCTTGTGATAGACATGGTTACAAATTTGTTCTTCTCATTAGTACTTTGTTTATTTATTACATTTGGGATGTTTAGAATGTAACAATATAAGCTTCAAAACTTCAATAAAACTTAATGGACTGAAAGAATTAGCAATACCTCTTTCTGGAAGAAACTGTTTCTTGAGATGAAAGGGATAAGCAGAAGCTGTTACAAAGGAATTAAAAGCAGCATGTTTATTAACCATTCCTGGGAAGAAGCAACATAGATGTTTCCGGGGAGAGAGGATATAACGACTGCTCAATAAGCTGCTGCTAATGACAAATGGGCAATTAAATCTGCCTTCAGAAAGAATGTCCTGAGTTAAGGATTAATTGCAGGGAAAGTCATGTTTTAAACAGACAGTTAACACGGAATATAATATGGAACAGGGTGTTAGTTTTGATAAGAGGGCAAGCTACAGACTTGAGGTCTCCGAAAGAGTAAACAATGTTGGCGATGAAAGAATATTAAAGAATCATCAATAATGTTACACCACAAACTTGAAAGAATATGAATGGTATAAGAATCCACTTCAATGGGAGAACAATTCAATGACACAACTTCAAAGAACACTGCAGAAGGATCAAACCCTGGACACTTCTACAGACAGACACGGTTGGTGGAATCATAGGCAAATTCCAACATTAATTGGGTAATAGCCAAGTTGAGTTGGGAGGCATACGAGCTGAAAAAAAGTGTCCCTTCGAAGAAGTTCTCTGCCTCCCTCAGATGTGCGCTCAGTGAGTCCCTTTCTCACTGCCACAGTGTTGTGACCTCTTCAGCCCTCCAGCTCTTTGAACACACGATAAACGGCGAACAGAACCACAACAACGAGCACCCGAGCTACAAATCTTCTCCCAAACTTTGAACACGATAAAACACATTCATTACTACAGCAACATGACATTCTTCACCTGCTGTCTTCACAACCATCTCATTCCTCAAGGCCCACAGGTACATTTTAGACCCTCTAAATTTGGACACACCTTTGATCTGCCATACTTGCAATACCTCCAACGCCTCCACAATTCTCTCTGTTGTGTTCTTCCAGCCTCCTGCTTGTCTACCTTGGATTCCAGCACCTACAGTTTTATTTTGTCTCTAACAAAGGTGAGTTGTGAGGCTTAACTCATTTATTTGAAGGATCTTAGTTTAGTTGCTGCATGCAATGAAGTTTGATTGTCTTGATTGTCTGAGGTGTCCTAATAAACAACCAAATATAAAAAGATACTGCTGAAAACAAGAAATGCTAGAGATTACAGCAGGTCAGGCAGCACCCATGGAGAGGGGGCAAGCTAACATTGAGTCTCGATGATTCTTCAGAGCTGAAGTGAAGTGTGGAGAGACAGCATTTATGCTATAGTTCGGGGGGGGTGGTGGTGGAGGAAAGATATTAGTAGTTTACATGAAGTGATCGGAATGTGAGAGTCGCAGAACAATGGTTTGCCTCCTGCCAGACTTGAAAGGCCTCCTCCATCCCACTTATAGTACTGTCCTTTCAAATCTGGCAGAACCAATTTCTTAATATAAACTACTAACATCAGCACCCTACACCCACTACCCCCACCACTCCTCCTCCTCCCTCGAACTACAGCATCCTCTCACACAATTCAGCTTTTATGAAACTGCTATCCTTACACTTTGTGGAGCCGCTATCCCTGGCCTCTCATTTATTTCAGAGCCATGAGGTCCTCATTTCCTTCTTTTTGAAGTGTGGTGGTGGTCTCTGAATCATTCAAGTGCTCAAATGTAGGTGGAGCATGATTGACAATGGTACAATGAGAACAGCACTAGCACTAATTGTACAAGACACCATTACCTATCAATAGATGTAAATGCTGAGCCTTCCTTCACTGTTTCAGGAGCAAGTTGATGGAAGTGTTCAAGCTACAGCTTGTTTAGTTTTGCTTTCAAGAAGGGAAACTATCCAGGATAAACATAAAAGTGTAAAAGTTAAAAAAAATGTCATGTTGAATGTAAAAAAATATTGAAGACACAGTATTATGCTCAACTATTATAGTCAAGTGTAACATTTCAAATGTGTTTACAGAAGGTTAACCTGCTCTTCCTCCCACTTTCTTAAATAAAAGTATATAGAGGTAGTTTGAAACTGAATGCATTTTCCAGAAGAGATTTGAAATGAACACTCACTAAGTACAACAGGATTCTGAAGGTGGTTTCACGTTTCGGTTAAAAAAAAAGGATTATGAGTAGGAATCAATACCTAATTTGCTCCACTGAAAATTGTCTCACACTGACAAGATATCTTCAGAATATTTGGCAAGGTGAAATCCAAATGGTTTAAATTTCTCAATTTATGTGTGATAACACCTTCCAGTAGAACAGAGGACCAGCTGGTGGACCTTTTATTAGATTTGGTACATTCTACAAACAAGTCCAGAATGCCAAAAAGTCACTTGTAAGCTGGAATGCTCAGACTCATTTCTCAAAATCAATGCTTAGGTCTGGAGTGGGGCTGATATCCAACTTTCATATTCAGAACAGAGAATATTTCTGCTCAATATTACAACAACCCAAATAATCCAGTGGGGACAGTTGAGGGGTGGGGAGGGAGAGGGTCAGTTAGCTCAGTTGTCTAGAAGATAATAGGGTGATGCTGAAATACGTGAATGTTGCAGGTTCAGTTTCAGTAGCAGCTGTCAAAATTCATGACAACCTGCCTCACACGTTTCACTCAAAAAATTATTTATAACAAACTGTTTGTCTCAAACAGTGAAAGATGCTATGGAAATGTTGACTATGGCTAATTATTTACCTAGATCATCTTATTCATTCTCAAAATATACCAATTACCATGGGATAGACCTATACCTGTTATACCTACCTAAAGAAAGAGATTTTCAGGATTGCTTCAAAACAAGATACTTATGTAGTGACAGAAGCATAGATCATAAATTCTCAAGTGTGATTAATGGCATGGCCAAGCTGCTCTTCTCAGAACGCAATAGGAGAAGGCTCCAGGCTAGGCTCACTCTTCAGAATGTTAAGATGGAAGGAGGAATCATCATTATATTGGGGACTGCTCAGTGTACAAGGAAAAAAAAAAGGATGCAGGAGAAGAGGATAATGACAGGATTAAGATCACCTGTAATACCTATCTTTTTTGAAATTGATGGTATTAATTTAGATTCAGTTAAATAATGCACAACTAGGTGAGATACCAGCACAAGTCATTGCTCCCAAACAGAGAAATGCAGTGGAGCAATGAACTATGTACAACCTGCAGCACTGGGGTTATTGTACTGCATAGTGAGCTATGTGAAATGATCTTGTATGAGCCTCGTTGATCCATTCTGATTGCCAGCCAAAACAATTGTCCTAATTGCAGAAACACTTCAGAGTGTAGGATAGATTCTAGCTGATGTTATAGTAGTGCGGAAAATGAACAAATAGCATAGCTTATCCATAAATCTACAGGGTATATTATAGATTTGTTTAGAAAAATATAGACTTGCCCACTAGTTAAAAATTGCCCTTTGGTGCAACTTCAGAATTAATCCATCTCAATCAAGAACAACAAACAGAAATCTTCCTGACAATAGCTAAATTATCTCCCACATGGGTATGTTTCGCAAAATAAAGTAAATCAAGCACAAGCATTTGGAAGTGGAAACAGACTGAATTAATAAAAGGCTTTGCAACATCTTTTAGTGCACATACATCCAAGTACCTGCTCCCGATTTTATAAAATCAAACATGAAATAAAACCTTCTATCATCAAGGTTTTATTCATATAGGATATTCATAAGACAATGGTTGCGTCAGGTCAGAAACAACTTAGTCTGCCTGCAAACACAAGACTGATTTTACACAAAGCCAGTCCAAATTATTCCAAAACAAAATTTATAATTTTGTAAACTAGATTTGCTGTAGTCTCATTTAAATACAAATTATAATGAAATCTGCATTCTCTTGGCTAGGAGATGTTTTCATTGTGCATTAGTCATGGGTGAGCGAGTGACATTTGGTAGTGATTGTATCAAACACAGATGAAAAGATTCTTGGACATATTCACAGCCTAAATTCCTAATGCTGTTCTCTATGCTCTAGTCCATTAGCCAAATGAGGGCAAATGATAAAGCCTGACACATTTCAAAACAGTGACTGCCTCAACACTACCAGTGTACCTGAAGGAAGGTGAGGAACAGAATTTTGGAATTAAAAACAAGAGAACATTAGAGGTGCCGTAAATCACCACTCCATGGTGTATATTGCCTGTTTGAAGAAATGAACAGAAAGCTGGAAGCACATCCACCCATACTTGGTTGAGGGTACTGTGAGAGAACAAGAAGTTGGAGATTCAGGGTGTGATTTGGCTAGTTTGATAAATATTTTTCTTCCTGACTTGCTCAATGATGCTATGACCCCTCTGGAGCATGAATCCGTGCCTACTGTCCCAGAGGGAAGGATGCTACCACAACACTACAAGAGCCCTTTGGCTGCTTCCATATGTTAAAGGGAAAGGTCTAGCTAGTTGTCAATGAGGATTCAGTGACAGTTTCAGCCACTTCTTAATTAACTTGCTCTTTCCCTGGAAGCCTCATTAAAACTATGCATAAGGCTGGCAACTACTGAAGAATTTAATTGTAGATTTCAATTTTTTTTTATAGATATTTTTATTAGAAATTTAACATTTTTACAAGTTTACAAAAATAAACAAAACTCTCAGATATAAACATTGATATACAATTAGCTCAAATATACAATAGCCAAAATTTGACAAAAAAAAACAAAACAACAAAAAAAAATCCGAAAAGAAAAAAAACAAACAAACAAAACTCAACTATCTACTAATCTAACCTACAACTAACCAGGGTGTATATTTAAGTCTCTTACATGCTCGGGATGTGTTAGCATCAGATATAATAAAACCCGTATTCGTGCGGGATTCCTCCCCCGAGGGGCCGCGGACCAGCCAGGTTTGTAATCTCACTTAAATAAAAGCCCTTGTTAGGATAGCCGAAATATCTGTATTTATGTAATTCAAAAAGGGCTGCCATATTTTATAAAATAATTCGGTCTTTCGGTGCACCATATTTGTAAGGAAGTCAAGGGGAATACATTCCATAATTAGTCTGTGCCAATTTGAAAGTCCAGGGGGGCCCTCCGCCGCCCAGTTCACCAAAATATTTTTCCTTGCACAGAAAGAAAGAATAGAAAATAGTCTCTTCCCGTACGTGTCCAGGGAGGGAAAGTTCGAAAAGCCCAAGAGGAGAGATACGGGGTCCACTTTTATTTCCGTTCCTAAAATTTCTGTCAGGGTACTTGCTACTTTAGTCCAATATCTACGGATCTTATGACAGGTCCATAAGCAATGTACAAGAGTGCCCACCTCTATTTTGCATTTAGGACACATTGGAGATGCTCCTGCCTTAAATTTTGCCAATCGAACCGGTGCTATATGGGCCCTATGAAGTATCTTCAGCTGGATAGCCTGGGTTCTGTTACAAATAGTAATTCTTCTAGCATTTTCCCAGATATCATTCCACGTTTCTGTGGAGATTTCTAGTCCCAGATCCTGATCCCATGTTTTAAGCAGATTATCCATATTTCCCGATACTTCATCATGTAGTAAATGATAAATATTACTGACGGAAGATACTACATAGATACTACGTAGGACACTACATTCTCTATCGGATTTATAAAGACTATCTAATAACGTAGTCTTCTTCTGTATATAATCTTGAATTTGGAAGTATCGAAAGAGGTCTCCATTGGGTAATCCGAATTTCTGACGCAGCTGTCCGAAAGACATCAGGACCCCATCTTTAAATAAATCCCCGAGACATGAGATACCCCTGGATCTCCAGAGTTTAAAAGTGGCATCTGTTAACCCCGGTTGGAATCCCCATGCTCCCACTATCGGTGCATAGGGGGATGTTTTATGTGAATTACCCTCATTTTGCCGCATTATATTCCAAGCCTTGATTGTATTCAGTATTATAGGGTTTTTACAGTGATCTGTAATGATTTTCCTCTTGTCTGAGAATAAAAGGTTAATAAGTGAGTATTTTACTTGAGAAGCCTCGATGTCCAACCAGATTGATTGTGGATCAGACAAGACCCAATCAGCTATGTAACTTAATAGGGAACTTAATTGATATTTCCTAAAATCTGGGAAGTCCAATCCACCCCTTGCCTGTGGAAGCTGTAGCTTCTTCAGCTTAATGAGGGGCCGCCTATGATTCCAGATAAAGGAACTCAGCCAGCCGTATAATTTACATAAAGCCGTCCTCGGCAGCATCACCGGAAGCATTCTCATAGGATATAGGAGACGGGGCAGGATATTCATTTTGATTAATGCTATTCTACCCAACCAGGAAATTGGCAGGTCTCCCCATCGCTGGAGGTCCTGCCTTATCCTTTCCAATAAATACACAAAATTAGCCTTATACAACTGACCAAATACTGGAGTAATAAAAATGCCTAAATATAAGAAACCCTCCAGGGACCAGCGAAAGGGAAAAAGGGAACCGTCCGCTAAGCGGGGTATCACAGCAAGGCCACCCATTGGCATAGCCTCCGATTTTGAAAAATTAATTTTATAGCCTGAGAATGCACTAAATGTATTAATAACTTGGATTAAGCGAGGTATGGACATCAAAGGGTTACTGAGGAATAGAAGAACATCATCTGCATAAAGGGTAATTTTATGTTTACCTGTACCAATCCTTGGGGCCACTATATTAGGATCAGCTCGTATAGCTTCTGCTAGTGGTTCAATTATTAACGTGAATAACAATGGCGAGAGGGGACATCCCTGACGGCAGCCCCTACCCACACTGAAGCTATCCGAGCCTAATCCATTGGTAACCACAACTGCTTTGGGATCACTATACAATGTTGAGATCCATTTGGTAAACACCTGTCCAACACCAAACCTCTCCAATGTGTAAAACAAATATGACCATTCGACCCTATCAAATGCCTTTTCCGCGTCTAATGAAACCACTACTCCTGGTATCTTTCCCTGATGAAAAGCTTGAATCATATTCAGAGCCCTTCTAACATTATTGGATGATCTACGGCCCTTAATAAACCCCGTCTGATCCTCCTTTATAATATGTGGCAGTATCCTTTCTAGTCTCAGTGCTAACGTTTTAGAGAGGATTTTAAAATCTACATTTAGCAAGGATATTGGTCTGTATGATGTACAATCTTCTGGGTCCTTTCCTTTTTTATGGATAAGAGAGATATTTGCCTCTTTCAGCGAAGGCGGGAGACAGCCCTGACTATATGCATAGTTATACATGTCCATAAGTGGACCAACCAGTATTTCTGTAAATTCTTTATAGAATTCAGCTTGAAAGCCATCTGGGCCCGGCGCCTTACCATTTTGAAGGTGCCTAATTGCATCAACTATTTCTTGGGGTGTAAGAGGAGCATTTAGGACCGATACTTGTTCCGGAGTTAGGTCTGGAAAAGTCAAATTTTTAAAAAATGACTGCATCCTCTTCGTCCTATCTTCACAATCCAGTGATTTATATAACTCAGAATAGAATTCTCTAAAGGTCGCATTAATCTTTTTATGATCATGAGTCAAAATACCCGTACTTTTCTTGATAGACATAATAGTCTGAGGGGCCTTTTTTTTCTTTGCAAGAAATGCTAAGTATCTACCCGGTTTGTCGCCATATTCATATAACCTTTTTTTAGATTAGATTACTTACAGATTAGATTAGATTACTTACAGTGTGGAAACAGGCCCTTCAGCCCAACAAGTCCACACTGACCCGCCGAAGCGCAACCCACCCATACCCTACATGTACCCCTTTTTACCTAACACTACGGCCAATTCACCTGACCTGCACATCTTTGGACTGTGGGAGGAAACCGGAGCACCCGGAGGAAACCCACACAGACACGGGGAGAATGTGCAAACTCCACACAGTCAGTCGCCTGAGTCGGGAATTGAACCCGGGTCTCTGGCGCTGTGAGGCAGCAGTGCTAACCACTGTGCCACCGTGCCGCCCACCAAACCTTTGCTTTGCAAATAATATTTCCCTCTTAGCCGTTTGAGTAAGTGTAGTGTTTAGAGCTGTCCTAAGAGCTGTAATCCTTTGCAGTTTAATAACAGAAGGTCTATCAGTGTATGCTGTTTCAGCCGCTTTTAAGCGGGCTTCAAGCAGACGCTGTTGTTCTCCCTTTAATTTCTTCTGGGTCGCTGAGTAGGAGATGATCAAGCCTCGCCTGTATGCTTTGATGGTCTCCCACATCATTGACGGGTTGCTAGCTGTACCTGAATTAATTTCTAAAAAAGTTTTAAATTCTTGAGAGAAGTACTTTACAAATTTACTATCTTTCATTAAGAAGGGGTCCATACGCCAATGCCGAGGGGATGTCCCACTGTTCCTCGCCTTAGTTTCCATATATACAGCAGCGTGGTCAGAAATTGCTATATTACCTATTTTACAGGATGATATGGAATTTAAAAAAATCGAGGGGGCAAAAAACATATCAATTCTGGTATGACATTTATGTGGATTAGAGTAGAAAGAAAAATCTCTACCCTGTGGATGAAGACATCTCCATACATCTACTAATCCTAATTCTTTGTTCAGATCCATCAATTGTCTAGATCTGGGAGATACTCCTGCAGTACTCTTGGGAATCCTGTCTATTTCCGGATCCATAATACAATTAAAGTCTCCCCCTATAATTATATGACGGGCATCAAAAGCCATCAATTTTGAAAAGACTTCCGTTATAAATTTAAAGGGGTGTGCCGGGGGGCAGTACAAATTTAAAATCCCATATTCCTCTCCATTTATGAGGGCTTTAATCAAGATATATCGTCCAGATTCGTCTTTTATCTGCTTTAGGATTTTGAAAGGGAAATTCTTCCGAACAAGAATAACAACTCCCCTGCTTTTTGAGTTAAAAGAAGAAAAAAAGGCCTGATCAAATCCGCCCTGTCGTAATTTCAAGTGTTCTTTATCTGACAGGTGTGTCTCCTGTAGGAGAGCTATATCAACTCTTTCCTTCTTAAGATTTGATAATATTTTCTTCCTTTTAAGTGGCGAATTACTCCCCTTGACATTCCAGGTGCACCACTTAACCGACTGATCAACCATAATCCTCTGGGCCAATCCGAGACCCCTCGGGAGGGGGAACCCTATCCAGAACATCCCGAGCGTGGAACATGTAAAATTTACAAAAATAAAGCCTCTTTAATACACCCACAACAATACAGTAAAAAACTATTTCTAAGTAAAAAAAAATATAAAACGTATCTAAGTGGAGACTTTCCCCCTTGTTCCCAGGGGGCGTCACTTCCTCTCCAAAAGTCCCTCATATCCTCTCCCAACCAATGCCCCACCCTTGACCCAGGCACTCCTCAATAAAATGAGGAGAATTCAAATATAATACAAAGCTAGAGTTAACAGTGAGCACCCCACCCCCACCCATACCAACACCTGGGTATATTTGGTAATGTTAATACCATATATAAACATATAACTATAAAATTACCACTTCAACAAATAATAATTAAATATGATAATACAAAATAACGAAGGGAAAAACAACCCCGCTCCTAAAGACAGAGGTAAAATCGAATAAGGTAACCACCTCCCCCCACCAACATTAACCAAATCCCCCAGCTTATATATATATACATATATATACACACATATATATATATATATACATACATACACATACACACACATATACATACATCCCTCATATATACATAAAATAATAACAGAAAACAACTCCAAGGGGGGGGGGGGAGAAAATCAAATTCCTCTCCCCACCCCCCATGATAATATTAAGCAGTAAGGTAAGAAAAAAAAGGGAGGGGATATAAACCAAAGCGGGGGGGGGGGGGGGAAAGGCAGACCAACATCCATTATGTCCTACAGTTTATCTAAGAGAGTCCAAGAATTCCTTAGCCTTTTCTGGTGATCCAAAGTTATATACGGATCCTTCATGGTTAAAGCGTAACATCGCTGGGTAGCGTAAGGAGTACTGAACATTTAAGTCCCTTAAACGCTTCTTCGCCTCGTCGAATGCCTTCCTCTTTCGAACCAGAGCCGGGGAAAAGTCCTGAAATAGCATGATCTTGGATCCTTTGTAGATCATAGCTTGGGGGTCTTTTCCGAGATTTCTAGAGGCTTCTAGGAGTATCTGCCTCTCCCTGTAGCTCTGCAGCCGGAACAGGACCGGGCGTGGGCGCTGGTTCGAGCCGGGCCCGCGTATTGCTACCCGGTAGGCCCATTCCACCCTTACCTGGCCTGATCCAGCTTGCAGATTTAAAAGTTGTGGCAGCCACTGCTCCAGGAATGCTGTAAGCTGGCCTTCCTCTTCCCGTTCGGGAAGGCCCAGCAAACGAATATTTTTTCGGTGACCTCGATTATCGAGGTCGTCAATATGATTTTCCAAGGTCCGGACTCGCTGCTCGAGAGTCCGGACCTGATCCACGGCCGATTGAGCGGTTGTCTCGGAGGTCGCGGCCTTTAGCTCCGCCCCTCCGACTCGGCGTTGAATTTCTTCAATCTCACGGTCGTGCTTCTGCAGCGCGGCCGAGAGCGACTCCCAACGGTTTCTGGATTCGACGATAAAAGCATCGATCTTCGAGTCAAGCTTGGAAAGCATTTCTGCAAGACTTGCTACTGTTGGTAAGTCCCCCGGGGCGGCTGTGGACGCCTCTGCTGCAGCTGGAGAGTGTGGGGGAGGGGTTCCTGCTTGCTGAGAGCTGCGGGCTCCCTTCCCTTTAGTCATTTTAACTTAGGATTAAGTTGTTTAAATATAATATTACACAACTAATTGAGTCACTAAACTTTTATAAATGATTTGGTGAGCTTGGTAGGGGGTAGGTGACCCACTGTGCCCAAGTCTTGGGAGGAGCACTATAGACTCAGTCTTACTGGGTCGCCGCCATCTTGGATCCCCCGATTTCAATTTAATAAAAGAATATCAGATATGTACAAAATAAAAATTTAGACTTTCTTACCCAACAACTGCATTTGCTCAGTCATTTCAAAAAAATGTTTAAAAATTAAGAATTTGTATTTTTCACATATTTTCCTATTGACCACTTATTTAGTTTACTGCTGACCAATCGTTCAGTTTATTTGCCAATTACAGCTTTAAACTCAAAGATCCCATTGTGGAAAAATAAATATGATTTCAGAGATTATTAGATTAGTGGGCGGCACGGTGGCACAGTGGTTAGCACTGCTGCCTCACAGCGCCGGAGACCCGGGTTCAGTTCCCGCCTCAGGCGACTGACTGTGTGGAGTTTGCACGTTCTCCCCGTGTTTGCGTGGGTTTCCTCCGGGTGCTCCGGTTTCCTCCCACAATCCAAAGATGTGCAGGTCAGGTGAATTGGTCATGCTAAATTGCCCGTAGTGTTAGGTAAGGGGTAAATGTAGGGGTATGGGTGGGTTGCGCTTCGGCGGGGCGGTGTGGACTTGTTAGGCCGAAGGGCCTGTTTCCACACTGTAAGTAATCTAATCTAATCTAGAACATCCAGTTACAGTATGGTTAAACCATGTAGTGTAGAATTTGACAGTATATTTACTAATTTATTATACTATGGAAACAAATTAAAACTTTGAAATTAACACAAATGAAGGATTATTACTCAAGTTATACCTTAAAAAGAAAGCCATTAGTATTGAACGTTACATTAACACTAAATATCACAGCAATAGTGCTTAGAGTAAGCTTGAAAGTAGATGACATCCTTTCTCTGCTCCCCTGTGATCTATCCAGCAGAATACTTTACCTCATGACTCATATGAAGTATTGATTTTTAGTACTTCCCAATGTCATGTCGGGTATTAGCTGGGCCAAAGATCGTAAAGTAACATAGCTTTTTGGAAAACAAATTACCAGATGCTTAGATCCACAGAGTCATACAGCATGGAAACAGGCTTTTGGGTCCTACCCATCCATGACGACCAGACATTTAAATTTGACCTAATCCTATTTGCCAACATTTGGTCCATATTCCTCTAAACGTTTCCTATTCATGTACTCATCCAGAGGCCTTTTAAATGTTGCAGTTGTACCAGCCTCCACGACTTTATCTGGCACTCAGGAGTATAATTTGGAAATATCTTATGAATGATCTCTACAATGAAGCTGGGACATTAGAAGCAGCTAGGGAGCAGCTTGACCAAATCATTCTCTACACAATCGAGTTGGACTGAAAAAAGTGAAGGTGTATAACAAATAAGAAAAAGTCAACTATTATTCCTGAAAGGTCCCAGCTCTGGTGCATCAAAAGTTTCTCTTTAAACTCATCTATCTTTTCTCCCTTATCTTAGACCAACCATTGCATAAATCCTTGTTCATGTCTTTTTGTCTCCAGATAAACTAATGCAATTCTCTTGTCAGCCTGTCAGCTCATTCAAAATTCAGTTGCCATATTCCATCTTATTTTTCAATATATTATCCCTGTCCTCACTGGTGTCCAGTCTACCAATACCTTAAAAGTGAAGTTCTTATTCTTGCAGTTAAATGTAAAAACACAAAAACATTCCACATGATGGCAACTGATCATCCAACTCTATCATTCCTACTTTCTCCCCATACCCTTTAGCCATTAGAACTAAATCTAATCTCCTTTTTGAAAACATTTAATATTTTGGCCTTTCTCTGGCAGAGACTTTCGCAGCGCACCATTCTCTGGGTGAAGAAATTTCTCCTCATCTCAGTCCTAAATGGCCTACCCTGTGTCCTTAGACTGACTAAATTCCTAAATGTCTAAATTCTTCCACATCTATGCTTTTGCCCACCTCTATATCAAAGACAAGGCTCCAGTTCGACAACAATTCCAACAAGCCTCAGCCAACCCCCAGAATGCTGATCTTCTCTGCATTACTCCACCGCCTACTCCTTATTCAACACTCTCCTTAAAAAAAATCACCAGTTTTGACAAAGCTGTTGGTCATCCAATCTGATAACTCCTCTGCTTTGATGGTCTTTTTCATCAGATTAATCTCATGAACTTGGGACAGTTTAAAGTCACGTGGAGCATTGACGCAATTTTCATGCCATGGATAGTTAATGGTTGTTATAGATTTTTGCAAGGAATCATGGCATTTACTTAGTTTTCACTGACTCCTACAGACATGTCCTGGTTTTCACATTACATAGAGTTTCATTTACCTAAATAGTTGGGAAACTTAAAGCAAGCATCTATCTTGTTTTAATCACATGCCCTTGCAATTGTCTTCATAGACTTTGAAAGATGGCTGAATTACATTAAACAGAGACAAGGGAACAGTAGCAATATCAAACTACAAATTTTTCAATAGTTTGAGCTCAAATAATACAACATCCTCATGTGTATTCTCCCAATCCGCCCTCAGAAATGTTTTAGCTCTCTATCTCTCTCCAAGAGAGCCAGACACTCCAGTTTTTAAAACAGATAGAAATACTTCTCCCATTAAAAAATGACCAAGTTGAAACAATTTAAATAACAATTTCTTAAAAGAGAGGAGCCCAGGTTTAACTCTGACTTGATCCTATAAGATTTTTACATAAATTGAATGGCTTGGTCCCTTATTTGACATCTGTGTAGGTTACATTTCTACAGTTATTATATTAATTTTCTTTCTAATTATTACCCTACTGCAGATGATTGGTACAAGCATAGACAAAGTCCCCTTTAAAATTTAGTTACATGCAGCATGTTGCTGTGTGTGAGCTCTTCAAATTATTTTGGCCAATTTTGCATACTGCTGTGTTTTATCTCATGGTCAAAAACACCTTTTCTAAGAATCATGCTCATGATCTCACTATCACAGCACGTGTCCTGATGGTATAAAAAGGTCTCAGACTGCATCTTAATTATGATTACTTGGAGCATAACATGCTACAAGAAGCAGTTGCTCTGTTGTAATCTGATGACTCAATGTTAGCCCTGGCACTGATATGCCTGTCAATGTAATGTTTCTACAGAATAACTAGTTTTAATAAGTGAGATGTTGAAGAGTCCAACAGACAATATCCACAACTTTCAAAAGCTGATTGGGGGCAGATGTTTGCAGGTAAAGGGACAGCTGGAAAATGGGAAGCCTTCAAAAATGAGATAACGGGAATCCAGAGACAGTATGTTCCTGTTAGGGTGAAAGGCAAGATTGATAGGTGTAGAGAACGCTGGATGACTAGAAAAATTGAGGTTTTGGTCCAGAAAAGGAAGGAAGCATATGTCAGGTATAGACAGGAGAAATCGAGGAAATCCTTTGAAGAGTATAAAGGCAATAGGAGTTACTTACGAGGGAAAGCAGGAGGGCAAAAAAGTCCAATGTAGTGTTTGTTACAGTCCTTGCATGGTATTTTGTAAATGACTGGGACATTACATCCATCCTAGGACAAGCCAAACAAAGACACGCATGAGAATTCCTAGAAGCATGGCATTCCAACCGGAACTCTATCAACAAACACATCAAGTTAGACCCCATCTACCACCCCCTGAGAAAAGGAACAGGAAGTGACTTCACCACAGGAAATAACATCACCACAGAAAATGACATCACGAACCCAAAGAAACCCAAACATATAAATAGAAAGCAGGAATTTTCAGCATTGTTTCGCATGAGGTCCACTGACGATGTTACCTCGTAGGGTAACGAACATCTGGAAATGAACCTTCCAGCTCAGCGAGCAAACCTACATCCAAACTTCAACCTGAGCTACAAATCTTCTCAAAACTCACTAGGGCAAAAAAGGGACATGAGATAGCTTTAGCCAGTAGGGTTAAGGAAAATCCCAAGGGATTCTATCAATACATTAAGGACAAAAAGATAACTAGGGAGAGAATAGGGCCCCTCAAAGATTAACAAAACAGCCTGCATGTGGAACCACAGGACATAGGGGAAGATACTAAATGAGTATTTTGCATCAGTATTGTCTGTGGAGGATATTGAATGTGGGGAAATAGGTGGTAACATCTTGAAAAATGTCCAAATTACAGAGGAGGAAGTGCTGGATGTCTTGAAATGCATAAAGATGGATACGTCCCCTGAATCTGATAAGGTGTACCCTAGAAGCTAGGGGAGTGATTGCTGAGACCCTTGCTATGATATTTGTATAATTGATAGTCACAAGTAAGGTGCCAGGTGACTGGAGGTTGGTTAATGTGGGACCACTATTTAAGAAGGGGGGCAAGGAAAAGCTGGGGAACCATAGACCGGTGAACCTGACAGCGGTAGTGGGAAAATTATTGGAGGGAATCCTGAGGGAAACATGTATTTGGAAAGGCAAGGACTGATTAGGGATAGTCAACATGGCTTTGGCTTTGTGCATGGGAAATCATGTCTCACTAACTTGACTGAGTGTTTTGAAGAAGCCACCAAGAGGATTGATGAGGGCAGAGCGACGGACATGAATTATATGGACTTCAGTAAGGCGATCAACAAGGTTCCTCATGGTAGACTGGTTAGCAAGGTTAGATCACATGGAAAACAGAAAGAACTAGCCATTTGGATACAGAACTGGCTCGAAGGTAGAAAACAGAGGGTGGTGGTGGAGGGTTGCCTTTCAGATTAGAGGCCTGTGACCAGTGGAGTGCCACAAGGCTGGGGCTGATTTCCCTGGAGCATCGAAGGCTGAGGGGTGACTTTATCGAGGTTTATAAAATCATAAGTGGCATGGATAGAATGAATTCCTGATGAAGGGCTTTTGCCCGAAACGTCAATTTTCCTGCTCCTCGGATGCTGCCTGACCTGTTGTGCTTTTCCAGCACCATACTCTTGACTCTGATCTCCAGCATCTGCAGTTCTCACTTTTGCGTGAATAGACAAGGCCTTTTTCCCTGGGGTGGGGGAGTCCAGAACTAGAGGGCATAGGTTCAAGGTGAGAGGGGAAAGATATTAAAAAGAACCTAGGGGGAGCTTTATCATGCAGCTTTATCGTGCATGTATGGAATGTGCTGCCAGAGGAAATGGTAGAGGCTGGTACAATTACAACATTTAAAAAGCAACTGGATGGGTATATGAATAGGAAGGATTTAGACGGATATGGGCCAAGTGCTGAAAAATGGGACTAGATTAATTGAGGATATTTAGTCGACATGAACAAATTGGACTGAAGGGTCTTATTCCATGCTGTATATCTCTGACTCTCATAACACCTACCAGTCTCTCATTCCACAAAGAAAATCAACCACAATAGGGCAGAAAAAGTTAAGATGGGTGGTGTGCTATTTGTTATTCTCACCTCTTACGAGGTGATCCTGACTCTGATCACCCCAAGGAAGGTCTTATCAGAGACTACCCTTGACTTAGTGTGCTGAGCTCCCAAGTATAAGCCTGCTGACAACTGTGGCAAGTTTCCCAACTTTCTATCCTTGCTCAATGATGTGGCAAGACAGTGGTATTAAATGAACCTGGTATCTTTGCTGAAGGGGCAAAGCACAAAAAAGGCAAAACAAGGTCCAAGTGAGTGAATGATATGACAGCAAAGAACCCAGAGATGAATTCTGGACCAGGCTATGAGCTGGACACGTGTTCATGAGTGTACACAATGTCCTTGCAGCAACATTACAATGGTAATTCTCAGTGCAGCCTGAGGTGCAGTAATGAAGGATTGCATGGATCAGACTAGTTCCAGCGAGTTCTTAGAGGCAGGAACATGTTAGATCTTTTTGTCTGTGGACATACAGTGCATGTGGCCCATGCATACGGTGTGTGTCCTATAATTTTAGTGCTCAGTTTCTACCATGGAGGTCATTTGGTGCAAGCAGAGAATTACATCTGCTAGGTGTTTAGGGAAATATGACAAGAAAACCAGAACAAAGTTGAGTTTGTCAAGCGGAGTGGTTGAGTATTAATGGGTATGTTGGGCAGTTAACAAAGACATTTAACAAGCAATAATAACTGTCTTTTGGCATTGTGCCACTGTCGAGAAAGAGTCTCACCACGCCACTTATGAAAATCATAAAAGATGGTACGAGTGGATCTTAACATCGAGCTGGGCCTCTCCACACTTGTTGTCCAATTGTGCCACACATCTCATCATAGGCCATGTTGCTCAGACCCCAATAAGATTCCACCCATGATGTCGAACCAATTAGTACAGGCAAAATAATTTGTCAAAGTAAAATTCCTACAAAAACGATGTCGCATTTGATTGAAATATCAAAGATTTCAGTTCTTCTGATTGAAGAAAATAAACACCCACTGCAGTGAACTGGAAATAAGGCTGAACTATCAAAGGTGTGCTTATATAAATCTTAAGAAAAGCTATGTTTTGGAAAGAATTCTTTCCCCTCCGTATGAATTTTGTAATGCAGGCATCTATCCTGAAAATCTTACACACCATTCCACTCCCCCACCCCTTGCTCCCCCCGTAGTGGTAAACATGGATTGCATGAAAATGCTTCCAAATAATTCAAACCTGATACAGAGCTGTTTACCAATAAAATCACAAGCAATAGCAAACTCTCCAATCTCCATATCTAATTCAAATAGAAAGCATAGGCTACTTTATTTGGACCACTCATATCAAGATAAAATTGAATCTTTTTTTCCCTGGAACAGTTGAACACATTACCTAAGAATATGGTGGAAGCAGTTTCAATAATAGCTTTCAAAAGAATTAGAAATACATTTTAAAGAGTAAAGATTCACAGAGCCAAGAGAAAAAACAAATGAATGGCATTATTGGGTAGCTCCAAAAAAAGTGTTGGCACAGGCATAATGGTGCGCATAAAATCAGAGTGCAGTGGGAGGCTATAAATAAAATGATTTTGCACAGCGCACTGGTTTGATTAAATTCTGCCTGAAGTAATATTTTAGAATACAAGACAGCACAGTCACTCCTTGAACTGCTGACCAATATAGATCAGAACTTATACTTGGCATGTGCTAAATCCAGGAGGGAATTAACTCACTGAGATGCACTTTCATTTGAAATTTCCTTTTGGTATTGATTTCGAGCTTTTGAAGGAAAGAGAATTGCAAGCTTCCTTCAAATATACTGAAAAATTTGTTTATGAAGTTTGACTGTGGATCATTGTACTAAGCTGAACTTAAACCTCAGCACTAACAATCCTGAAAATTAAGTAAACTCCATCATTTTACTATCGATTGCACCCCAGTGTAAACTGATAAGAGTGATGAAATACAAAGCACAAGCCTATTTTAAAAACAAATAGGTGGTGGGAGTGAGGTCTCCAGGTTAATAGATGTCCTTAAATTGTGGTTTTTAAAACATTTCCATTTGTTGCCAGAAAACCCAAAAAATCTAAGTTAAGCAATCTGTTATCCTACCCCCTCAAATTTAATTCAGTGTAGACTAGTTTTCATCTGAACAAAAATACTTATGAGATTAAATATAAAAAGATGTTTTCTAAAAAGTGATCATTTAAACAGCAGTCATAAAGCCAGAAATTCAACTTAAATTCTTTTTAATCAGTGTGATGCCAGCAGCATGGGTCAATTCCCATCACTGGTTTGAGGTTACCATGAAGGACTCTCCTTCTCAAACTCTTGCCTTGCCTGAGGTCTGGTGGCCCTCAGGTTAAACCACCACCAGTCACTTCTCTCTCTAATGAGAGAGTAACCCCTATGGTCTGATAAGACTATGACGACACAACAAACGACTAAGATTTTCTTCAAGATACTCTCCTGCCATACTGTTCAGCAACATTGCCGTTTCCACGCTGTAACATTGTATCAGTCATTAATGCTCACAATATAACTTCAGTGAAATAGGCCACATCGGCAACAGGGAAGGATGGATAAATAGCTTGTATAACTACACAAATCGGTAAATTAGTTAGGAAAATTACTTCAAGAAGGTGACAGTTAACACACCACATTGCTTCAAAACAGTAAGGTAAATTTTATTTCCTGTTAGGGTATTTATTGATAATTCCTAGTTCATTGGAAGACATTTGGTAAACTGAGATTCTATCCGCTATGAATTGTAATCTTACATACATCAACCCAAGGGAAAAGAAAAAGGGCAGATTCTCTTCCTTGAAGAAGTCAGTCAAGAACCTGTTGGGCTCCTAGAATAATCTGGGCTAAATTTTTCCATTTTTTTTTGGCTCGGTGCTATTTTCATGGAATTTCATGAAGATTTCTCACCTTGACTCACAGCAATCTTTCTCAAGCAGTTTTCCAACTTAACCTCATTGGTTGTACTTTACAGCTCCATGCTTCCTTTCTCATAGAATATTGCAATAGAGGTGGAAGTGCTTCCTACTCTTGGGGCATTGACACTATACTTACACACACCACTTCAAATGCGGCAAGCCAGGAAACGGCCTTCATACGCCGTTGCTGGATTGTTTCAAGAAACAATGTGTCCCAGAAAGGGAGCTGGCATTATGCTTCAGTGAAAAAGGGACCTGGACATATTGGTGAATGGGGTAGCGGAGAGGAAGGCCATCCTCCATCAAGGGGTGCCATACCACCAAACACAGCTATTTGGGACTCAGATAGTGGTTCCAATCAGTGCAAAAGGAAATGCCCAGCAGTGCCACAAGAAATTAATGTTCTTCTGTGCTCACAAAAGGTAATTGTCACCATCTCTCTGCTTCCTCACATTTGCTCTAACTTGGCCAGTGCAGAGTAACATCACCAAGATTAAATAGTCTCACAATTGCATACAACATCTCCCATTCAGCAGCTCTCACTCACCTCATTCTCCTACCCTCTGTAATTCATTTGAGGACACTTTGCTTCTATACCACCACTAAAAGTTCTTCCATTCATGCCCACCTCAATTCCAACTTTTGTCTCATTTTATGGGCAAGTGTCTCAGAACTGGTTACAGGGATCTAGTAAAAGTGGCAGTCTGGTTAACATTTGGCTCCTCACCACATGAGAAGATCCTCAAGGTTGATTAAGAGGACGGAAACCAATCATGTAGGAATGCAGGGACCTTGTTGACCAGCAACCCAATAAGTTTTCATAAGACTGTGCTGCACTGCTCTGCTATTGCCATCACGTTAACTTACACTTAACACATTCAAGCTTCTAACCCTGTTACATGACTAATGGTATCTCTTCTTTTGCACAAACAGTAACAACTATTCAGGCAACGTACTCAATGTGCAGCCCCTCAGCCAATCTCCAATAAATCAACTTCTCCAGAAATCAAACACAACACTACCATGCTATTAATACAGAAGTGTGAATAATTGGCTTAAAAGCTGGGATTTTCTGTAATATTATTTTGTCAACTGAAGCACAAACAGTTATACCTTAACCATTTATTCCCCTTTCATCTTCCCCAAAGGGAAAATTTCACAAACAATTCAAAGCAGAAAAACAATATTCTAGATTAAAAATGTAAGACTAGAGAGATGAAAAGCGTCAAATAACTTAATACAAACAATCTAGCACCGAAGCAGATAGACTGGAGATGCCACAATGGCAATGTCATTTGACTTGGACTAACTGAAACATATGGAAGCAGTCTTGGTGCTGAACTGTTCCAATTACTGGAAATTATTCCAGTTTCATTTTAGAATGCAAATTTGTTTGGAATACATGTTATATTACCCCAATTTAACAAAGTTTGCAAAGTATGTTGTGTGAAGTCATGTGAGACCTGAATAGTATCAAAAACCTCAAATTATGTATTATTTATGCTCCCATAGAAAAGTAACTTGTTGAAAACGTCAAATCTTCCCCAACTGGCAGTGTGCTACGAACATTGTAAACAATTAAAATCGTGTCTCACAGTGACTTATTAATTGGTGATAAATACCTATGTATGAAGGAAATAAGGAAGGGCTGGGAGTTTGCTCCACATCAAGACATGCACATAATCTAAGTGAAAACCAGTTACATAGTTGGAGAGGTTCTGGATTACTCATCTAGTTTATAGTCAGTTTTATGAGCATTATATGCAAAAGACAAAATCTCCAAACCAAAAACAAAACTGACTAGGCCTCCACTTTTTAAATTGCAGTAGGTAGCATAGTCTGAAAATCACAATCAGATTTTCAAATGCACAGCACTTCACTGGTCGATTAACTGTAATTTTAATGAGCATTATATAAAAAATGGTGGGCCTCTTCAGTCAGCATGGCTTTAAACTATAAGTTACTTTAAAGACTGAACTAGACTACACATATGCATACTGTTATGAAGTGTACTGTACCTTTGAAAGAGTGAATGCTGGTTTGCACAGACCTTACAAGTACCTGTCATAAAACTAGCTAGCAGTCTCAGCGTACTGGAAAATTGAAAATATGTAACATTTGGATGTGAAATAGATACCTGAGTTGGTTGCTGTTTTGGCAACAATTCAAATTTAATCAGTTTAAATTATGTCCCAACATACTAAAACCCAATTGAGTTTGAATTTATTGCTTTTGTCAACCTCAAACCAACGAGACTATCCAATGTTTGGGGTACAAACAAGGCAGGCATTTTGAAAGTCACACAGACCAACTGCCAACGAGTAAGATTGCCTTTCAAAAACACTATCAAAAGGTACTTTTTTTCATATGAAACGTCTTCATAGTAAAAAGACAGAAGATAACCCAGGAGATCTTCAAGTGAAAGAAGAAAACCGCTGTATGGTTTTGAAATTAAGTTGATGTAATTTAATAAGACTTTTTTGTCTTTTATTGGAACAGTATATTGTTATAGAGTTGGAGACAGATAATAAGCAGTTAAGAGAAAGGGAGTTTGGAGTTATAAATAGTTGTTCTTTAATGTTCACTTTTAGAATTAAAGAATAAATTGATATTATTTTCTGTAAATAGTGGAATTTGGGAGTTCTTTGTCACTCATATTTTACAGATTACGAGGCAAAGTGAACTTTTCTGGGTGTTTGGTTGGAACCAGAAGGGTTCACCATCATATCATAACAGTGTGGTCAAAAAGTATGTCACCATTTTAAAAGTCAGGACTGTAATGGAATAATCTCCAATCAACTAGATTGGTGCAACACTACCAACATTCGAAGCTCAACATAAAAATAGAGGACAAAGCCCGCTTGACTGACACTCCAGCCACCGCCTTCAACATTCACGATTCGGAGATGCTGGTGTTGGACTGGGGTGTACAAAGTTAAAAATCACACAACACCAGGTTATAGTCCAACAGGTTTAATTGGTAGCACGCTAGCTTTCGGAACGACGCTCCACAATCACCTGATGAAGGAGCGTAGCTCCGAAAGCTAGTATGCTTCCAATTAAACCTGTTGGACTATAACCTGGTGTTGTGTGATTTTTAACTTTCAACATTCACATACTCCAAATCCAACTTGGCCCAATAAGGATAAGAATAGCAGATAAAAAAGGAAATCACACACCACGCTGTTCTTGTCATTTCTCCACTGTTGCTAGATAGAAATCATGGAATTTTCTCCCAACTGAAGCTGACAGACACATCACCACATGCAAGGGCAATTAGGTATGGGTAGCTAAATGCTAATCTTTCCAGCATGCCCATATCCCATGAAAGAATTGAAAACGGTCCCCAATTTCAGATTACACCAAATCTGTCTCTTGTATTTAATTTTACCACGACTTGCATTAAAAAAATTAATTTAAAAAAAATCTCAAAAGATTGATGTGGGTTCAATGTTTCATTGGGCCCTGCATTATTCATGCTCATTAACGTGCACGCCAGTTAATGTCCATTTTAGATTCAGACATATACTTGGGAGGATCTTAACTGTAACTAGATACGTTAATACATGAAGTCATGCTACTATCTGGAATGGCATCAGGAATTACTGCACATGTCACTGGTGCACATAAAGCTTCTCCCAGCAAGATGGTGGGTACATGCCACTTTGTTCCCAAGCCAAGTTAACACTGTAAATAAGCCTGTTCAAATATCACAACTTTAACAACAAAACAATATTTTTGTCTAGATTTGTTGACCAAGTTGAAAAGATTTTGTGAAAATACAGACCAATTAGTTCAGTTGGTAGATAATGTGGCTCACAAGTTTGAATGTGATATTGTGTGAAAAAGTTCCTTCCTCAAAATATTAAAATTTTAAACACTTTCATAAAATTGACTTTAACAATGATAAACTCCACAGTTAAGAGCATCCAGCTTTGGTTTCCAAGACTGGCTCTCATCCAAACTAATTAGTTTATGGGATGGGGCAGGTGTAAAGAAATCTACATATCACTTAAAGATACCTTTTATCTATTCAATATTTAATCAACTATTTGAAAAGCAGTATTTTATTTAATAATTCACAAACCTTTATCTTGAAGAAAACATTCCATTATAAGGCTGTAAAATAAGATCACTGAAGATAGATATATTAATTCTAAAGATATTAAAGCAAACATTTAATGTTCTTCTACTAACAACAACTCCTTCACGGAATAGATTTCCTGAATTCTGGCTAGGCATGGTGGCTTAGTGGTAGCACTGCTACCTCACAGCTCCAGGGATCTGGTTCAATTCCAGCCTCTGCTGACTGTGTGGAGTTTACACATTCTCCCAGTGTCTGTGTTGGTCTCCTCTGGGTGCTCTGGTTTCCTCCCACAATCCAAAGATGTGCAGGTTAGGTGAATTGGCCATGCTAAATTGCCTGTAGTGTTCAGGGATGTGTGGGTTAGGTACGTTAGTCAGGGGTATATGTAGCGGAATGGGTACGGGTGGATTGCTCTTCAGAGGATCAGTGTGGATGCGTTGTCTGAATGGCTTCTTTCCACACTGTAGGGATTCTGTGATTTAAAAAAACCCTGACTAAAAATATGACAGAATTTTAAACTGAATAAATGTCAAAAAATCTTTTAAAATTGCAACAGTTATTTCTGCCATAAGAAGCCGGCTGTTAAAAAATTCACTGACTACTTATATCTGAGGTTATCCATTACCTCAGGTTGTTGTGAAACCAGACAGGTATAAGACACCAATTTACATTTAAAAATGCACAGTTCAGCAACAGAAAGCAGAGTTCCACCTATAACCATCTCTCAATTTCAGCAGTTATATACTCCAACATTGACATTCCATCTGAGGAAGTGCAGTAAGTGCTTCCCTGGTGTTGCACAAATAAATTCAGTACATTCTAAAATGGGGCAATATTAGGATGCATTTTCTGGTCTAAATTATATCTTCCACCCAAGAAAACTCCAATTCAATGCTTGAAATACAAAATGAAAAGAAAATGGTGGGATCAGATTCTATATTTTGTAGGCAGGACTTTAAAGGTGCCAGAGGAGCTTTGTGCCAAGGCAAAGGATGTGGCCTCTAATTTGAGAGACAGCCACCAATTACTGTACAACCTAATTACCACTGTAGTTTTGCTCTTTGAAACAGCAAGTTTTCCTCCAAATCTCAGTACTGTGGCACAGGTAGGTTTAGAATTTCAGCACAAAGAAGGCTCCTGAATGCAAGCCTGTACTTTACCATTAGAATGCTGGCATTCACAATTCAGTATTTTGAAAGAATTAATATCCAAATTAACTGGTAGTAGCTCTTTAAAGGGGACTATAACAAAACTTAAACCTTCATAAAGGAAACTTACAAAGTTAGGCATTCACAACGTAGGTGGGGTGACCCAGTGATACCACCAAATATGTACCACTTTCTTAATTTAGCAGTGAGATTAGTCGGTAGGATTATGGTAAAGGGTCAGCTGCACTTGCAACTAAATTTAAACATTTATAGAACGTTGCAACTTCATTTATGGTTGAATATTTGCAGTAATCAGATAATGGTTCTGTTTTCCCATAAAGCAGAGATTCTCAATTCCTTTTTATAATACAGCATGAAACACTTAGGTAACTAAAATTGATATGAAACCTGCCATTCCTTTCCGAACTGACAACTTTCTAACTCAGAGGGTTAGATATCATGATGATCAAAGTGCAAACAACTAAGCAGTTATTTTAATCAATAAACTGAATCTCAATTCCCAAATTAGAATGAACAATCTGTTGATTTGGCTGACTACCACTGATACCATAGGCTGGGTCCATGGCCAAAAGATTCTTCCCTCAATGGCACACCTGTTCCTCTGAAATATTTGAGTTCAAGTATGGATATTTAAGTCAACTTGATATTAATCAGTCAATTAAAAACAAAACTGAATGTTAGAAATCAGTATTAAAAACAAACTGCTGAGAGAATCTCAGAAACTGAGTAATAGAATTAATTCAGTCATAAATAACACTTCTTCTGAACCAAATTAAATTGATTTACCACAATTCAAATCTTAAAAGCACATACAGCCTATATATTATGGATTTAAAAGAAAAACTGAACCAATGTGATTAGGAAACGTTTTATAACAAACAATTGATACAAGCTTGTTTCACAGTTTATGCAGAATTTAAAATATCAAATCTAACAAAAGTGGTTGAGGTTAAAGTTGAAATTTTCAATAATTGAAATAAAGGTGGTGATTTATGTGGCTTTGGATAACAACAATCATATAAACCAATTGATTAGCTCACTTAAATTAAATCTGTCACAAGATCCAGTCGGGGTTGTAAATTTACATTCTGTTCAAAGAGTCCTACAATGGTCTGAACCATAATTTCAATCAATATTCCAGTTCAATGTTTCAGATATTTTCTTATTTGTCCAAAGTACACTCCAATTAATCTCTTAGCAATCTGATTTCTTATCATTTCAGTGAGCAGTCTATTTCTATTTCCTTGTACAAATTCAAAAGGCTAACTCCTTGTATCTAGTGCTATAGTATGGTGTGTTTCTTTTTTTAAAAAAACAAACATATGAACAGACAGATAGTCTTAGGTTTAGCAGCAACCAGTTCATTGTACATTTTCAATTCTAACATTTACCGGTGTTTTAAAAAGATTAAATAAGGATCAACACATACTGACTCCTGCATTAATCACAGCTGGATAGGAATTGAAAATTCTTTTAAAAATTAGTGTTACAGTCTTTCAGAGAGCAAAAAGCACATTTCATGTGGTCAGTCTCAACCTCCTTTTGAGCTGGACAGTTTTTTTTTCTCAAAAAAAGGAAATGGCAGATATTATTAAATGGAACAGAGAATACATCACCAGGAACCACAGCAACATCACTGATTTTTACATCATGAATTAGTCACACCTAAAGGTTAATTTAATTATAGGCTTTTTTGCAAATAACAATAAAGTCATAGTTTTAATGCAACTTCATAAAACATTGGTAGATAAATGCAAGAATACGGTGTAAAGTATTAACTAAACATCATATCCATTATCACCTATATCTTAAATCGGCGGCACGGTGGCCCAGTGGTGAGCACTGCTGCCTCACAGCGCCAGAGACCCGGGTTCAATTCCCGCCTCAGGCGACTAACTGTGTGGAGTTTGCACATTCTCCCCGTGTCTGCGTGGGTTTCCTCCGGGTGCTCCGGTTTCCTCCCACAGTCCAAAGATGAATTGGCCATACTAAATTGCCCGTAGTATTAGGTTAGGGGTATGGATGGGTTGCGCTTCGGTGGGTCAGTGTGGACTTGTTGGGCTGAAGGGCCTGTTTCCACACTGTAATGTAATCTAATCTAATCTAATTGGAGAGTAGCATTTCTAAATAGGCAGCCAGACTCATTGCCAGAAAAAAAAACAGGGAATGTTGGAATTCAAAAACAAATTATTGGGGAAACTTTAAGTCTGGCAGCATCTGAGGACAGAAAGCAATGCCAGAATTGTTTCTTTTAAAAGAAGGTACATGACTAAAATACTCAGGGTCTCATTTTCTGTACTCCAGGACCTTTACTCAAAAGGATGATTTTAGGTTCCCATCATCATCCCAGAAAACTTAAGTATTTTTCCAGCAACTCCAATTGCAAAAGCAATATACTGTTTCCTAAAAATCTTGTTTCTTTGAATTTGCAGCCAGGTGTTCAGGACACTAAATTATATCATCCACTCTGGAGTAGATTTCACATGTACTGAAATTCTTCTGTAAATCAAACGGTTTTGTTTTGCTTTGTTGAATATGTAATAAAACCAAGGTGATTGAACCAGGTTGATACTCTATCTGTATTATAGGCTGTAGCAGATACAGTTAGAACAGCAAAATACATTTTTATGTGACACCGTAAAAACAGTTATAGGTCACAAAAGATAACTGTTCATCAGTTTTCAACTGAAGAAAACAGAAAACTGGCTGCAGTTCAGAAGAATCAGTGTTCAGCTCAGAAGGGAAAACTGTTTCCACTAGCATGAGAGTCCAGTTTAGTTCAGAACAGTCACCCTAGGTGAAAGGTTTTAGTTTGAGAAGTCTCCAAACTGAGAGTTTATTCAAGATTTCAGGTTATCAGAACTTTTCTCAGGACACCAAGAAGCTGTTTTCCACTGACAAAACTGAAGAGCAGGATTAGGTCATTCAGTCCTTTGATCCTGCTCCACCATTTGATGAGATCTTGATTGATTTGACTGGGCCTCAATTTTGGATTAGTGGTGCTGGAAAAGCACAGCAGTTCAGGCAGCATCTGAGGAGCAGTATTTAATCTCCTCGGATGCTGCCTGAACTGCTGTGCTTTTCCAGCACCACTAATCCAAGATTTTACTGCTCCTTGGATGCTGCCTGAACTACTGTGCTTTTCCAGCACCACTAATCCAGAATCAGGTTTCCAGCATCTGCAGTCCTTGTTTTTACCTACTTGACTGGGCCTCAAGTCTACTCTCCTGTCTACCTCTATACCCTTTGACTCCCTTGTTAATTAAGGATCTATTGAACTCAGCCTTAAATATTCACCACTTTTATATCCACTGCTCTCTGGGAAAGAGAATTCCATAAATTGATAATCTTCAGAGATAAAAAAAAAGTTCCTCATCAAGTCTTAAAATGGGAGACCTCTTATTCTTAAGCAGTATTGCCAAATGCCAGTATTTCTCATGAATAGAAGCATCTTCTCATCCTATACCCAGTTAATCTCATTCATCTAAAACATAATGGATACAGGCCTAGTTTGTCCAAACTTTCTGCAAAAGACAACACCTTCACCCTAACAGCACTGTGGTGAAACTGCCCACACCCCTACCATTGACTGCGGTGATTCAAGGTGGCAGCTCACCAGACCTTTAAGTACGACTAGGAATAGGCAATAAATCCTAGCCAGTGACTCCCAGATCCTGTTAACAAATAAACAAAAAATGTTGCACTTTTTCTACACTGCCTCTAATGAAATTACACCTGCTGTTTAATTTTAAAAAAGACCAAAATTGTGCACAGTACTCCAGATGTGGACTCACAGACATCTTATAAAACAATAATCAAACCTTCACTATTTATATTCCCTATTTTCTTTACAATAAACATCCATTTGCTTTCCTAATGATATGTTTTACCTGCATATTAATTGTTTGTGATTGCTTTAAGAGGACACGTAGAACTGTGTAATCTCTATTTCAATAATTTGCTGCTTTTCTATTCCTCCTGTCAAACTGAGGAGTTCACATTTTCAAATATTATATTTCATGAGCCAAATTTCTGCCTGCTCATTTAGCCTACCTGTATCTTTTTACAGACAGTGTTTTCTCTTGACAAATTAGTGACCTACCTATCATTGTTTCATCAGCTTGAGCTTTTAATTTTGTGCAGTAACCTTTAATACAGCACCTTATCAAAAAGCCTTCTGGAAATCCAATTACATCACAACAACAGGTTCCCTTTTATACACACTGCTTGGTACTTCCTCAAGAGACTTCTAATAAGTTGGCCAAGTACAATTTCTCTTCACAAAACCATTAAAACTTTCCACATTTCCTGCTTTAACCACTTAATAGTAGATTTTAGAATTGTCTCGATGACAGGTGTTAGACTAATTGGCCTGTAAACTTCCTGCCTTCTGTTTCATTTCTTTTCTGAATAGAAGAGTTATATTTGCTATTTTCTCAATTTGGAAAACTACAATCAATGCAACTGTGTTCTCTGCAGTCATAGCTTATAAAGATGGATGTGGGGCATCAGTTCCTGGAGACTTTTGAACCTTTAGGTCTAACAGTTAAGTCCCTTTGCTGAATTATAACTATTTAAGATCTTCTTTACTCTTTCACGAGTACGTTATTTCTGTCTACTACAGTGAGGACAGACAGTGAGGACAGACTGAATTTTTTTAGTTAAATTCAGCCCAATTTGCAGATTTGGCAAATTTCATGGAGGATCTCAGTGCAAGAAAACTAACTTTCTTTAGGACTCACTTTATTTCCAAACGTGCCTCATTATTCACACACCACAGCCCCTTGGCACTCCACTCTCTCACATTCTCCCACTCGTCACTGCTGGGAACACCTGGGGCTATCTTTAGAGATCAGCCTGGCAGTCACTGCCAGCCCACAGCTGCCCTGAACAGTTTGTTTTACTTGCCACAAAATGTTAGATAGAGGGTAATTGGCACCATGCTTTTCCAATCGATCTAGAACTACCCTAGTAAAGATGACAGAGTCTGCAAAAGGTTAAGTGAGTGGGCAACACCGAATAGATGTAATATAACATGGAAAAATGTAAGCTTTAAATAGTACTCAGCTTCTCGTCTTCCTGTTAAAGTATAAATGATGAGGAGGAGCTGGTGTTGGACTGGGATGGACTAAGTTAAAAATCACACAACACAAGGTTATAGTCCAACAGGTTTATTTGGAAACACTAGCATTCAGAGCACTACTCCTTCATCAGGAAGCTATGGAGCAGGATCATAAAGGCACAGATTTATAGCATTAGATCTCAGTGTCTTGCAGCTGAAATGATATCTTGAACAAACCTAGATTGCTGTTAAGTCTTTCATCTTTTAGAATGGGTTGCAGGTTTCAGTTCATTGATATGGACTGCTGATGTGTGATTTTTAACTTGCAAGTATAAAAGGGAGAGACTGCAGACAGATGCAGTACAGAGGAATTTCAGTGCCGTGGTACATGAATCAGAGTTAGCATACAGGTTCAGCAGGTTGAGAAGGCAAATGGAATGGAGAATACAAAAAAAGGGAAGTTGTGCTAAAAATCATACAAGACACTAGTTATTCCACACCTAGAATACTGGTTAACAGTTTTAACATTATCTAAACTGAAAATGTTACGCTGGAATTAGAGGCAGTTCAGAGAAAGCTCAGTAGGTTGATCATGGATATGGATTAGAGTGGTGCCTGAACTACTGTGCTTTTCCAGCACCACTCTAATCCAGAATCTGGTTTCCAGCATCTGCAGTCATTGTTTTTATCCTTGATCATGGGTATGGCGGGATTATCTTGAGGAGAGGTAGAGTGGGTTGGGCCTGCACTTGTTGGTGTTTAGGTGAATGAGAAGTGACGTACTGAAACATACAACGAGTCTGAGGGAACTTGACAGGGTAGATGCAGAAAGGCTGTTTTGCATTTTTGGGAACTTATAGAACCGGGGAGGGGGCATAATCTCAGAGTAAGTAGTCATTCACTTAAAAGACTGAGATGAAGGGTATTTCTTCTCTCAGAATACAGTAAATCTGTGGAATTCTTTACTGCAAAGAGCTGTTGAAGTTGGGATAAGAATACTCAAGGTTAAGATGGACAGATTTTTAAACCAGTAAGGGAATTGAGGGTTACGCGTGAGACAACTCTGCAGAGGCCGGTACCCCATCACCAAATCATCCTTTATTTACACATGAAAGAATCCTTAAATTTAGCACAGTTGCAGAGTCAGGTACCATAATGCAAGCATCTCTGACACTTGCCCTTTTTATCAGTCAGCCAGGCTCCCTGATTGGACCAGATTAACAGGCCCAATCAGGGAACTTATTCTATGAGATCCTGCTGGCTGACCTACATCTTACCCCTCCGAGTAAGAGAATATAGGCCAGTCCTTTCGCTTGGAGAGCTTCGTGGGGAGGTTAAACACCAGCAGATTCCTCCAACTCAGCGTCTGAAAAGGAGCAGCATGTGATGCACAGGAGTTCATCTCTTGTGCCAGCAGCGTTTAAGTAGAATTTCACTTTCTTCTTCCAACAGCCAAGACATCAAGACAGCTACATCCATCATGTCTATCTCTGATTCAGAGGACTCGATAACACTTGATGGAATGGGTGAACCTGTTGGTTCAGCCTTTCTGACTGTTCTGAGGGGCAGGGCACGTTTTGCTCCTGCACCCTTTGCAAGTTTGCAGCTTTCACATAGTCCACGTGCTTATTCAGAACTGTTGCATATACCCAAACCTTATACAACTCTGGTCCTGACCTCGCATCGACGATGCCTTTTACCCATGCAGGGCCATTTCCATAATTTTCTACACTAAAAACGTTGTCCCCTGTATCAAATAGTCTCTCATCTGGTAGAATCTTGTGTCTGGCTTTGGCATTCTGGATGCCATTTCACGTTCCTCTCCAGACCCTCCTCAGGTCCATGAAGATCAGATTTAATATGGTGCGAAGTCTTCAATTCATTAGCAGTTCTGCCAGTGCTATCCCTGTAGTTGTGTGTGGTGATCCTTCAAAATTTGGACTGCTTTTTCTTCCAGGCTATTGGAGGATGAATGGTATGGAGCTGTCCTTGTGTGTGGAATCCCATTTGACTTTAAGAAATAATCAAATTCCCTGCTAGTAAATAAATGGCCTGTTACCTGTGACCAACACTTCTGGGAGTCCAGGTATTGCAAAAGATGCATGCAACTTTTCTATCATTGTCCCAGTGTTTGACAAATGGATCCTATGTACATCCAACCACTTTGTGTGGATGTCCACAATGATTAAGAACACTGAACCCATGAAAGAACCTGCATAGTAGTCATGTAATTAGGTCCGGGGCTTACCCGGCCTTTCCCATGAAGATGGGAGAATCTGCTTGTGGTAACTTGACCACCAGACATAGCATTTTGCCAACATCTTCATTTTGGAGACCCCTGGATGACCCTGGAGGCGTTCAGCCAGCAACTGGTAGCATCCTTTGCTCGGGACAATCACTCTTGCTCTCCATTACAAAATGCTGGCCTCTCCGGTGAGCTTATCTTTCTCAGTCCAAAAAGGTTTTCAGTTCTGGTTGTGACAGCCCTTTGGTTTCCCCCATTACTAGCTGTTTCAGTTTTGACAGGCCTAGATCTTTCTGCACCTAAATCTGATATTGTCAGCTGTGACTGGGAGGTGTCTACAAAGTTTAATATCTTTACAGACTCTTCCATTGTCGGTACCGATGATGTATCTGCTAATGGGAAGCAGCTCAATGCATCTGCATGTGTGACTTGTTCTCACTTATAAGTATAAGCATTTAGTATTGGAGCCCACTGTTGAATTTGGCCTGCAAACATGGGCAGCACTGCCTTGACCTCTTTAAGCAGAGCAAATAGGAGTTTGTTGTCCACGAATATTGTTGTCCACCACAATAAAAAGGTATTGGTGGAACCTCTGGACTCCAAATTGACTGCCAAACCTCCTTTAACTATCTGGCTGCATTTATGCTCTACATTAGCCAAAATCCAAGTTGCATACACCATTGGGCATTCCTCTCCATTGGGCCACCTGTCAGCTATTACCATCCCAATGCCATACAGGGAGGCATTGCTTGTCAATACCAGATCTTTCTTAGATCAGTGTGCCAACACCTTTGAAGATAATAGCTGTTTCTTTACTATATTGAAAGGTCCAGTTTGTCCATGTGACTATTTCCAAGGCTAACTTTTTTTTAAGAAAGGAATTGATGCAAAGGTGCCAGGATGGATGAACTTTGCATAATAAGTTACGAGCCCAAGAAATAACCTAAGCTTCTCGACAGATATGGGAGCTGGGGTACTTTTGATGACCCTCACTTTATCTTCCAATGGGTGTAAGCTGCTTGGTTGACTCTAACGCAAGTAGGTCACTTGGGAGACCTGGAACACACATTTTGTCCCTTCTGAGGCATATGTTTGCCTTAGATTTTGTTCTACGGTATTTTCCCAAGCTCTCCAAGTGTTCCTTATTAGTTCTCCGTTATTAGGACATCATCAAGGTAAAGGCAACCTGAGGTAGATCTTATAAAATGCTTTCCATTTCCCCTGCAAAATTGTATGGGCTGATGATACCCCCCAAATGCCAGTCTTAAATATTGGTACAAGCCTTTATGGGTATCAATTGGAGCATTATTCTGGGAACCCTGGTCTAAATGCAATTGCAGATAAACATGGTTCATATCCAGCTTCATGAAGGACAGCCTGCACCCCCCCCCCCCCCCCCCCCCCCGCCATCTTTGCATATCAATCCTCTATGCGAGGGATTGGGGATTTATGCAGCTGCAAAAAAGTAATTACCATTTGTTTGAAATCCCTATAAAGGCAAACCAACCCGTTGGCCTTCAAAAGAAAAAGAAAACCAATACATTGGTGCTGCTCATTCAAAAACCGGAGTGGTCTGATAATTCCTTAGCTTTTCAGCCTTCTGGTTTCTGCCTCTACTATTGCCCATAAGGCAAATTGCACTGGGCAGGCCTTGCAAAATTGTGAAATTGCTTCCTGGTCAACATGCAAGGTGGCCTTGGTTACTCTGATTGTCCCTAGACCCTCCTGAAGACTTCTGGGTATTCAATTAGGACTTCACTCAGGCAGCCATTTTCTAATTTAAAAATGTTGAGCCAATCTAGGTCAATCTATTGCAACCAATTTCACCCTATCATGCTTAGGCCTGAGCCTTTTACGACAATCACTGGTAACTGAACCAGCTGCTTCTCAGAGGCTGGAACCAAAACTGTACCTTTAATCTGTAAAAGGTTCGCTGGTATAGGTTCTCAGTCTTGCTGAGGTCTTGTGCAAACTTAACAGCGGGAATCCAGAGTGAAATTTATTAAAAACTGGATGTGTGATTACTGATATAGCTGCTCCAGTATCAACCTCCACTCAAATTGGATAACCATTTAACCAGACATTTTTCTTCCACTGGTTCTAATTTTCTTGTTGCTAAGTAATTTAATTGTCCCAAACCAGACATAGGTGGACTTTCCAGGGTATTAATTCTTCTGGATACTCTCCTAGGTATCAGTCTATGAGTTATCTTACTCAATTTAGGTCGAGTAGGACTCTTTTGCTGTCTCAAATCCACATACCAGCAGCAACTATAATGGCTTACCGACCAGGATCCTGAAGAAAATTTTAACCTTATTGATAAGACTTGGCTTCATTTTGGGGTTTCTCTGTGGGCTGACCTAGAGCCAGTCTCATCAGAATATATCCTGAGTGAGGCTATGCAATTGCCTGCACACAAGTGGTGTTTCCGAAGCTCAGTCAGCCTGGCAAAGGTGTGCATTTCCATCGGAATATCCTGTAACTCATATGCTCCACTTGCCGTATTTTCCAATGATAAAGCCAGTTGTTGCACCCATTTGAAGCCCAATTGGGCTTGACCATTAATCCCACATATCACTTGGTCTCTCAGCATCTCATTAAGGATTAAACCAAAGTCACAGCCTATCATCTTAACCTAGTCGGAAATCCTGATATAGATTCCCCAGTCCTCGAATTGCTAAATAAAAATGACAGGCAAAAACAATGACTGCAGATGCGGGAAACCAGATTCTGGATTAGAGTGATGCTGGAAAAGCACAGAAGTTCAGGCAGCATCCGAGGAGCAGGAAAATCGATGTTTCGGGCAAAAGCCCTTCATCAGGAATAAATAAAAGTGATACCATCTCAGAATCACAGGAGGCACGGGGTCATAATATTCCTTAACCATGTCTGTCAATTCTTTAAAGATGTTAATATCTAGTGCCTCAGGGAAAGTTAGGCTCCTAATAACAGAAAAAGCTGCAACTCCACAAGCTATTAGAAGAATTATTTATTATTTCTCATCTGCCACCATGTCACTTACCCTGAAAAAGTAACGCATTCTTTCCACATATTGAGCCCAGTCCTCAACAGCAGGGTCGAATAACTCAAGTGTTCCAAACAAAAGCAAAATGTAAGAAATGCTTACCCTAACTCAAAGATGACTGTTGCGAGCAAATTTCTTCAGGATCATGTTTTATTCCCATCCCACTGAAATAACTCCACAGCGGCTGGTATCACCAAGACGCTTATTATTTACACATCAGCAGTCCTTGACTTTAGTACTGCCTCAGAATCGGGTATCAGAATGTCAATATCTCTGACATTCACTCTGTGTGTGTCAGCCAGGGCTCCCTGATTGGGGCTATTAATCTGGTCCAGTCAGTGAACTCATTCTATAATGTCCAGCAGGCTGACCACACTACAATCACCACAAATGAGGAAAAAGGCAAGAAAGCAGAGTTGAGGATTATCAGATCAGCCATGATCTCACTGGATGGCAGGGCATACTTAATGGACTGAATGGCCGAGTCCTGCTCTTCATGATCTCTTGTGATGACTTGATGGCCTTGGTGATATAATCACTGGATTATTAATCTAAAGACCCAAGGAAACCTGGGTTCAAATCCTTCATACGGCAGGTTGTAAAACTTTAATTCAATCAAACTATGATCTCTTGCTCACTCTACTGTCCTAAACTGTTTAAGCAATTGTCCACTAACTAAGGCTCGATTATACTGATTTACAAATTTGATGCTGGACTAATATTTGTGCTTTCAACTACACATCTATCATCATCATGAAGACTGCCTAGTTCCACCTTTGTAGCTTGCCTCTGTCCCAATTCAGTTCCTTTGCTGCTGAATCCTTGCGCTTTCGTTAACCTCTGACTAGACAATTCTAGTACATTCCCTGCAAGCTGTAAGCATTCTATCTTCCACAAACTTTGTTATCTGAAGGCCTGCTGTCCTGTCCTAAATCATATCAAGTTTTATTCCAACCATCATCTTAGGCCTTAAACTCTGGAGTGCATCCTGAAAGTCCCTCTTCCCTATTTGAAGGGATGCCTTCAAAGAAATTACCTCTTTGTTCGGCTTCCTTCACATGTACTTCTATGGCTCTGTGGCAAAATTTGTTTGATAATAGTCCTGCAAAATACCATGGAACATTCTATAAGGATGAAGGCACTATAGAAGTTCTTGTTGCAAAAATATCTAATGAATGCTGTTGCTGTAAAACTAAGGAGTGCAGTAGCATGGTGATTATATCACCAGACTAGTAATCCTGCACTAGTGATTCAGAGAAAATATTTCAAATCCTCTTAACAGCTGGGGGATTTAAATTCACTTTAATAAATAATTTAAAATGCCAGCATCGTAATGGTGGACATGAAATGATTGCGTTGTTGTAAAAATCCAAAACAACTGATATTTTCTAGGGAAGATAAAATCCTGCTCTTACCAAGCCTGAACTGTATGTGGTTCTAGAACCACAGCAATTTTGATTATTTTGAGCTCATCTGTAAAGACCCTCATGTGTATTCAAGACAAGGTAGCTTACAACCAACTATTCAAAAAGCAAATGGGGAGGACCTAATAGATGCTGACTGTGACAGTGATCCCCAGCTCCAGTCAATGGATTTTGAAAATGCAAGCTTGCTGTGCTTGTGACAATTTAGCTTAAAGAGCTGTATGACTCTCTGAAAGAATAGCTTACTGCTAGTATTTAATCTTAGTGACAATGAATGTTGTCAATACAACTTTCATTCAGTGTGTTATCAGTGTACCTGACATAGTCCTTGATGTTGATAGCGTATCATTTAATTACTAGTGGTTTCTCATCATGTGGTCCATAATTATTCATTTATGCCTCATTATATTGCAATCTAGCTTTGATTATGCACAGGTCTATATCTAGGAATAGGAGTATATTGATGCATGGAATAGATCATTCCTACATTTGAGTACACTCCCTCCTGCTGCTCACTAAGAATGGGTTGTGTAAGATATGGGAAGTATGGCACACAAGATTCACTCTACAGATTCCACATCAACAATAACATTTTAAGCACCCGCATACAGGCAAGAACCAGCAAAGTGATTTTGTAGCCTGTCTGCTATTGCATCAGTTAGGGTACCAATTGTGTCTGTCTTTTGCCAGCGCTTGTAATCTGTTACTTGTTTTAATTGGGTGATTTGATGGTGAGTTTTCAAAAAAACAGCCAATTTCTTCCCCAGTGCCCAACTCATTCAGTAAAACAGGAAACTCGAGATCAGGGTCTTAGGTTCAGGGTCAGTGTTACTTGGTGCTGTTTTTGAGGGGTTCTTATTTTGCAGCGGTAATGACCCCTCCTCTGAGACAAAATGATCTGGCTTCATGGCCTGCTTGCTCCCGAGGTGACATACCATGCCTGAACAAATTGATTTTAAAAGGTATAAGTTGTTACTGGACTTTGAGGACACATTTGTAGTATTCCTACCTCTGGGCCAGAGAGCCCAGTTTCAAACCCACCTACCCCAGAGATGTGTTATAACAAGTTTGAAAAACTTGACTAAAAATAAAGCCAAGTTGGGTTATTGGCCTCTGGATAGGGAAAGGGTGCAGAAGGCAACAGTGGAAACTGATGTATATACTCAACTATATACTAACAGCAAAACCCTTGTAAATCAGAAAGATTTATATTGCCTAGTTCATTATGTAGATATCAGTGTATGAAACACCAGGGGACCCATCTTTTACAAGGCTAAAACGATAGCATTTGCAGAAGTCATGACAGGCATCATGTAGTCAAACCTCTAAAAATACCTCCAAACTACTTGGTGATCCCAAATGTAAAACCATAATCTAATGATTATTACCTTCAGAAAAAAAGGAGTGAAAATTGGAAGAGGTAAAACATATAAATTGAGACCAAACTAGCTTGACAAAAATGTGTGACATTAGAGATTCAATATTCACGAAGATCACAGTCACTGAATCTGGCATCATTTGTACTTGATGAGATATGATTATTGTCAAGACTTTTAAACGATGGAAAGTGATGTTTAGCTACAGCTCTTTGATGCACTGAAAATCTACAACGAGACAAGGAGGGCAGAGAAGTGAAGCAAAAAGGTTTAGACACCAGAGCCATGACATGGAAGAGCACCTGGGCTGTTTCTAAAAAAAATCGAATTTAAAAATTCACCTCTATATTCTGATGAAATACACAGACAATTGCAAAGTTACAATGGCTGAAATGATCAAACTGAGGTGAAATCTGTACAAGGCTTCAGCTTCAAAAAAATCTATGATGAAACTCGACAAAATAGATATTAGTATCTAGTGAGTATATAGCTGACTTTTTTTAAAAATACACAAACGGTATCAGAATCGCAAGCTATTTAAAATTCATTTCCAATCTCACCACCCCACAACCAAGTCAGAGCACAAATGTTGCCATCGGTCTTGTTTGATATTTCATTAATCCAATTTGACGGACACTTGCAAAAATTGCAAAACCACTTCACTTCAATAGGTTCTGAAAATGTGAGAATGAACCAGAGTCCTCAAAAAAGGTTCTAAGTAGATAATTGAATTACTGCAAGAGGATTAATTCATTAGAAAAATTAAGCCTTACCAGTAAATGGCTTTGCCTCAGTTCTTTTAAATGGATTCCTTCGCACCGTGCTTTTCCTTTAAGCAAAGTGGAACAGTAAACTAAGCCTGGTGACTGACACCGTCAGTGCTTGACTTGAATTTAGTGATGAAGTCAGCACACTTTACAATGCAACTGTGAATCCACAGGGCAGCAGCAACATCTCCTTCCTCCCATCCAAAACCTCTAAATCATTGTCTCCATGGTTACAAACAATACACAGCACATCACAGAAGCAATGAAGCCTTGTGCAGAGGAATATCAGTATAGCAAGGAAATTCTTCACAATTTGTTTAATAAACTTAATCTGTTGACTGAAATATTCATGCTAGCAGCTTAAGTCAAATTGCCTTCAACTCCCACAATTCCTCAAATCAGAATGGGTTCACAGCTACTGCCATTGCAGCTGTATCAATCCATTGAGGTATGCAGAAGAAGTCTCGTGTTACATAATGAAAATGAAAAAATTTATCACATTCAAAAAATGCTGCACAGCGCACCACACAATTAAAAAAAATTCGCTTTTTGCAGAAAATCTTTCCAAATATCATAATGCTACAATCTTCAATTTTAAAATTACATTGTTCAAAACAAGTGGATGCTTCAAAATAATTCTCATTTTCTCTGATCAGTGAAGCCCAGAGTGTTAATTACAGGCAGAGACCTGTTAGTGATGCTTATAAATCCACCAAGGGAGGTTCAGCCGACACTGTAATTCATTCCTAAGTCTTTTCTTAGAGCTCATAGTGAGAAGCTCTTTAATGGTAGCTATATTTCTTTTAAGTCTGGGACAATGCCAGAGGCAATGATTGCATGATATTAGTACATGATGGATAGCATACACACACGCTTTAAAAAAACCTTCCAAAATGAAAACCCTCCTCACTCTGAACAAAAAGCAAGACAGTGGCTGAAAAAACATCTGAAAATAAAGCAAAATTTTGTTGAGTATTTTATAAAGGAATCATAATCAACCAATCAAACCCCATAGAGTCTGGTTCAAGACCTATTTTATTAAAATATCCTACAGAACGAACTTCAGCTAAAAGTCTCAGAAATAATAACTACATTTTGCAGATGATATGGAAAGTGTTTATTTTAGGAACAGGAGAAAGCCATTCAGCTCCTTCTGCTATTTAATTAAATTTAACTTGCATAAATAGATTAATTACAAGAAATACATTCAGCCCTGCAATCCTCCTCCACTGGTCATGATGATCATGGCTGATTTGTTTCAAATTCCATATTCAAATCTACCGATACCCTCCCCTCCCGAGATCCTTTGAATCCCGTACCTAGTGAGAACCTATTCACTTTGGTCTGAAAAATATTCGACGACCCCGTTTTCAATGTCTTCTAAGGCAGAGCGCTCCAAAGTTGCACAACCCTGACCAAAAACCTCTCGTCTCGTAAAAAGAGGTGACCCCCTCATTTTAAAATAGTGCCCCCTAGTTCTGGACTGAACAACAGAGGTGTTCATCCTTTCCACAACACCTTGTCAAGACCATTCAGGATTTTAAACACTTCAAATCAAGTCAGTCTTCACTCAAACACTGGTGGAAACAACCAAGCCTGCCCATTATAAGGTAACCCTCCCATTCCAAGTTATCAATCTAGTAAGCCACTTCCAATGTTAATACATGCTTCTATAAATATGGAGGCAGAATTGCAGAGAGTAAATCAAGATTATATTCAATCAGCCAGGATTTTGCTGCTCACACAACCTATCTACCTGTAACCTCCTTACATTATCTTCACAAGACACTTTAGCTATCTTGATGTCTTTGGAGTTACTCCATCAATTTCCCTTGGCTCCACTACCCCTAAATATATTATACCTTATTTACACCATATTATATCCTCTATTCCTGATGCATAACAAAAAAATGCATGTCATTTTTCTGTAATAATGCAGGAAAGCATTGTATTTTCTGATTCATAGTAATCAGTGCAGGATTTGTTACATTGTCATTGTTTATGTTCAGATTTTACATTTGAATGTGGAATTTATAGCCATGTAGCCCCTTGCCTACTCTGCCATTCGCTAAGATCAGGGCTGAACTACTTACTCACATTTCCACCTACTAACCTTTCACCTCGTTGTGTATCAAGCATCTATTTATCTCTGCCTAAAAATATTCAAAGACTCCAATTGTGCCACTTTTTGAGGAAGAGAATTCCAAAGACTCAGTCATCTAAAAGAAAAAGCAATCTCATCTTAAATGGGCAACTCCTTACTTTAAAACCGTGACCTCTAGTTCTAAGTTCTGCCATAAGCAGAAACATCACCACACCCCCCCCCCCCCCTCAAAAACTTGTATCTTTCAATCAAGTTGTTTCTTAATCTTCCAAACCAGGGGCTTATGAGCCTGGCCTGTCCAACATTTCCTCATAAGACAGCTTACCAATTTCAGGCATTAGTCTAGTAAACATTATCTGAATTCCTTCCAACATATTTACATAATTTCTTAAAAAGGAGACCTGTATGCTATTTACAGTATTCCAGATGTGCTCTCATCAGTGCACTGTGTATAACTGAAGCCTTAATTCCCTACTTTTGTATTCAATGTCCTTGCAGTAAATTTCAACATTTTATTAGCTTTCCAAATTACTTAATGTACCTTTCATATACATTATGATGATTCATGCACTTGGTCCTCTGCATCTCAGAGTTCTGCAATTTGTCGCAGTTTACATCATATGCTTTTTAAAAAAAATTTCCTGCCAAATGGGCAGTTTCACATTTCCTACATTTTATTCCATTTGTAACTTTACCCACTCATTGTTGGTAGCCTTTTTATGTCCTCTTCATAACTTAGTTTCATGTCTATCTTTGTGTCATCAGCAAATTTAGCAACCATACATTTGGCCCCTTCATCCAAGTCATTTAAATAATTGTAAGGTATTGAAGCCTCAGCACTGCAATGACTTCAATATCATCTTTGGGTCCTCCGTTGACTGAACATTCTGATACGTGATATCCATGGATGCCGGCAAAACTGGCAATTTATGTTGTTGGTGTTTGGGAGAGTTTCTGCACCTGCATTGCCTCTCTACTTCCTCTGGGTCTGTCAGATATTGTGACTGGTGTAGGTGGTCCTCAAAAATGCTGAACCAAGGGATGGTCAGCTGCAGTGTTTCCCCAAGAGAGGTGATCTGCAATGCAGCAAAATCTCCACAAACACGATAAGCACACCCTTTTTTTCAAAAAGAAAAGCCTTAACAATAGTCCTAATGTATCATAAGCTGGAAACATGCACTGCAGTCCAGTCTTGTATGGTTAAACTCCTAACAATAACTTTGCGCAGACTTGATACTCCCTAATCTTTTGACTCTTGCCAGTCTGTGAATTTCGGAAGTGGAGTATTATGTCCCAGTAAGGGAGAGTGTGCATGTATTAGGGAAGGAAACTCTTGTGTGTCTTTGAGTAGTTTGCTTTGGAGACACTTCTGTATGGGGATTTTTCTTTTGTACATTCTTGATGAATGGCTGACCAAAACCAGAAAACATCTTGTCATATATTTAAACAATTAAGTAAAGCAATCATGAAATGCTTATATGTTAATAATGTTTGAGAATATTTGTAGGTCAGGTTGATGATAAGTATGTAAATTAGCTCACTGAGCTGGAGCATTTGTTTTCAGACGTTTCATCACCATATGGGTGGCATCGTCGGTGGGAGTCTCTGGTAAGCCGCTGGTGGTGTGTCCTGCCTCTCTATTTATAGGGTTTGGTTTCTTGGGATGGGTGATGTCATTTCCGGTTCTTCTTTTTTTCAGGGGAGGGTAGATAGGATCTGGGTCGATGTGTTTATTGGGGGAGTGTTGGTTGATGTGCCATGCCTCTGGGAGTTCTCGTTCATGTCTTTGTTTCGCCTGTCCCTAGGATGTGTGTGTTGTCCCAGTCAAAGTGGTGCCCTTCTTTGTCTGTATGGATAGAAACTAGTGATGGTGGGTCATGGCTAGTTGGTGTTCGTGTATCCTGGTGGTAAGTTCCCTGCTAGTTTGTCCAATGTAGTGTTTTTTTACAGTTCTTGCATTGTATCTTGTAAATGACATTAGTTTTACTGGTAGTATCAAATGGATCCTTTAGGTTAATTAGTCACTGTTTGGGTGTGTTGGTGGGTTTGTAGGCTACCATGATGCCAAGGGGTCTGAGTAGTTTGGAATCCTGTAGATAAGGGATGCATGACTGTTATGCTGTGATCTCCAGCATTTTTTGTTTTGAGTACAGTTTCTAGTATTTGCAGTAATTTGCTCCTACCTTTCCATCATCTTCTCGAGGGCACTCTCCATTCCAAAGTCGATGGGACTGGGTTACCAGGGAAAAGGAAATGCCGTGGGGAACCAGAAATGAGTGAAAAGAGCTGGGAGAGATTGGGAGCTATCTGAAACTAATCCTCGTGTGCCTAAAATTGTGGACTTGTCTCTTTGTCTTTTGCTTCTTTGCAGCACTGAGAGCCAAAATAGCTTTCTTTTCATTGAGGCACTGCTGATTAAAGTATGCAAGAAATTTTAAAGATTATGAAAGCAGAAACCTGAGCACATGCACCAGCAGGTTCACAAACAGCTTTTTCCTGACCATTATTGGAAGGATGTTGTGAAACTTGAAAGGGTTCAGAAAGGATTTACAAGGACATTGCCAGGGTTGGAGGATTTGAGCTATAGGGAGAGGTTGAATAGGCTAAGGATGTTTTCCGTGGAGGGTCAGAGGCTGAGGGGTGACCTTATAGAGGTTTATAAAATCTTGAGGGACATGGATAGGGTAAATAGACAAGGTCTTTTCCCTGGGGTGGGGGGGGTCCAGAACTCGAGGGCAAAGATTAGGGTGAGAGGAGAAAGATATAAAAGAGACCTGAGGGGCAACTTTTTCATGCAGAAGGTGGTACGTGTAAGGAATGAGCTGCCAGAGGAAGTGGTGGAGGATAGTATAATTTAAAAGGCATCTGGATGGCTATTTGAATAGGAAGGGTTTGGAGAGATATGGGCCAGGTGCTGGCAGGTGGGACTAGATTGGGTTGGGATATCTGGTCGGCATGGACGAGTTGGACTGAAGGGTCTGTTTCCGTGCTGTACATCTCTATGACTCTAAACTAAGACCACATAAACAACAAATAACTGTTACAATTATCTAACATTTGCTTTGTGTTGTAAATATACTGGAAGACTTGCAAGGCCTACAATATTTACCATACTTTTCCTGCAAACTGACTATTGTTTTGGAATCCCTGTCCCAACCGTGGGAAGTTTTAAACATTGAGGCCTGCATTGTAACTGTCCAGGGGTTTTCAGTCTCTTGACCTCAAAGAAAATAAGCTTTATCTTTTGCAGCCTTTCTGACCATGGCCTCTTTTTGGCACTGGATTGCCCTGGTAGAAGCTCACCACCTAGTTAAAATTGCAATAGAATTTCAAATTATTATAGGAACCCAGCTTACAGGTTCAATAGCTTAACTTAGGATCAGTATCCTTGAGGCTACAGAAGAGCTGCATTGAGGCAAAAAAGCATAAAAATCTAGAAAAAACATAGTTGGGATTCTAACAATGATGCCGAAGGTGCACGTGTGTTATATTGTACTCCTTGCACAAACAAACGCAGAGGCAATAAACTGGGATGCAAAATGGAGTGGAGAAGATAATGAAAAATTTGTAAATTGAAGTGCAAGATTCTGAAGTATTTTGGATGATACAATAAAAAGGAAGAACCAGAATAATTGAAAATATCAATTTGTATATCAAAGATTTTCAACTGCAAGTTATAAATCAAACCTGCAAACAATACTACTGTATATAGTGGAACCGGAAACAGTTTTGCAAATGGGTCAGTACTTCATTTTGTCAAGGTGGAGGAATGGGGCAATTTATCCTAAAGAATAAAGAAAGAACAAAGAAAATTTACAGCCCAGAAACAGGCCCTTCAGCCCTCCAATCCTGAGCCGATCCAAATCCACTGTCTAAACCTGTCACCCAATCTGTATCCCTCTGCTCCCCACCTACTCATGCATCTTAAACTTTTCACTCTCACCTTGAAAGCGTGACCTCTCTTTATTGAATCCTTCACCCTGGGAAAAAGCTTATCTCTATCTACCCCGTCTATACCCTTCATAATTTTGTAGCCCTCAATCAAGTCCCCCTTAATCTCCTTTTTTCTAATGAAAACAATCCTAACCTACTCAACCTCTCTTCATAGCTAGCACCTTCCATACCAGGCAACATCCTTGTAAACCCTCTCTGCACCCTCTCCAAAGCGTCCACATCCTTTTGGTAATGTGGCGACCAGAACTGTACACAGTGTTCTAAATGCAGCCGAACCAATGTCTTGTACAATTCTAACATGACCTGCCAGCTCTTGGACTCAATACCCCATCCTAAAGAAATTAATCCAATTTTAAAAAATCAGGGGAATAATACATGTTACAAAATTAGACAGACAATCCTGAATTATTGGTAACCTTTTGTGCTCCAAGATTTGTTTCTGCATAGGGCTTCAAATACATTGGTCGGAAAGTTTCATCTGTGCTCCAAGTTCCATTCTAGCCAACTCTAGGTGATCAGCTGCAGTAAATGGTAATGAATTTCAGGCCAGAACCCATTACTGAATGGAACATATCCAAAGCAAGGTTGGAGTAAAGTGCCTTCAAATATTTGGGATAATGAGCAAGTTATCGAGACAGGCCTGACCTAGCAGAATTCGGATAATCTACTTCGTGGCTCAAATGGAACCTGAAACGAAAGGAAAGTTGGCTAATAATGCTTGCAAAGCTCTATACAACAGAAACAAACTATTCAGCACAAGACTTCACCAATAAATCAAAGGAATGTTAAATTTTATAGCTTCTATTGTTTTTTTCCTTCTGTTAAATTGGATCAGCTCTTCCTGGTCCAGCAGAAAAAAACATCTGTTGACTTTCAACAATACCTATTGAGGCAGAGAGTGCACAACTTAACCTGCACAACTATCGATTCAGGTTGTTTAGGATATCCAAGTGTGCCACTTTTCAAAGCAAACCTTCCTCATCGAAAGTATGGAAATTCTAAGTTGTGGTAAAAGTTGTGCTTTTTATTCCCCAAAACATCCAAAAAGGTGCTATTTCAAGCAATTGCAATATTTGGGTTTTATTGTAAGAAAAAGCTCAATTTTATAAAGCAACAGAAATGGTTTTGTAATATCACAATATACAGAACAGAATTAAGCATTTGGTCCAAAATGGTCCATGGGTGGTGATTTGCTCGACAAGAGCCTTCCCATACTCTTCCAGCTATTCAAACTGATGGCCCTTAGAACAAAACTGGAGTATTGCTGAAAGGGAGAAAAAGATACGCTGTCAAAGCTTTTTGATTTGCACTTATCAGAGCAGGCATTCAAATACCAAATTTCAAAGGGAACAAGAATTTGCATTGCATGAGAAGAGTGCTGATTTGTTAATAAGTCAACGTTGATCATTTCTCTGCAATAAACTTTTATTCATTTCCCCTCTCTATGTTTCATTTCTCTTAAATACACCTAAAATACTCTTCATGGCAGCAAGTTCCACACACTGATCAACCACACAAAAAAATCTTTGCTAAGTCCTCTATTGAATTTAGAGGTAGTTCTTAGATGTATTTATTATTACCACACTAACTTGCAGCTTTCACCCATGAGGCTAGGAATAGTCACTATGTTATAGTTCAAGCCCAAACAGTAAGTTAGTTGGTGGGGTCATTTTGACAGCCACAGGAAGAAAATGAACTGAAAGACGAATATCAAGTCAAACATAAAATTAGCAACAGAACTTCAATTAAAAAAAAGAAACATGACACTGTTTCAGAAACAGGTGTATCCCATTTCGTCCTGGCTTGTTCCACCATTCAAAAAGACCATGACTGATGTGTGACCAGCTCTCACTGACATTATAACAAAAAAGTACTTATTTTACCTGCAGCAAACCATAATTCCATAATTCTTCCTGAAGTTCTTTCTACACCTTCTGCATATAGTGTGAGCAGTAAATTCACCTATGCATATTTGCATATTATTATTCTTGTTGGCATTTCATTTTGAATGGTACAAAATTAGAGCATCTATATGCTCCTATGAGGCAGCATGATTTGGCTATAATCTTGCTGAAGAATTAGGGAACAGTATTTTCAAGAACGTTTACCTCTGTATGCAAAAGCGTGATTGCAGCAGAGATCAGTTTATGTGCTTTGTTCTGCGCATTCGATGTCTGTACCGAAGTCACTACTCCGTTCTGCACATATTTTTCATCAACATATTCAGAGAGTTATGATGATACACCTCTGGATAATGTGGGACTTAAACAAAGGTTTCTTGGCTCAGAGGTAGCAACATTACCACTACACCCCACAAGAAGCTCTCAATTGACTACAGATTGATTGCTAGTATTACTTCCAATTGTTGTTACAATTTGATATACTCTGGTGTTTTGCATAACTGTTGAAAGTTTCAAAAATCTACAAGAAATGTCAACATAATTACTGAAACACATTGACTACAAAAGTTTCCGCACAAACTATTTGTCCCAGACTTGGATACACGAGTAAACCTTTATCTTGGAATGGAGCATGGCTGGAGAATTCACAAAGGTCATCCAGAGCAGGACAAATTATCACAAGGGGAGGGACAACAGAGCAGAAGGAGTCTCAGTAGGATGACATATTCAAACAGCATGCTCAGGAAGTTTAACCCTCAGAGGATGGTCAAAAATGGATCAGTCTGCAATTTACTAAGAAGCTCACCACGGTAATGAACCAGTGACGTAGCCGTAACTCTAACCTTAGAACAGGGGATATCACTAATAGCCCCTGTCTATGAACTTTTATCTGAATGGGTCCATATGGGCTGGTGGACATATGAGCAATATCTAGCACAGTTTGCCATTACCTGTTGCATAAATGGAGGTCACTGAGGCTCCACAGCAAGCATGAGGGTTTTTGGGAGAGCAGTCTTCCTCAGAGCAGGATATTACATTGTTGTACATACACTGCTTTGTTTGCCTCATGTCATCTTTGCCATGTAGACAAACCAAAGGGATTCCACATCTGATTGGTGGTGAGACCTCAGGCTGCACATTATAGGGCAGATCAATATCCAGCAGTCCTGATGTGTTAATTCTATGGCAGCTTTATTTCACCCAACCTGGCAGCTACCAGGGGAAAAAGGGGTCAAACACTGACAAAATGACTCAGGCGTTTGGTTCTTAACCCATACTCATGTAGGATGCTCATATTTTGTGGCAGCAAAATTTTCTAATACAACAGATGGTTCACTTGTTGAAATAATGATCCATACTGCCTGGATCACTGAAGGAATCTTGCAGCATTCAGCTAAATGGGTCACAATATTTGTCATGCTGTGCTGTATATTGATCATTATGATGGTGCAGACTTTGCCACAATCCTTTAGGGAAGGAAGAGCAAGAACCACAAAAGAAATAGGGCTTTATGTGAGGAACTAATTCAAGTCAAGGGGATTACAAAAGGTCTTGGTGGATAATCTTGTGGAATTCTGGTCCTGGCTCCAGACTACATCATTTCATGGGGGTATAGCAGTCATGAATGACTGGCTAACAGGCAATTGTAAGGGGCAGAGATGGAGTCATGAAAGTGACAGAACAACAGAGTAATATTCCATGAACTACTGCTACTCTACCAGACATGTAATGATTCTAACAATCTGTGGGGCTGCTGTAACACTCTGGAAGCTCCTGTGAACACTGGTGAGCTGGCATCTACACATATTTAACCCTGCCCCAGTTTCAGTGCAGTTGTGCATGGTACAGACTTCCCAAATGTGGAAATTCCAAACTTCCTCGAGCGATCATGCTCCAAACAAGACTCAATTAACTCCACAGAAGCCAGTATCGGTTAATGAAGTCCGTTTATTGACACATGGAGAGTCCTTGACACTGATCCAGCTCCTTTAGAGCCACTCTCATGGTTAACAGAACCTCTGACATTCCTGCTTATAAATCGGTCAGCCAAGGCTCCCTGATTGGACCAGATTAACAGTCCCAAAGAGGGAACTCATTCTATGAGGTTCACCTGGCTGACCTTGTTACAATCACTACATGACACAGCAAAATATCTTCTCAGAAAGGGTTGGTCATGCAAAGAGTACAATTTTGAACTTATTACCTCATGTCCAAAACTGGAATGATAAATAGTTCAAATACTTTGAGTTGTTATTAAACATTTTTAACTCAACCATAACTCTGACCTGGGAATTTCACAGAGTAATCTTGAAGTACGCAGTCTACTATGGGCTTAATGGTCTCCGCTGCTGTACTGCAATATAAGTTGTGTAAATTTTGGCTCCCATTAATGCATTATGTAATACTGCCGAAGGAAGAGATTAATTCCCGATTATAAAAGCACAGTTTTCAACATTAAGACGCCTGTACTAATAAAATCTATCAAAACAAAAATATCAAGTGGGAAAAGAGGTGCATTTCCCCAATTCCTTCCTGACAAAAAATAAATTTTGTACCTCAAAACTTTTGCTTCCTTCAGGCTTTATGTGGTCAATTTACTTTTTCCAAAAAAAGTAGGAAAGGTGTTTCTACAGCTTAAACTGCAAGTACCAGTGCTCTAAATGTACATATTTAGATTCAGAGCTATGTTAGTAGCCAGCTTCCTTTAGGCTGGCATATACTTATAATCAATATTTAATATCTAGTTATTGGGAAAGTAAACAAAGCAAAACAAAATAAGTCAAACGAGAAAGTCAGTAGAGTGCAGGACAGAAGATGCCATTTCAGGCATCATACAATGTTCCAGTGGTAGAGCATTTTAAATACTGTACATAGTTTTAGTGAAGTCATAGAAATTCTGGGTAGAAAGATACAAGAAAAAGTATTGCAGTAAGATGGAGAACCATGCAAAGTTGGAGAACCAGGTGTGTCAAAAGGAGATGTATAAAAATCTATGCGAGGGTCAATTTCAAAACATACAGTTTACATATGTTGTGTACTACAGTTAAACCAAACCAGGATAAATGAGTGTGAGAGAGCATTTGAATTAGCTTGTTACATATACTTACAGAGTACAATGAAAAGTTTACAAATTACCACTTATGAGGCCATCTTAGGTACAAAAAAAAAACCTAGGTACAGATTCTTAGGGAAAAAAATTAGAAAAATAAATAAAAAGAATTCACAAGAACAGTCCTTCAAACACCAGCTACGCTGGCACTTAGCCTCAAGTCCACTCTGTGCCATGACTCCAGACCATGCCAGGCTTCACCTAACGGCTCTCAAGACCATTCTAGAATCATCTAGAGATTGGAATTCCAAGCCGAGGCCTTGCTGGGCCAAAATATTGCCATGTGGGCCACCAAGAGACCACCACTCTGGGACTATGCTGATGCAGAACGTCCAGGACATTGCTACAAAAGAAGAAAAACAAAGAGAAAAAAACAAAAGAAACAGACAGACTGGATGAACTCTGGCTGAAAAGTCCTACTCTGCCGCCATCTTGCATCTGACAGATAGCGTGCAAGAGAGCCTTCATTATGACCTCAGTTGCTGCCAAAAAAGAACCCATGATGTTGGTGCCACTCTGTATTGCAAACCAGTTGTTCAGCTAACTGACCCCCTGTTTGAACAGAAATGGTAAATTAGTTAACAAAATGTTAATTCAAAATGGGCAGTTAAAACAAATTCTGTAAGCTTCCTTGGAATAAAAAAGAAGTTATGTTTGAATGGCTTTGTTATTCCCATGAGCACTTGTCTGATGTAAAAAACTTGCACGGCCTGTTCATTGCAGCACACAAAGTTTCATCTTACATCTTGTAAAATCTACTCCTTACCTCCTCCAATGTGATTTTATAAATAAAAACGCCAGGAACTAAGCAAGAGAGACGTATAAATTGACTCTGATTTTCTCCCCACACTTGGTTCTGGGTTGGAGCTAACATGCTTTTGTTATTCAGCATTAAATAAGCATAGCAATTGAAGTAGTAAGTGTATGAGTAAATTACTGTTTTCACTTAAAATTACATACTCCAATTCCTTTTCCCTTGATCTGCTAAACAAAAATTTAATGCAGTGGTGTAACAGGAAAAAAAGACAACGAGATGAATTATTAGTCTCTGAGTTTAAAGAGGAATACAGACACACAAGCGTGAATTTTAACATGGTCTACATGCGGGATGGGTTGCGAAAATAAATGGAGAAATTAATTTAGGATCTCTGATTGGAGCTGGCTTACAAAAGTAATGTACTGACTGAGTTTTATGGAGGTGGAATAAGTGCAGATAATATGTTCACAGGTGGTGGACCAACAGTTTAAGTCTTTCAGGAGAAGAATGTGGTTTTTGATATTAGACTAGAAAGGATCGTGGTTAATTACGCACAGGTGTTATCAATTCTAGAAAGAGTGAAAGTAGACAAGTCCCCTGGGCCGGATGGGATTTATCTGAGAATTCTCTGGGAAGCTAGGGAGGAGATAGGGGAGCCTTTGGCTTTGATATTTGAGTCATCATTGTCTACAGGTTTAGTACCTGAGGACTGGAGGAATGCAAATGTTGTGCCCTTGTTCAAGGGCAGCAGAGATGACCTAGGCAATTATAGACCAGTGAGCCTTACTTCTGTGTAGGAAAGGTTTTGGAAAGGATTATAAAAGAATAAGATTTATAATCATCTGCAAGCAACAATTTGATTTCAGATAGTCAACATGGTTTTGTCAAGGGCAGGTCGTGTCTCACAAACCTTATTGAGTTTTTTGAGAAGGTGACCAAGCATGTAGATGAGGATAGGGCAGTTGAGGGTATACATGGACTTCAGTAAAGCCTTTGATAAGGTTCCACATGGTAGGCTGATGGAGAAAATGCGGAGGCGTGGAATTGAGGAGGCGTGGAATTGAGGATGATTTAGCAGTTTGGATTAGAAACTGGCTTTCTGAAAGAGGGCAGCGAGTGGTGGTTAATGGAAAATATCCAGTCTGGAGTCCGGTTACTAGTGATGTGCCACAAGGATCTATTTTGGGACCACTGCTGTTTGTCATTTTTTTTAAATGACTTAGACGCAGGCATAGGTGGATGGATTAGTAAATTTGCAGACGACACTAAAGTCAGTGAAGTAGTGGACAGTGTGGAAGAATGTTACAGGTTGCTGGGGAACTTGGATAAACTGCAGAATTGGGTTGAGAGGTGGCAAATGGAATTCAATGCAGCTAAATGTGAGGTGTTGCACTTTGGGAAGGATAACAGGAAGACAAGATACTGGGTCAATGGAAAGATTCTTGGTAGTGTGGATGTGCAGAGGGATCTTGGAGTCCATGTGCATAGATCCCTGAAAGTTGCCACCCAGGTGGATAGTGCTATTAAGAAGATAGTGTGTTAGATTTCATTGGTAGAGGGATTGAGTTCTGGAACCGCAATATCATGCTGCAACTATACAAAATGGTGGTGCGGCCACACTTGGAATATTATGTACAGTTCTGGTCGCCCCATTACAGGAAGGATATGGAAGCATTGGAAAAGGTGCAGAGGAGATTTACCAGGATGTTGCCTGGTCTGGAGGGAAGGTCTTATGAGGAAAGGCTGAGAGACTTGGGTCTGTTCTCATTGGAAACAAGAAGGCTAAGGGGGGATTTGATAGAGACATACAAGATGATCAGAGGATTAGATAGGGTAGACAGTGAAAGACTTTTTCCTCGGATGATGACGTCAGCTTGTACGAGAGGGCATAACTACAAATTGAGGGGTGATAGATTTAAGAGGAATGTAAGAGGCAGGTTCTTTACGCAGAGAATGGTAAGGGCGTGGAATGCCCTAACTGCTAATGTAGTCAACTCAGCCACATTAGGGAGATTTAAACAATCCTTAGGTAAGCACATGGATGATTTTGGGATAGTGTTGGGGGACGAGCTGAGAATAGTTCACAGGTCGGTGCAACATCGAGGGCCGAAAGGCCTGTTCTGTGCTGTATTGTTCTGTATTCTATGTTCTAATAAGGCTGGAAACTCTAGTTTAACAGATTTGAAGGTGTAGTTTAGGCTTGCTGGGTTTCATGACAGCTTATGTCCCATGAGAAACCAAAAAGCATTAAAAAAAAGTATAGCTTTGGGTGAAAAAAAAGAAATCACATTGCCCACAAGGAATCGGTGTTCCTCCCAGTCCCCATCATGAGGTCACAAACCTCTGTAGTAAAACCTCACCCTCAGCCCTCAGAATCAATGATTGGATCACGTCCATGTATGGGGTCCAAACACTCCAGAGATTCAGATCAGACCTCCCTATTCCTGGCCTGCTTCAGAGAGTGATTAACATTGATCAGTCAGGCTGTCCTCCAGACAGGGAGCTTTTCAGGGTCAGAACTGTCACATGCTGTACATCTCTCTGACTCTTGTGGGGAAAAACAGACTGCCAAATTTCCCATCCAAAACTCCAGTCCCTGTTCTCATACACTTGGTCTTTTTGTGCTAAGGACTATTCACAGAATCATGTAAGGAAACCTTTTAGAACATGTTATTTTGCTATCATTATGCCTGGAGGCTTCAAAAATACAAATTCACATGACATTTCACATGACTGAAGTAATGCATTGTCTCAGTAGCATATAAATCGGACTTAACCAATGATACCACATCCACCTCCTCAGCAATATCATCTATCCCAGTGAACATTTGTATACTTTTTCAGAAGGTATATTGATTGTATGATCAGTAAAGAAAATAAAATAAATGTAAATAAAAATTAAGTCCAGATGCAAAATTTGAGGTCCAACTTTTCTTTAGTGGCTTGAACGGAAGTAATACTGTTGTAAATTGAAACAAACAAGAGATGATGGTAGACCTACATGCAGATGCTGTTAAGCCAGTGTCATATGGCATGATAGTTTATGCAAGGCAGTTCAGGTAAGGTAGTAAGCTTTAACAATGATCCAATGCTTTAATCACATTAAAGTTGAAGGCAGGAAAACAAAGTCAAATATAGACTAAACAAATGAAGTACACAACAGACATTCTACTGTTGGACATCTGGGAGAAAATGAGCAGATGCAAAGCAGGACAACTTTAAGCATTTATCTTGGATCGATTTTATGTGCAGACTTAAAATTATTTATGCTACAGGCATACCACAGTTACAATCTTGATCTTTAATGAATATTCAAGTGAAAGCTCACAAATATTTCTTTTGAATCTGACCCTTATTACTGCCAATTCCTGGAATTAAATCATGCCCACTTTGACATTCAACTTTCCTGTTCACTGGCAATCCACAAGATGATTTTAGCCATTCGAACAACTTAAATATAACTCTTATATTTCTATTTGAATCAGAGGTCCCAGGCACTGGGCAGAATTTGGGGAAGGGAACAGAACAGGAAAACAGAAAATCAACACGACTCTTGATCCCAACTGCAATCCATAATATGCCTAGATTTTAAAATTTATTCAGTGTTAGGCATCACTGGTTAAGCTGGTATTTATTGTTCAGTCTCAGTTGTCTTGGAAAAGCATCTTGAATCATTACAGTGCTTGGGGTATCGGGTCACTCATCAATGATTTTAGCAGGAAGAGCATGAAGGATTTGAACTTGCAACATTGAAGCAGGATGGCGTGAGACTTGGAAGACAACGAGTAAATGATAGTGTTCCCAAGAATCTGCTGCCCTTGTCCTTCCGATTGATCGAGGCCATGGATTTGGGAGATGTGTCAAAAGGTATTTTGGCAAGTCGTTGCAATGCTTCTTGTAGTGGACACAAACTACTGTCAATGGTGATGGGAACTGAATGTTGCTGGTGGTGGGTGGAGTACCAATTAAGCAGGCAGCTTTGTCCTAGATGATATCCAGCTTTTTGAGTATTGTTGGAGCAGTATACTCATTCAGGTGAGTGGAAAGTATTTCATCACATTCCTGATTGGTGGCTTGCAGATTTTGGGCAGGTATGGGGGTCGTCAGAAAATCAGTTACTCACAGAATTTCTAGCATCTGACTTGTTCTTGGAGCCACAATATTTATATAGCTGGTCCAGTTCAACTTCTAGTTAATAGCAAGTCTCAGTACGTTTACAGTAGGGGAATCAGAAATGACAAAGCCAGTGTCAATGGGCATTGGTTAAATTTTTGATTGGATTTGAATTGGGAAATGGACTGTTTTAAAAACCAAGCATTGTGGAAAGGATTATTGCACTTTTAAAATACAATTTAAAACGCAATAAAAAACATGAATACACACCCCATCACTTGACTGACTTTCAAATTGAATGATTTAGGCAACTTAAAAATTATAGGCATCCTAGAAACCATTTAAAAAAGTACAATGTTTTGCTGAATGCAGAGAGAGAAATGGTAGTCTAAGCTTTCTCATGATAAGTAGCAGCTAATCATTCATGCTTGGTATCCTTTAACAATTCAACAATACAATTCAACATGGTCAATTGTTTGCCAGCTGTCTATCATGCTGCAGACCCAACAATTGTAGTTTTTTTTAAGCAATGACTTTTGTGTGGATTTGTTAAATTTATAGCTCAGAATGCATACACTTCGATTTCCATTCAAGTTATTCTAACAGATACTCACTAAATGATTGACTAGGTTGAAGAATGAAATTATGATGCAAACTAAGTTAATGCATGGATTAGGGGAAATGGGCAAAAATAACAAAAGGAAACAATAGTGAAGAATTGCAATGAGCAAATTAAGGAGGACAACTTAGAGAAGACCTTGCAAAAATGAGGCAGGATTAGAAGGTAAAAAGGACTGTGCAGTGAGTAGTATGAAAAGAGAAACAATATTTGTGGCTTAAACAAGTACACTCATTGTTAAAGCTTCTTTGTGCTGGAACGTTTTCCTTTCTTAAATTACACCAAGCAATTTGATTACCCTAGTTAGGTTAAATGATTCTTGGATCCAAACAAAACTGGTCCTGGAACCAAGAATTTGTATTTTCCAAGAACCCGGGCCACATTTTACAATATCTTACACATGATTTAGCTAATGCCTAAAACACACAATGCTGTCTGCAGGGCATCCAATGTCAACTGTCTGAATCATCTTAAGCATCTGTGCCTACTACAGATAATGCATCTGAGACGGATCTGTGAGTATATATAACTAAGAAAATCTAGCTATCTACATGGAGGAAAAAATGTGATTTCAAATAATTGACACATAAGAAAACACAATACACAGTGAAGAAAGTCAATAAATGACAATAGCTTTTACTGCACAGTATTGTTAAGCTGCAGCTTTATTTAAGTGAAGTGGCTGATGATACCAGTTGTTAATGAGTGGTTAATTCTAGACACATCATAGGTTAAATCATGTTATATGGAAGTTAAGGCAGGTTATGTCTTTCATATTTTCCACCCCCCACTCCCTTCCCCCATGGCATCTCAGGCTTCATATCCTATGTGGCAGCTGAAGGAATAGCAAATAGTGATAAATGTCAACGGCCTTACAAATACATTTTGTAGGTGCCAATCACAAAGGTACTGGAAAGACAAGAAGTCATTGCAATTCATTGTCCATTATCCTGCTGAGAAAATTACCCATGATGGTGCTTGACAAGCTGGGCAAATATGGCATGGGCAGAGAGGTGGCAAGAAGGAGCAAAGGAAACAGAAACGGATTGTTGCAGATATTTACACAGCAGTAGCTTTGGACAGGAATTAGCTTTAATTAAAGTTAAGTTCTCTACCTTTATTCCTATAATGCAGGAGTATCCCATTTATTTAGAAAATATGTAGCAAGCAGGCAGCAAAGTGGACTTCAATTAAATAGTGTGCAGGTTATGCCATAGTATGATATATGGGAACATAGTGATTGTTGTTTGCTGCATAGACCTTTCAACTGTACAGCCTGTTTCAGAGGCAAAATCTTAGTAAATGTACCATCTGCACAGATTTCAATTGAGGTTTTTTCCCGCAACAGGAATTACACTGAAAATTAAATTTATTGTACATGACATCCTTTGAAGCATATGACATTCGTGACAAGATGCTCTCCAAATAGATGGTTTTGTTTCTCTTCCCAGAGTTGGATTTGACATTTTACAAATCAGAGTTTGGGCAGGGAGTGTGGAAAAAAATTGAATGTGAACACAAACACATAATTGCTCTCCAACAGTAGCTTGGTAGAACGTGATTCATGTAAGTCATGATGCTATAACTGATCATATTACTCTGACATCAGTAAGAGAGAAGATGCCAGTCTAGAATAAGACATATGGAGAGTAAGGTCATAGTCATTCTAATATTGATCAAACTCTCTCATGTAAAAGAGATAAATAAAACAGGAGTGTTACAGTACATAAGGAATTCAAGGGCTCTAAGAGATAAGGAGAAGTGTCAGAGCAGTGTATGTGCAGGCAACCATAGCCCTGAGATACATTTTTTGAAAACAAACTGTGGATGCTGGAAACCTGAAATATAAACAGAATGTTGGAGAAACCCAGCAGGTCTGGCAGCACCTGGGAAGAGAGAAACAGAGATTCATGTCCGGAGTATGTGCTGGTAGTGGCTGTATTAAGTTAATGCAAGAAAAAGAAACATGGTGACAACAATGGAATAAAATCTCCAGAGCCTGTTAAAACAGAGTCCAAAGGACTCAGCTGAAAAAGGAAAAACTCTGACGACAGACCAAGACCTTAAAAGACCTTGATGAAAGAAACGCTGAAGAAAAGAAAAATTAAAAGGAGAAATCCCAAAAGGAAGGAAGAGAAAGTCTTCAGGAGACTTCAAAGCCCAGCCATAAACTGGGAAGAGAAAATAACAGGATCAAAATATTGACAGTTAGAAGAACTTAATTATTTATCTACTTCAGTCTGTAGAGATGGCAGCTCTAGTTAAGACCTTGTCATTACGTCAACTATTTGATAACAGGGAAGGTATGCAGCAAGGCCAGATGTGAAAACACAAGAAGCAATAGGTTCAGCACTATTCAAAAGGCCTCAGCCTTACAAAGGAAGTACATCACCATTAGCACATTTTATATGCTGTAGGCCCAATAGTTGATGTCATTTGACTGAGACAAACCATGAGGAAAGTACTATGGAATATGATATGTTGATTAAGCATCTGCTGCCCTCATTAGACCTCCACCATCCCCACCTCACCACCTCCCCCCCCACCCCCTCAAAGAAAAAGATAGAATGAGAGAGACTTAGATCAGCGATGAACAGCAAAGGGAAGAATTAATAGAAGCCTCTTTAAGAGATTTACGTTTATAGCATAATTTTGCACATACAGAGCTTTGAAGGATGAATTAGATTAGGTATACCATAGTAGACAGTGCGAGAGACAAGAAATCACCATATTTTCTTCAATTCAAGGAGGATTTAATGCTGAAATAAGCAATTTAAATAAGTATGCAGGCAGGCTGGAGGGCTCAAAGGAGTTTAGAATCACAAGTAGAACAAATACCCAGCAAAGTAATGCAATGTTACAAGTATGGCCCGTTGAGGAATATATAAGATAACAGCAGCTTCATAATTCCCGAAACAGAGAGAAAAGTTCTACAAAAAGGAAAATTTCCAAAATGGAAACCATGTAACAAAAAGGAAAAACATTCAAGAAAAGATAAAACAATAAAGTGAAGTCAATGTTCTTAGGTGCAACCTGTCATCTTTCAACTCAAGGACATGCAATGATTGCTCTCCTTGGGTTCACTTGAAGAAACAAACATGCAAATCCACAATTCTTCAGTTTTTGTGCACTCCAGGTCACAATTAAAAATTTTCAATCTGGTTATTTCACAATGTCGACCAGATGCCCTGGTGTGAGTGTTAACTGATTTCCCACAGTACATAAAAGAGGCAATTGTTTATTCACCCAAGGGCTTCCTCATGTTTGATAATCATGTGGCCTAGCAGTTTCCAATTCCCTACCCGGTTTCTGTATGTCTATGATCCCTTCAGTTTTTTTTTGAAAACAAAAACACAAGAAACAAGCTGCTTGTCACTATTTAACTTTTAACTAACAGACTGAAGGGGTTCAAAATGTGTTAAGCAATCAAAACAGATCTGGACCATCAACTTTAAGATAGAAGACTTCAGCACAGAATTTAAACTCATCATAGACACAACCGTTTCAATTCTGGCAGATAGCTTTGCATGATTGAAGTCAGAGTCAAACAAGCTAAAGTAAACACAGTGGCTCAATGCTTAGCACTGCTGCCTCACAGAGCCAGGGACACGGGTTCAATTCCCAACTCGGGCAACTGTCTGTGTGGAGTTTGCACATTCTCCCTGTGCCTGTGTGGGTTTCCTCCAGGTGCTCCGGTTTCCTCCCACAGTCCAAAGATGTGCAGGTTAGGTGAATTGGCCATGCTAAATTGCCCGTAGCATTAGGTGCAGGGGTAAATGTAGGGGAATGGGTCTGGGTGGGTTGCTCTTCGGAGGGTCGTTGTGGACTTGTTGGGGTGAAGGGCCTGTTTCCACACAGTAGGTAATCTAATCTAAAACTCCCAAGGCTTACAAGGCACAGATCTTAAGGTGCACGCATAAACAATCACAAAGGAGGACAAAATGTCAACGCATCAGAAATTGAGAAGAAATGCATGTATTCACCCAGGTGTCTTAGAGAGTGGATGCAGGATTTCAGAATGAAGACAGGAGAATTTTGGCAAGAATAGTCAAAACTATTTTAAAAGATTTAGACAGATTGAACCAAGAGTATCACACCATCCTGTAAGAAGCTGCTGAACCCATTGGCTTGTTTATTATGAAAACACATTCCTCAATCTTGTGATGGACAAAGTAAAATCCCATTTAGACAGCATGTTTGAAAGTGGTGTCATATCACCAGTGCCAGAACTAACGTAAATGGTGGTCAGGACAGGTAACTGTTCTCAAGCCAAAAAATAAGAACTAATGCGATGAAGTTGAAGGCATGTACTGTACCTTTAAGAGAGAGTGAATGCTGTTTTGCAGTGAGAGCTAACAAGCACCTGACATATGACTAACTAGCAGTCTCAGAGGTGTACTGTAACATTGAAAATATTTAACATTTGGCTGAGAAACGGATATCTGAGTTTTGGATGCTGTTTTTACGCCAATTCGAATTTAGCCAGTATGCCCCAGGATACTGAAACCCACTTGAATTTGAATTTATTGTTTTTGTCAACCTCGAACCAATGAGATAATCCAATGTTAGGGGTATAAAAAAGCAATCATTTTGAAAGTTAGACAGAGAGTAACTACCATCTAGAGAGACATTGCCATTCAAAACACCATCAAAAAGATACATTTTTTATATGAAATGTCTTTGCAGTTAAAAAAAAGATGACACAGGGAAATCTTTAGCCAGAGGAAGATGGACACCGACAACGACAGTCGCTGTATGGTTTTGAACTTAAGTTCATGTAGTTTTAATACAGGTTTTTATGGGAACAGTATATTGTTATAGAGTTGGAGGCAGATAACAACTGTTTAAGAGAAATGAGGCTTAGAGTTGTAAATAGTTGTTATTTAATGTTCACTTTTAGAGTTAAAGAATAAGTTGATATTTTTCTTTAAATAGTGGAATTTGGGAGTTCTTGGTCACTCATATTTTCACAGATTATGAGGCAAGATGAGCTTTCCTGGGTGTTTGGTTTAATTAGCGGAAGGATTCACCACCATGTCGTAACATTAAGAATTGTGTGTTGATCTCACAAACAAAAGGAGTTAAGAAAGAAATCCATCCTATATAATCTATAAATAACTTGCTTGTCAATTTTGCAAGTATTTCACAAAAAAAACTGTCTGCTAGCAGTGGGCTCTGGCAGATAACATTAGAGTCAACCTTTAGAGTCAAGATTGCCAACTACATTATACTATTCAGTCAGTATTGCTTCAACCATTTATCACTTGGGACCTCCACTGAAGACACATTTCCAAACATCAGGGTCTAAAATCCTGGAATGGGGAAATCAATTTTCGACATGGATGACACCCTGGTGCGTGGCAAAGCAAAGGACCGAACATGAGCAGAGTGTTAGGGATGCATTAACTGTCTGGAAGATTGGAGGTTGGCTAACATGGTGCCACTGTTTAAGAAGGGTGGTGAGGACAACCAGGGAACTATAGACCAGTGAGCCTGACGTCAATGGTGGGCAAATTGTTGGAGGGAATGCTGAGGGACAGGATGTACATGTATTATGAAAGGCAAGGACTGGTTAGGGATAGTCAACATGGCTTTGTGCGTGGGAAATCATGTCTCACAAACTAGATTGAGTTTTTTGAAGATGTAACAAAGAGGATTGATGAGGGCAGAGTGGTAGGTGTGATCTATATGGAGGTAAAAACAATGACTGCAGATGCTGGAAACCAGATTCTGGATTAGTGGTGCAGGAAGACCACAGCAGTTCAGGCAGCATCCGAGGAGCAGTAAAATCGACATTTCGGGCAAAAGCCCTTCATCAGGAATACAGGCTTAGAGCCTGAAGGGTGGAGAGATAAGTGAGAGGAGGGTGGGGGTGGGGAGAAAGTAGCATAGAGTACAATAGGTGAGTGGGGGAGGGGATGAAGGTGATAAGTCGGGGTGGGGGGGAGGGTGAATGGATAGGTGGAAAAGAAGATAGGCAGGTAGGACAAGTCATGGGGATAGTGCTGAGCTGGAAGTTTGGAACTGGGGTGAGGTGGGGGAAGGGGAAATGAGGAAACTGTTGAAGTCCACATTGACACCCTGGGGTTGAAGTGTTCCGAGGCGGAAGATGAGGCGTTCTTCCTCCAGTGGTGAGGGAGCGGCGGTGAAGGAGGCCTAGGACCTCCATCTCCTCAGCAGAGTGGGAGGGAGAGTTGAAATGTTGGGCCACAGTGCGGTGTGGTTGATTGGTGCGGGTGTCCCGGAGATGTTCCCTAAAGTGCTCTGCTAGGAGGCGTCCAGTCTCCCCAATGTAGAGGAGACCGCATCGGGAGCAACGGATACAATAAATGATATTGGTGGATGTACAGGCAAAACTTTGATGGATGTGGAAGACTCCTTTAGGGCCTTGGATGGAGGTGAGGGAGGAGGTGTGGGTGCAGGTTTTGCAATTCGTGCGGTGGCAGGGGAAGGTGCCAGGATGGGAAGGTGGGTTGTAGGGGGGGGGGCGTGGACCTGACCAGGTAGTCACGGAGGGAACAGTCTTTGCGGAAGGCGGAAAGGGGTGGGGAGGGAAATATATCCCTGGTGGTGGGGTCTGTTTGGAGGTGGCGGAAATGTCGGCGGATGATTTGGTTTATGCGACTTCAGTAAGGCATTCAACAAGGTTCCCCACGGGAGACTGATTATCAAGGTTAGATCTCACAGAATACAGGGAGAACTAGCCATTTGAATACAGAACTGGCTCAAAGGTAGAAGACAGAGGGTGGTGGTGGAAGATTGTTTTTCAGACTAGAGGCCTGTGACCAGTGGAGTGCCACAAGGATCGGTGCTGGGTTCTCTACTTTTTGTCATTCACATGAATGATTTGGATGCAAGCACAAGAGGTACAGTTAGAAAATTTGCAGATGACTCCAAAATTGGAGGTGTAGTGGACAGTGAAGAAGGTTACCTCAGATTACAACAGGATCTTGACCAGATGGGCCAACGGGCTGAGAAGTGGCAGATGGAGTTTAATTCAGATAAACGCGAGGTGCTGCATTTTGGGAAAGCAAATCTTAGCAGGAATTATACACTTAATGGTAATGTCCTGGGGAGTGTTGCTGAACAAAGAGACCTTGGAGTGCAGGTTCATAGTTCCTTGAAAGGAGAGTTGCAGGTAAATAGGATAGTGAAGAAGGTGATTGGTACGCTTTCCTTTATTGGTCAGAGTATTGAGTACAGGAGTTGGGAGGTCATGTTGCGGCTGTACAGGACATACAGTTAGGCCACTGTTAGAATATTGTGTACAATTCTGGTCTCCTTCCTATCAGAAAGATGTTGTGAAACTTGAAAGGGTTCAGAAAAGATTTACAAGGATGTTGCCAGGGTTGGAGGATCTGAGCTATGGGGAGAGGCTGAACAGGCTGGGGCTGTTTTTCCTAGAGCGTGGGAGGCTGAGGGGTGACCTTATAGAGGTTTACAAAATCATGAGGGGCATGGATAAAATAAATAGAAAAAGTCTTTCAAAGTTTGTGCGAAGATTCGTAGCTCGGGTGCTCATTGTTGTGGTTCTGTTCGCCGAGCTGGAAGTTTTTGTTGCGACACACACGCAGACGACAAGCAACATGAATTCGACTGGGACAACACTACTAACATAGGGCAAGCCAGACAGAGAACAGCCAGGGAATTCCTAGAGGCATGGCATTCATCCACAAACTCCATCAACAAACACATCGACCTGGACCCAATATACCAACCACTACAGCGGACAGCTGATACTGACAACCGGAAGCGGCAGGGACAGACCACTATAAACACCGGAGGAAACATCAAAGAAGCGCTTTGCAGGAGGCTCCCAAGCACTGATGATGTCGCCTAGCCAGGGGACGAAACGTTTGCAACAAAAACTTCCAGCTCGGCGAACAGAACCACAACAGAAAAAGTCTTTTCTCTGGGGTGGGGGACTCCAGAACTAGAGGGCATAGGTTTAGAGTGAGAGGGGAAGGATATAAAAGGGACCGAAGTGGCAACGTTTTCATGCAGAGGGTGGTATGTGTATGGAATGAGCTGCCAGAGGAAGTGGTGGAGGCTGGTACAATTGCAACATTTAAAAGGCATTTGGATGGGTATATGAATAGGAGGGGTTTGGAGGGATATGGGCCGGGTGCTGGCAGGTGGGACTAAATTGGGTTCGGATATCTGGTCAGCATGAATGGGTTGGACTGAAGGGACCGTTTCCATGCTGTACATCTTTATGACTCCATGGCTCTAATTACAATGACATCTTCAGGACACACTTTCCAGAGCTAGGCATCACGTACATCCAAGGAAGACAACAGTAAATGAACTTCCAGCATCGAAGTGTCTAAATGATGTACAATGTGTCTAAATGATGTACAATGAGAGTATGGCTACTCTTTCCTGAGGAACCAACATCCAAAAATCAGCTTACTCAGGCGTTGACATTTCCTGTGTTCATCTGGACACATTGTCAATGACTTCCTGATCACTACAGGGTGGACGCAGTGGCTGAGTTGACTTGCCATCCTGCACACGAGAGTGTCTTTCAGGGTACAGTCCAGGCAGACTGTTCAGCATAAACCAAACATATTGTGCTCTGCATGACTGAAGCAGTCAAACGATGTGAATGGATGCTGAAGAACTACAAGTATGGACTCTATTCTCTTCTATGAAAGATGAGTTCATGGAGAAATGAAGGACATTCGGAACATCAGCTTGAATACAGCTTGAATACTATAGATCACCACAATCAATCCATGTCCCCTCCCCAAAGTGAATGCAACTTTTCTTTGATTTTGCTGTTGATCAATAAAGGCAAAGGTTTTCATCATCTGAGTACTTACCAGTATGTGATGGTAGCTGTGTTGACAGTGTCACTTTAAAAAAGTAATTTTGTCCTGGGTCTTTTTGAGGCAAGGTCATAAAGGCAGAGGTACTGAAGAGTCTAGTTCAATAATGTAAAGGGAGTTGCCAGTTCTCCTTGTTCAGGTTCTTTCTAGTTTGTTTTAGCTGTAGCAGTCACAAGATGTGAGGTTCCAGGGGGAGTTGCAAGCTTCAATAAAGTACTTCTCTGACATTCTTCTGAAATCTCTTTTGATGCTGCTCCCTCCTATCTGTAAGAATCTGAATTTACCTTTTTTCCAAGGGATGTGTTCAAGGGATGCTATTGTACTGGAACTGTTAATTAGTAATAGTTACTGTATCGGATCAGTTAATTTTTCCGAAAGTTAAGTTACTCTAAATTCCATTTTCTTTTGTTCATGTTTCAACTGTAGTGTTTAAATAAATTCTGTTTTGCCTAAAGCTACGTGGTTTGATCAGCTGCATCACACCTGCAATATCCACTTTAAAATAAGAGAAAGTTAGAGTCTAAAATACCTTCTTAAAGTGTTTTGAGGGGACCTGGCCTTGTCTATAAATAGTCCCACATTGAACAATGGGAAGATGTTAGGTTACACTGATGTGGAAATGCCAGTATTGGACTGGGGTGGACAAAGTCAGAAGTCACATGACATCAGGCTATAGTCCAAATAGGTTTACTTAAATCTACAAGTGATCAGAGCACTGCTCCTTCATCAAGTGGTGAAATCTGACTTCACCTGACGAAGGAGCTAGACTACTATCTCATTAGATCATTTTCATCACAGAATCCCTACAGTGTGGAAGTAGGCCATTTGGCCCAGAGTCCACACCGAACTTCCAAAGTACTTCCCACTCAAACCCATCCCTATTCCGTAACCCTGCATTTCCCACAACTAGGTAAAAACAATGACTGCAGATGTTGGAAACCAGATTCTGGATTAGTGGTGCTGGAAGAGCACAGCAGTTCAGGCAGCATCCGAGGAGCAGCGAAATCGACGTTTCGGGCAAAAGCCCTTCATCAGGAATAAAGGCAGAGAGCCTGAAGCGTGGAGAGATAAGCTAGAGGAGATAAGCTAGAGAAAGTAGCATAGAGTACAATAGGTGAGTGGGAGAGGGGATGAAAGTGATAGGTCAGGGAGGAGAGGGTGGATAGGTGGAAAAGGAGATAGGCAGGTAGGACAAGTCCGGACAAGTCATGGGGACAGTGCTGAGCTGGAAGTTTGGAACTAGGGTGAGGTGGGGGAAGGGGAAATGAGGAAACTGTTGAAGTCCACATTGATGCCCTGGGGTTGAAGTGTTCCGAGGTGGAAGATGAGGTGTTCTTCCTCCAGGCGTCTGGTGGTGAGGGAGGCCCAGGACCTCCATGTCCTCGGCAGAGTGGGAGGGGGAGTTGAAATGTTGGGCCACGGGGCGGTGTGGTTGATTGGTGCGGGTGTCCCAAGATGTTCCCTAAAGCGCTCTGCTAGGAGGCGCCCAGTCTCCCCAATGTAGAGGAGACCGCATTGGGAGCAACGGATACAATAAATGATATTAGTGGATGTGCAGGTAAAACTTTGATGGATGTGGAAGGCTCCTTTAGGACCTTCGATAGAGGTGTGGGCGCAGTTTTTACCGTTCCTGCGTTGGCAGGGGAAGGTGCCAGGATGGGAGGGTGGATTGTAGGGGGGCGTGGACCTGACCAGGTAGTTACGGAGGGAATGGTCTTTGCGGAAGACGGAAAGGGGTGGGGAGGGAAATATATCCCTGGTGGTGGGGTCTTTTTGGAGGTGGCGGAAATGTCGGCGGATGATTTGGTTTTTCCCACAACTAACCTATACATCCCTGGGTACTATGGGAAATTTAGCATGTCCAATCCATCTAACCTGTACATCTTTTGACTGTGGGATAAAACCGGAGAACTTGGAGGAAACCCATGCAGACACAGGGAATGTTCCAACTCCACAAGATAGTTGCCAGAGGCTGAAATTGAACCCGGGTCCCTGGTGCTGAGACAAGACTACTAACCACCGAGAGATCTTGCCATCCCTAAACATGGTGTCGTGATTTCTAATTTAAGTTACACTGGGAAGTGGATAAAAAAAGTAGTCGCTTAGGGTTATAAAATCTATGATACAAGAATGGGTAACCTGTGTAGCTGGCCCTTAAAAATAGTAATATATTTACAAATGTTAACATTTTAAAAATTTGTGAAAGCATAAATAGACGTCATTTATTGGCTCAATTGCTTACAGACAAAGTAGCATGGTACAGATTATGGACGTTCCAGCATCGCTATTCTATTGCACTGAATTAACTGATTTCAGGTGAGGCAGCAACAAACAAGCTGTATGTGGCCTCAATGCACTGGAGTTATGGCAGGAGCAAACAAAGACAAAACAGTCAAGTTCCTGTTTCTGAGCACTATCTATTGACTCCTAGAAGTTTTTATAACAAACAGATACTGAGAGAGCACATTTGTCTTGGATGAGGTGCCTTTGAAATTCATGGAGCCTATGAACTGACAGTCACTGCCCAAATTTTTACTTCAGGTTTGGTCATTTGAACAAAAGACTAGTAATTGTGGCAATAGGGACATCACAACTCAAATCAAATCAGCTTGAGAGAGAATTGTTGAGTTGAGGAAGAAAATACAGTGCAGAAATAATTCACTTACAAGTTATAGAGTCATAGAGATGTACAGCACGGAAACAGAGCCTTCGCTCCAATTTGTCCATGCCAACCAGATATCCAAACCTATTCTTGTCTCACTTACCAGCACCCGACCCATATCCCTCCAAACCCTTCCTATTCATATACCCATCCAGATGCCTTTTAAATGCTGTAATTGTACTAGCCTCCACCACTTTTCTGAACCATTTCAAATTTCACAACATCCTCCTGATATGAAGGAATCCAGAGTTAACACTGAAGATTTAACAAAAGTGGTTTCCCAGCCCAATTACGATAAAATTTGCTGTTGATAGCTGTCCAAATGTACATACCTCGAAAGTGAATACTAAGCACAGCAAATGGCTGTTATGATAAATTTAGAGAACCACTGTAAGCAAAGAGGATACATTAGAGTGTGTGAATGCAATTACAGTTAGCATGTTTAAAAGTTGCAAGTTGGGGGTTGGGCAGGTGGGGAGGGCAAGAATAAAAAGTACTCCTCTTAGTTGCTGTACCTGACAAGTGATCATTTGTTTATCATATTCAGTTCATGCACCCAAAAGCAATATTTTTTGTACTGCAATTCAATCCAAAAAGTGTAAACAAAAATCCTGTATGCACTGAAGTTGAGGGACAGAGCTTGCAATTACTTCTACATCCTTAAAATCACGACTTCTAGTCCAATTTGGCAGCCGAATAGGATACTTCAGCTGGAGCTCGTCCACTCTGCCTGTTCCTCTTTTTATTAAAAAAATCCTCCCTTCTCTCCCAGCCTACGATGACTCCCAGCCTGGCAGCCTCCCACAGTGGCTCGGTGGAGCGATCTTCCAGCCTCATGACCCTCAAGGTGAAGCCTGGTGAGTCTGGAGCCAGGGCCCAGTGCAACTGGAGGCTGGGTGCCAGCTGTAGGAAGACTGCTGTTCAGGATTTATATTTCTGCAATGCTGGACATTTTGTTTTTCTATTTTCTCAGATCTTTCAAGAAAAGAAGCTGCACTTTGGTACTTTTGTACCTAAAATGGTGCTGCAAGTGGTGCCGAATAAACTTTACACTGTTCTCACGGAGTATGTGACAATAAAGCTAATACATTCATATTAAAACATTGTTTAAAATATAATCGAGATGACCAAATCAGTTCAGTCAATTGTCAACACAAAGAGATACAGGCAAAAACAAGATATTCAATGCTCTACACGTTAACTATGGAGCAACAATAAGATCCACACAAAATGGACAAATGTCATTAAGATTTCTTTATAAATAAATTTACTTTCCTGTGCTTTTCAATAATTATTCTAAGGTTAGGGGCCCATATACTATAACACAGTCTTTGTAGTTGGTAGTTGTTCTTTTTTATCGCTATATTCCTTGCACCAATTACAGTTGAAAAGATGAAAGAAATTGCCTACCATACCTTTCTGACATAGAGCATAGAGATGTACAGCACGGAAACAGACCCTTCAGTCCAACCATCCATGCCGACCAGATATCCCAACCCAATCTAGTCCCACCTGCCAGCACCCAGCCCATATCCCTCCAAACCCTTCCTGTTCTTATGCCCATCCAAATGCCTCTTAAATGTTGCAATTGTACCAGCCTCCACCACTTTCTCTGGCAGCTCAGTCCATACACGCACCACCCTCTGTGTGAACAAGTTGTACCTTAGGCCTCTTTTATATCTTTCCCCTCTCACCCTAAACCTATGCCCTCTAATTCCGGACTTCACGACCCCAGGGAAAAGACTTTGTCTATTTGTCCTATCCATGCCCCTCATAATTTTGTAAACCTCTATAAGGTCTCCCCTCAGCCTCCGACGCTCTAGGGAAAACAGCCCCAGCCTGTTCAGCCTCTCCTCATAGCTCAAATACTCCAACCCTGGCAACATCCTTGTAAATCTTTTCTGAACCCTTTCAAGTTTCACAGCATCTTTCTGATAGGAAGGAGACCAGAATTGCACGCAATATTCCAACAGTGGCCTAACCAATGTCCTGTACAGCCGCAACATGACCTCCCAACTCCTGTACTCAATACTCTGACCAATAAAGGAAAGCGTACCAATCACCTTCTTCACTATCCTATCTACCTGCACTTTCAAGGAGCTATGAACCTGCACTCCAAGGTCTCTTTGTTCAGCAACACTCCCTAGGACCTTACCATTAAGTGTATAAGTCCTGCTAAGATTTGCTTTCCCAAATTGCAGCACCTCGCATTTATCTGAATTAAACTCCATCTGTCACTTCTCAGCCCATTGGCCCATCTGGTCCAGATCCTGTTGTAATCTGAGGTAACCCTCTTCGCTGTCCACTACACCTCCAATTTTGGTGTCATCTGCAAGCTTACTAATTGTACCTCTTATGCTTGCATCCAAATAATTTACGTAAATGACAAAAAGTAGAGGACCCAGCACCGATCCTTGTGGCACTCCACTGGTCACCGGCCTCAGTCTGAAAAACAATCCTCCACCACCACCCTCAGTCTTCTACCTTTAAGCCAGTTCTGTATCCAAATGGCTAGTTCTCCCTGTATTCCATGAGATCTAACCTTGCTAATAAATCTCCATGGGGAACCTTGTCGAACGCCTTACTGAAGTCCATATAGATTACATCTACTGCTCTGCCTTCATCAATCTTCTTTGTTACGTCTTCAAAAAACTCAATCAAGTTTGTGAGTCATGATTTCCCACGCACAAAGCCATGTTGACTATCTCTAATCAATCCTTGCCTTTCCAAGTACATGTACATCCTGTCCCTCTCAGGGTTCCCTCCAACAACTTTCCCACCGCTGAGGTCAGGCTCCTGGCTTGTCTTTACCGCCCTTCTGGGCATCCTTTCAGCAATGTAATAAGATTCATCACAAGACAAAAAGGGCTTTGGTTATACAAAATGCATATTTGCTGCTTTCATGTACTCCTCTACCACCTCAATATAATGCAGGTTCAGGAAAGCCAACTGTGACCCTCACAGAATATGAATCATGTTTTTATCTGGTACACGTCCAAAATACTGTGCATTTAAAAATATCCTTACTTACCAAACTAAATCAGACTGCACTTATTCCATCTAATTAAATTATCTTCAACTTTCTCTAAACTTGTAACCATTTTCATATTAATACTCAAATCACACTGAGGTTTTAGGATTTTACAAGGCAGCTATACAGCTGTAGCTCTATTTGTTCTGTTGCACCTGCCACAGTTTTTAACTGTTATCTAACAAATAAACTGAAAGTCAACTCTTAATAATAAGAAATAATAATATTTAACAATTATGACAATAAAATAATTTACAAGCTAACAATTTACACTATAAATCTAATAAACTATCTTGTGCTTTAATTTACCTCTGGATGATCATATACCACCACACTAGACCTTAGCCTTGATCCACGTGGCGATGATCATCTAGTCGTTTTCTCCTGCTAGTCTCAGGGGTGTCTTCTCTTCACCGTGGTTGGACTTGAGTTACTGCTTGAGGGTGATGTTGCAGTGATTTTTATACTTAGAAGTCTTCACACCCTTCTGGGAGAGTCGTTCATATCCATCAATAGATTGATCAGACCCAACCAGGCAGTGACATGTCAACGGTAGGGTGGTCCTTGAGCAACCATTCCTGGAGGTGTTTGGAGCACATAGGTCAGGTAGCCCTTTCCAAATAAGTGTGTGAGGTGCTTCTTCATCTGATAAACAACTCAATGTTTCCGGTTTTCCTGCGGATGGCATTCATGTCAATTTATTCAATTCCAATTCAAGTGTATATTGTATCGTCTGCAGCTGCTGAGCCAATTGTATACTGTCTGCCTATAGCTGCAGCCTGTCTGGATTATGCAGCAGTTTATATCAGTGTCTTTGAGCACATTCACTTTTGGCCAAGGCTTGCCTCAAGTTTCCCAGCATGCCTCATTTATTATCCCTTTTCTCATAAGTCCATAATTTTGAGAAGTCTGTCCAGCCACAGTTCTTAACAAATTTCTACCTGGAATCCAAAATTGATTCAAGTGAACAGATTCAAGTGAATCTCCAGCATCTGCAGACCTCACTTTCATAATCTCCAGCATCTGCAGACCTCACTTTCATAATCTCCAGCATCTGCAGACCTCACTTTCATAATCTCCAGCATCTGCAGACCTCACTTTCAATCTCCAGCATCTGCAGACCTCACTTTCTCCTCAAGTGAACAGAACCCTGTACAACATGAATGTCTTAAGGGATATCAACAATGAAAATTTTCCAACTTGTATTGTAAATATTCCAAAAGTACTTCATGGGAGCAATACTTGCCACTCAGCCATATATGGATTTATTAGCGAAATGAGCGAATGCTTGTTTAAAAAAATCTTAAAGAGAGAAAAATTGACTTATTAAGGGAAGTCCAGAACTTCAGGCCCAGACAACTCTAATACACAGTCATCATAAGTGTAGTAGTTAAGCTGTGAATGCATGCTGCATTTAGAAAGAAACAAAGAGAGTGGGACACATCTCAGGTGTAGAAACTTTAGTAAAACTCACCCATAACTGTACTGAGTAACAAATTCTAACAGTAAATTGAGAATCAATAACTCTACAGCAACCACTTTTTAAAAAAAGCTAAAAAAAAGTAACAACATTCTACAGTTCAAGTCATACAAACCTGTGGAATGAACCTGTTCTCCACCAGGCACATTTGAAATCCCAAGCAAGACAATATTGAGCCATTTCCCAAAAGGCTACATTTTGGAGGACTTTTCATGAACAAAGTCACTTTAATTCAGATGATGCAGTTAAATCAATCAATGATGATGATGATTTAGGGTTCTACCTGAAAGGACTTCAGTCTCTTACTATGTTTTATGTTTCATTTTTATTCTGTACATTACAACAAAAATAAAACACAGAAAAGGTGCTCCATAAAAGACATTATTCTAAAAGGAATCCCCTGCATTAAAAATAAATCAGGTTACTATGAATAAATTAGGGTGTAAGTTTGCTCGCTGAGTTAGAAGGTTCATTTTCATATATTTCGTCACCATACTAGGTAACACCATCAGTGAGCCTCCGGTGAAACACTCATAATATGGCCCACTTTTTATTTATGCGTCTAGATTTGCATGGGTTGGTGATGTCATTTCCTGTGGTGATGTCATTTCCTGTATGACTGGAGACAGCACATCTATCCTAGGACAAGCCAAACAGAGGCATGCGCGAGAATTCCTAGAAGCATGGCACTCCATCCAGAACTCGTATCAACAAATACATTGAACTGGATCCCACTTACCACCCCCTGAGAAACAGAGCAGGAAATGACATCACCACAGGAAATGGCATCACCATCCTAAGGAAACCTAAACACATAAATAAAAAGCGGGCCATACCGCCAGTGCTTCACCAGAGGCTCACTGATGATGTTACCTAGTATGGTGATGAAACGTCTGAAAACAAACCTTCCAGCTCAGCAAGCAAACTTACTTCCAGAACCTCAACCTGAACTACAAATCTTCTCGCTAGGAATAAATTGATTCCAAGCTTATAAATCAGGTGTTACATTTTCAGGTGAGAAGGAGTAAAATTCAACATGTTGCATAATAATCAGTGTCACATATAAAATGCAAAGCAAAGTTCTTTGATTCTTTAATTCATGAAATCAAGGTCCACATCTATCAGTAATTAGGATATGCCCAACCATCCTCATTTTACTTCAACATGTTCAAACAAGATAACCTAGTTCACTGAATGTAGATACAGTTCTTAAGAGGTACTTTTTGTGCTTTACATGGATCAAAGTACGTGGTTTACAAATTAACTGCTTGAAAAATACCCTTGAATCAGACGCAAAGGATAGGACAAACCCACCAAAATAAAATTCCACAAGGTTGATACATTAAAGTTATTCTTAAAAGTTTAAGTAGACCAGTCATACAATGTTGATTTGAAAAATTAATGTTGTTTCTTACCATTCTAACTCTTCAATTAACCCTTAACCTTTCACCATGGCCTAAGTTGTGGGCGGCACGGTAGCACAGTGGTTAGCACTGCTGCCTCACAGCCCCTGAGACCCGGGTTCAATTCCCGCCTCAGGCGACTGACTGTGTGGAGTTTGCACGTTCTCCCCGTGTCTGCGTGGGTTTCCTCCGGGTGCTCCGGTTTCCTCCCACAGTCCAAAGATGTGCAGGGTCAGGTGAATTGGCCATGCTAAATTGCCCGTAGTGTTAGGTAAGGGGTAAATGTAGGGGTATGGGTTTCGCTTCGGCGGGTCGGTGTGGACTTGTTGGGCCGAAGGGCCTGTTTCCACACTGTAATCTAATCTAATCTAATCTAAGTTCAAGAGCAGTATGGTCAATCACCAAGTTGTATTTCTTGAAAAAAGCAATCATCACCCAAAATTTGTTGACATACTACTAATTCAAAGATTCAATGATAGAAACGTTATAAGAAAGGCAATCACACTGTGTTTTTGATATATCCAGGAAACAGAGGAGATAACTATCTAACAAACAAACAGCTAATTAGCTCAGATGAAAATAGCATCCTGAACAAATACGACATCTTTGGTAAAGAGCTAATCTATCTAACACATGCTTTTGGCTGGGTTAAAGTATTGATCATCTGAGCACATACCTCTGTATAGGTGAAATGACTGATCACCCTAACAACACTCGGACCTGAGAAATGGCTGACTTCCCCAACAAATATTATTAACTAGTTTTGTGATTGATAACATCAATCTCACCAGCCTAAATAGATTCATCTGGCTTTGATCAATTGCTATGTAATGATTTTTATATCAACCTGTTTACACATTTTAGGGCACACATCTGTGGCAGGTAGGATTTGAGTCAGATTCATCCACCTCAGAGTTACAGACTCTTGTTATGAAGTTGAAGACATGTACTATACCTTTAAGAGAGAGTGAATACTGTTCTGAACTGAGAGATATGTGAGTTATGCATATGACTAGATAGCAGTCTCAGAGTGTACTGGGAAACTGAAAATATGTAACATTTGGCTGTGAAATGGACACCTGAGTTTTGGTTGCTGTTTTGACAACAATTAAAATTTAACCCATTTAAATTATGCCCCAGGATACTAAAACCCAAACAAGTTTTAATGTATTGTTCTGTCAACATCAAATCAAGAAGACAATCCAATGTTGGGCTGTATAAAAATGTGGACATTTTGACAATTGGTCAGAGATTGACCACTGGAGTGAGTGACAGATAAACAAATAATTGTAATAAGTACTGCACTGGAACAGCATATTGTTACAGAGTTGGAGGCAGATAGTAAGCAGTTAAGAGAAAGGAGGTTTTAGAGTTGTATGTAGTTGATTAGTGTTCACTTTTAGAGTTAAAAATAAATTGATGTTATTTTCTTTAAGTACTGAGATTTGGGAGTTCTCTGTCACTCATTTTAACAGATGGCAAGGTGAGCTTTTCTGGGTGTTTGTTTTGATTAACAGAGGGGTTCATCTCCATGTTTAATACTCTTTAACTGTGCTATATTATCTTTCAACTGTTTTGTACGTAAGCAAATTAAATTGGGAAGTTAGATTGAACTTGCACTAGTTCATGAAATGCTAATTTATATGGCCAAAAAAATGGGGAGAAGTTTGAAAGAGTCTGAATAGGCGAAGGCCTTTCTCCCAGAGAGCATTAGAGATTGAGGGATGACCTTAGAGGTCATGGATAGGGTGAATAACCAAAACCTTTTTCCCCAGAGTAGGGTACACCAACCCTCCGAAGAGTATCCCACCCAGACCCATTCCCCTCCATTTACCCCTGACTCATGCGCCTAACCTACACATCCCTGAACACTATGGGCAATTTAGCACAGCCAATTCACCTAACCTGCACATCTTTGGATTGTGGGAGGAAACTGGGGCACATGGAGGAAACCCATGCAGGCGCAGGGAGAATATGCAAACTCTACACCAACAGTCGCCTGAGGCTAGGATTGAACCCAGGTCCCTGGTGCTGTGAGGCAGCAGTGCTAACCACTGAGCCACCATTCTACCCCAATCTGCCTGGCTCAGTGCTTCAGCCTGAGCTATTGATAATATATTAATGATTTAAAATGAGGAAACTATCTGTAGTATCTCCAATTTGAAGATGACACAAAACTGGGTGGGAGGGTGAGCTGCAAGGAGAGTGCAGAGATGCTTCAGTGTGATTTGGGGGGAAAAAATTGAGTGGACAAATGCATAAAAGACCGATTATATAGTAGATAAATATAAGATTATCACTTTGGTAGCAAAAACAGGTAGGCAGATTATCTGAATGGCAATTGATTGGTAACGAGGGTGTGACTGAGATATGGGTGCCCTTGTAGACTGGTTGCTGAAAGTAAACATGCAGGTACACTATACAATAAAGAAGACAAATGCATAACTGAGTGGATTAGAATACGGGAGAGGATAAAAGATACAGATTAGACAAGCAATGAAGTGACATTGCAAACCACAATGTAATGAGAGTGCAGGGAAAGCAGCTGATTGGTGAGTAGGATGGAGAATATTTCAAATTAAATAGAAATAAGGTCTTCAGTTTGTGATAGGTCTCTAGTCTTTTCTTCTCGCTTTTTCAAAATAGCTTAAGTATAAGATATAATTATTTATACAGTGAAATTATGATAACAATAAAAAGCAGGGAATCTAGAATAACTAATTTATAAAGTAAATTAAATACCATAGTGATGACAGGGCAGGTGAATGTGTTGCTGCTACTGCAGTATGTGGAAGGTTTTCCAGCGAGAACATATCTGTGGTTAAGTGTTTGCAGCTTAAGGAACCAGAGATCAAAGTTGTGGAGTTTGACTCGGAATTGCAGACCACGCATCACCAAAGCAGAAATACAAAATAACCTGGTCACAGCTCCAGGAAGCAGTCACACCCTTCAGATTAGGTAGTTTATAATTTGGTCTGTGATCAGAGACGAAAGGGTGTGACTGCAGTTGAGGTAGACATGGGGACCTGCAATGGGATAATTCAGAGTCAGCATGGTTTCACAAAGGACAAATTTACTAGGAGTCCTTGAAGAGGTAACAAGTACAATAGACAAGGAAACAAGAGATTGTAATAGATTTTGGCTTCAGAAAGGCATTTACTAAGATAACCCATATTAGGCTACTTCATAAGATTAAGAACTCATGATATCGTGGTTGGTATCGCAGCAGGATTGGTTAACTAATATAAAACAGTTGGGATAAGGTAGGCATTTTCAGAATGGCAACCTGTAATTTGTGGAGTGCCATCAGTGCTTGTGAGATAACTCCACAGAGGACGGTATCCCATCACCAACTCACCCTTGATTTACACGCAAAGAGTCCTTGACTCTAGCACTGCCTTTTAAGAGTGCCAGAATCTCTGGCACACCGCTTTTTATCTATCAGCCAGGGCTCCCCAAATGGACCAGATTAACAGTCCCAATCAGGAGATTCATATTCCATGACATCCAGCTGGCTGACCTCATTACAATCACTATATTTCTCCACCTCTAAATCCAAAGGCATAGGCTGGTCCTTTTTCTTGGAGAGTCTCCTGGGTTGTTTATGCACCAGGTCAGGTTGCGCCAATCTGTTGTCCAAAATGGGCAGAGTGTAATGCAAAGGAGCTCGTCTCTTGCACCAGGAGTGCCTTGGTAGAATTTCACTCTTCTTCCAGTGGCAAAGAAGTCAAAGTGGCTACATCTATCATGCCCATCTCTGATTCAGAGGACTTGTCAACATTTGACAGAGAGGAAACCCACAAGTTCTGGCAGCCTTTCTGATTGTTCCGAGGGTAAGAGGACATGTTGCTCCTGCACTGTTTGCAAATTTGCGGCTTTCATATGGTCCACGTGCTTTTTCAGGACAGTTGCAACTACCCAAACATTATATGTCACAGGTCCAGCTGGCTGACCTTGTTCAGATTACTGCACTTGGTCCACATTACTTACAATATATATTAATGACTTGGATGAGGGAATTGTATGTACGATAGCCAAGTTTGCAAAGAAACAAAAATAATGGTGAGGATGGCACAGTTTGCAGTTGGACATGGACAAGTTAAGTGAATGGGCAAAAAATTTAGCAGACGGAATGTAATTGGACAAATGGGAGTTTGTGTGCTTTGGCAGGAAGAATAGCAGAAATTAATATTATTTAAAAGGAGAAAGACTGCAGAAAGCATTATTATTTGGGCATTCTCATGTATAAAATCTCAAAAGTCTAGCATCCCAAGTTCAGCAGGTAGTAGAGAAGGCAAATGGAATGGCCTTTATTTCAAAAGGAATGGAGTATAAAAATAGTGAAGTCTTGTTAAAATGATACAAGGCACTAGAATTTGTTAGGAGAAAGTGAGGACTGCAGATGCTGGAGATCAGAGCTGAAAAATGTGTTGCTGGAAAAGTGCAGCAGGTCAGGCAGCATCCAAGAAACAGGAGAATCTACATTTCGGGCATAAGCCCGAAGATTCCTGAAGAAGGGTTTATGCCCGAGACGTCAATTCTCCTGCTCCTTGGATTCTGCCTGACCTGCTGCGCTTTTCCAGCAACACATTTTTCAACTAGAATATTGTTAACGGCTTTGCTCCTCGAAAGAGGGATCTACTAGCATTGGAAGCAGTCCAAAATTTCACAGGTTTAAGGTAATTGGCAAACAAAGCAATGGCAACATGAGGAAAGCGTTTTTCATGCAGTAAGTGGTTAGGGTCTAGAATGTACAAGTCAAGAATTTAGTGTTGGCACGTGCAAATGTTTCATTAAGGCAGGAATTGGATTGTTATCTGTGCAGGGTTATGAGGAGAATACAAAGGAGTGCCACGAGGTGAAATGTTCCAATTGCAAACCAAGACACAGATATTGCAGGCCAAATTCTATAATCATCCTGTGATTACAAAGAAAAAAGTGGACCATTTATTTTACAGAATTATATCTTTCTTTTAGCTTTTTTCAGCAACCTGGAATATGAATGCCTCAGGGGATCCATTGCTTTGCAGATATAAACTCTTGCATTCATAACATTGTAACAGTCATTGCAGTTGTTATATCTGGTGCAATTTGAACATGGAACCCAAAAACAGACATTTACAGTACAGAATGCTCTTCAGTTTATTGTACCGGTCTTCCTCTGCCAGGTTTTACTGTATTAACCCATAACTATAACCACACTATTGACCTATGTATTATTTTTGGTTTAAAAAGTGAATTAGCGTTTATCTAAATTGGTACGGTAGAGAATGAGGTTCAAGCACATTAACTTCACCAGAAAGCCTACATTCAAATAGGCAATGTGATTAAGCTGAATCTCATAACTTTTAGAACAGCATCAATCCACCACAACCTGGAAGGGAGTTCTATCACAAACTACATTTACAATTCATTTAAACCAGAAAAAAAAAGAGCAGATACAACTGAAACCAAATTATTGGCAATTTCTTGTAGTCACAAAAACAAAATTATGTATAAAAACTCACATGGCAGTGTTAAAGATAATATTAAATTTGAAAAAAAAATCATATCAGTAATAAAATAATCACGAGTCTTCCATTTAAAAGTAGAGATGTTTCAAGTATATTATTGAAAATACATTAGAAAATGTTCTATCTTTCCCCTCGGGACTTCAAACAAATCAGCTTTCCATGCTGCATTCTGTCACGAAAAATTGACTTTTTATTAAAGATATTTAATATTTTCTCTCTTCCCCAGATTTAATTTAAAGTTTATACAAGAATGATAAGCATCAAGGTTACAGGAAAATCATTTATTCAGCGTTCTATATCAATGCACAAATGCTAAAATACATTGCACATTCATGAGAAGGCCAATTTCCATTCATGTTAAACTTCTGGTACATGTGTTTTCAAATTGATTTGTTAGTATAAAATTACAGACACACTCTTCAACTAATACTCTTTCACTGAAAGTACGGTCTATCAAATTTATAGAAACAAGACCAGAGATTGCAACATGCAAACTATTGTAATTGTGCAGTACGAGATTCATGGGTCAAACAATTCCCCAGGTGTTCTCGTGGTTCCCCTTTCATAATTCTGTCAAAACCTCAACTGAATTGCACAGAAATGTGTTAGTAATATATTTTTATACATTTTATTTTTATCATACCTGTACTTATTTAATCTTGATTGCTGTAATTTCTTACAAATAACTTTCTTTTTATCCCTAAGATGTTTTTAAATAAACACTTGCAATAAATTAACCTTTAATCTGTTTAAATCAAAAAAGATTTCACTGCTGGTCTATCTAACTTGAATCACAAAAATTAAGATGGGCACACGAAGTTTATTAATTTACGGTTCACTGACCGCATAGTGGATACACCTGGTTATCGTGACTGTTGGCAAAGGGGCTATAATGGACAGAGTGTGATGACGAGAGATATAAATGGTAAGGGTAGGAAGTAAAGTTGGATAGAGGAAGTCAAACAGATTTTAGGGAGACCTGAGGGCACGGGAATCAAAGCTGAGCTGCTTCAAAAGTGAAATGACGTAAGGGCTTCAAGGTTAAATTCAAGTTAAGGCCAGTTGCACGTATGCAGCATTCTCAACAAGGAGATGATCTAAAAGACACAAATAGAGATATGTGGATATGATTCAATTGCCATCAATGAAGCATGACTGCAAGGTGGCCAGTGCTAGAAACTGAATTATCAAGGATATTCAACATTTAGAGAAGGACAGACACAAGGAAAAGGATGTGGAGTTGTACTAATAAGAAGAGATGGGACCATACATTATAAGGGAGGATCTTAGATTGGAAGAACAAAGTGGGAGCTAAGAAACAGTAAGGGGAAGCAGATATTGTTGGAGTTATTTACAGGGCACAAAGTAGTTGTGGTTGTGTGGAGCACTATATTAATCAGGAGATTAGAGAAGCATGTTAAATGGTCAACACAGTTATCACATATAACAATTGGATAGAACCTGGGTAATCTTTCCTGATGAAGGGCTTATGCCCAAAACGTCAATTCTCCTGCTCCTCGGATGCTGCCTGCCTGCTGTGCTTTTCCAGCACCACACTCTCGACTCTGATCTCCAGAATCTGCAGTCCTTACTTTCTCCTATAAACTTGGGCAGCATGGTGGCTCAGTGGTTAGCACTGCTGCCTCACAGCGCCAGGAACTCAGATTCAATTCCAGCCTTGGGCGACTGTCTGTGTGGAGTTTGCACATTCTCCCTGTGTCTGCATTGGTTTCCAGTTTCCTCCCACAATCCAAAGATGTGCAGGTCAGGTGAATTGGCCATGCAAAATTGTCCATAGCGTTAAGCGCATTAGTCAGCGGGAAATGGGTCTGGGTGGGTTACTCTTCAGAGGGTCACTGTGATCTTGTTGGACCCAAGGGCCTGTTTCCACACTGTAGGAAATCTAATCTAAACTGGGTAAACCAATTAAGTACAATAACTGTGGGGACAAGTTTATGGAGCGAATCAGGAATGAATAGTATGTTTAGCCATCTAGAGGGCAAGTTATTTTAGATCTAATAATGTATTAAAAAAATGGACAGTTAAGAACATTTCGGATTGAGTCACCACTATATGATAGAATTTTATTTTATGCCTGAAAGTGAAATGGTTCATTCTAAAGCAAGGCTGTTAAATTTGAATAAAGGACATTATGAAAGCATGAGGCACGAATTAACAGAGGTGGGATTGGGTGCATGACTTTACATAGGAAATAAATAGTCTTTAAAGAACTAATAAATAACTTACAGTAACTATATGGTCCTTCAAAGGTACAAAAACTCAGAGTCAGTCAACCATGGCTGATAATATTGTATAAAATAATTGTATAACATTTAAAATCTTATAATGTTCCAGAAACAGCAGTAATTCTGAAGCTTGGGAACTTTTATAAATACAAAAAGGACATCCACAAAATGATGGATAAAATATGGATAGAATATAAATGCAGGAAGATGCTCTCAAAGGATTTTGACCCAGTGACAGTGAAGGAATGGCAATCTATTTCTGAGTAAGAATGGTGAATGGCTTGAAGGGAATCTTGCAGGTGTTGGTGTTCCTATGTATCTGCTGCTCTTGTATTCCAGATGGAAGTAGTCATGCATTTGGAAGATGTTGTCTCAGGATCTTTGGTGAATTTCTCTGTACATTTTGTAGATCATACATATACTGTTGCTACTGAGCACCGGTGGTGGAGGGAGTGAATGTTTGTGGATGGTGTGCAAATCAAGCAGGCTGCTTTGTCCTGATGGGATCAAGCTTGAGTCTTGGTGGAGCTATACCCATCCAGGCGAGTATTCCATCACACTCCTGACTCATGGCTTGTAGATGGTGGACAGGTTGTGGTGAGTCAGGAGGTGAACATTTAATGCAAAGGCAGTGAATGGAGGCAGGCTTTTCGCCGAGCCAACTTACATGGACGACAGCTTCTGCTTGGTGCTCACCCAGCCTGATATATTGTAAGCCCTGGAACCAAAACCACCAATTTCTGGGCCAGTTCTTCCCAGGTTGTGTTTGCAGAGCCAGAAAGCATTGCTGATACAGTACCAGGGTGCTTGAAACTATTCTGGGAAAACAGAAGCTGGTAGGCAGATTGGTAAGGTAGTAGTGGTGGGTGATTCAATAGTTGGAGGAATAAACAGTCTAGTTTGCAGCAGAAATCGTGAATCCCAAATGGCCTGTTGCCTCCCAGTTGCAAGGGTTCAGGGCCAACTGAATGGAACGACTGGATAAACTTCTGGAAAGTGAGGGTGAACAAACAACATCGGAAGAGCTTGAAGATCTTGCAGGATCAGTTTCAGGGGCTAGGGGGTAGGTTGAAACACAGGATCTCCAGGACATGAATCCCATAAATACAACTTGTGCCACGAGCTTCATGGTTCAGACAAAAGCCGATCAGAAAGGGAATTCTGTGGCTTGAGGGGGTGGTGTAGAAGGGAGGGTTTAGATTTTTGAGACATTGAGATCATTTTTGGGAAAGCAGAAAGCTGTTCAGAAGAGATAGGTTTCACCTGAGCAGAAAAAAAAAACAATTTCCCATCAAACAGACAAAATAGTGTGGTGGGGTGGATTTAAACTTTTAAGTAAGGGGGTGGGTTGACAAGTAAGCCTGATGATCGAAATACCAGAGTGAACAAATGAAAGAAGATGGTGAATGTGGAAAAAGGAAATGAGGGAAGGCTTCGGTGTTGACAGTGAACAAAGAAATGATTGCTTTCCAATGGGCAAGCAAGAGATAAAGGGCAGGGTTAAACTGTATGTAAAACACATAGCAGACTGAATAAAATTGGGGAACTGGAAGCAGAAATTGCTCGAGAGGGATATGACATAGCAGCATTGATAGAAACATGGCTCAAGCCAGAACAAGACAGGATATCTAATATCCCAGATTATCAGGCTATTAGCAGAAACAGGATTGGTTAAAGGGGAGGTGGTGTAGCAAGTTGGTCAAAGATAGTATCATTGCCCTTGAACAGATTACAGTCCCTGAATTAAAATCTATATACTTATAGGAGAGAAACAGGAAAGGAGCAGTGACCTTGTTGGGTATCTACTATCTACCTTCAAACAGTGGAAAATAGACAGGAACATTTGTAGCTGAAAATGTGTTGCTGGAAAAGCGCAGCAGGTCAGGCAGCATCCAAGGAGCAGGAGAATCGACATTTCAGGCATGAGCCCTTCTTCAGGAAGAAGGGCTCATGCCCGAAACGTCGATTCTCCTGCCCCTTGGATGTTGCCTGACCTGCTGCGCTTTTCCAGCAACACATTTTCAGCTCTGATCTCCAGCATCTGCAGTCCTCACTTTCTCCTAGGAACGTTTGTAGGTAAATTATGGAAGTCTGCATGACAAGAGCAGGACCTATCTACTTAATGGCAAGGTCCTGGGGAATGTTGCTGAACAAAACAGACCTTGGAGTGCAGGTTCATAGTTCCTCGAAAGTAGAGTTGCAGGTAGATAGGGTCATGAAGAAGGTATTTAGTATTACTTTCCTTTATTGGTCAGAGCATTGAGTACAGGAGTTGGGAGGTCATTTTGTGGCTATACAGGATTTTGGTTAGGCCACTTTTAGAATATCGAATGTATTTCTGGTCTCCTTCCTATCAGACGGATGTTGTGAAACTTGAAAGTGTTCAGAAAAGATTTACAAGTATGTTGCTAGGGTTGGGGGATTTGAACTACAGGGAGAGGCTGAATAGGCTGGGGCTGTTTTCCCTGGACTGTCAGAGGCTGAGGGGTGACCTTATAGTGATTTGTAAAATCATGAGGGGCGTGGATAGAATAAACAGACAAGGTCTTTTCCCTGGGGTAGGAAGTCCAGAACTAGAAGGCATAGGTTTAGGATGAGAGAGGAAGAATTTAAAAGGGACCTAAGGGCCAACTTTTTCACAGAGAGTGGTGTGCATATGGAATGAGCTACCAGAGAAAGTGGTGGAGGTTGGTACAATTACAACATTTAAAAGGCATCTGGATGGGTATATGAATAGGAAGAGTTCAGAGGGATATGGGCCAAGTGCTGGCAAATGGGACTAGTTTAGGTGAGGATATCTGGTCGGCATGGATGCATGGACCAAAGGGTCTGTTTCTGTGCTGTAGTGCTCTATGACTCTATCACTCCTAGTAGGGCTGTGATAGTCGTTAATTTCAATTACCTTAGGGTTAACTGGGAAAAAGGAAGAGTGTAGGGCACAGAAGGAGAGAATTTCCTGTCAGGGAGGGAGCTATGATGGATCTGGTCCTAAGACATGTAGCAGGCCAAATGGAGAACATCAGAGTGAGGGAGCATTTGGGAAAAATGCGATCATAATATAATGTTCAATATTAAGTTGGAAAAGGGTAAAAAAAATCAATGATTTAGATTCCAGATTGGAAAAGGGCAGATTTCAGGAGTCTAAAAGTTGAACTTCAGTATATGGATTGGAAACACTATTTGGTAGATAAAACAGAGAATGAAAAATGTGAGAATTTCAAAAAGAGATGAACAGGGTAAAAGCCAAGTACTTACCCATGAGAAATAAATATATAGCATCCAAAGCAAGAGTAACCAGGATAATTAAGGATATTGATGAAAAAATAAGGAAGAAAAAGGAGGTGTATGATGCATTCCAGCTTAATAATAGCAACAAAAATCAGGAAGGGTATCTCAAATACAGGAGAGAGGCTATGGCTGGAATAAGGAAGACAAAGAGGAAGCATGAGGAAGGGATGGTAGTTTGTGCTAAAACAAATAGCAAAACATTCTTCAAACATTAATAGTAATAAATTAGTGAAGGATACAGTGGGGCCCATAAGGAATAATCAAGGTAAGCTGCTTACTAAAGCAAAGGATAAGACAGAGGTGCTAAATGAATATTTTGTTTCTTACCTTGCTAAGTTAGAAGATAGTAACAACAGCCTTGTTGAAAACGTGCATGTTAAAGAAATGAACAGTATAGTGATAGATAAATAAGAGGTGCTAAAAAGGCTGACAGCACTCCAGGTAGAGAAATCACCACACCCAGAGGAAACGTATCCCATATGAGAGAGCAAATTGCTATCTGTTGACAAACATTTTCCAGGCCTGTCGCAACACAGGATTAGTCCCAGAGGACTGGAGGATTGCAAATATGACACTGTTGTTTAAGAAAGGGCCAAAGGAAACTATAAACCTGTCAGCTTGACATCAAGTGGGAAAGCTGATGCAGGCCATAATATGGGATTAGATAAATATACACTTATTGTTCTCTAGGTTAATACTTGACAGTCAATGTGGCTTTGTCAAGGACAGGTCATGTCTAATAAATTGAGTTCTTTGAGGAGATGACACAAGCAGTGGATAAGGTTAGTACCAAGGATGGTGTATGGTTGTACTTTCAGAAAGCATTTGATAAGGTGCCATGTGGTAGGTTGATGGCAAAATTGAAAATATTTGGAATTGATGAGTCCTAGGCAGCATGGATTAAAAGATAGGAAACTGAGGATAGGGAGATACAGGCATTTCTCAATTTGGAGAGGAGGTGAAAGTGATTTTCCCCAGGGATTGGTGTTGGGACCTTCTGATTTGTACCAAGGATTTGGAGATGAGTGTTGAGGGGAAAATCTCTAAATTTGCAGATGATAGTAAACAGGTCATTCTGGTATAACGCATGTTTCATTAACACAAATTGGCTATAATGCAATTGACGAATTGTGGGCACTGGATAACGCAAACTTTGTACTCAACAGGTATAGCAATTTTGTACAGTGCGATTTTCTATAACGCAGGGGTGCAGAGGAACACAACTGTGTTGTTATAGCAGAACAACCTGTAATGAATTGTGACAATATTGTTGAGTGACTTCAGTGGAACATTGACAAGCACCTGACAGATGAACTTCAATGCAGAGAAATGAGAGGTAAAGCATTTTTGGTAAATGAAACATGAAGAAACCATACAGGCTCAATGGTACAACTTTGATGAGAGTACATGAGTAGAAAGACCAAGGTAAAAGTGTCGGGTTTTCTGAAGGTGGCAAGGCAAGCTGGAACAGTAGTTAATGCGGCTTATATGATATTTGGGCTTATAAATAGAGGCGTAGAGTATAAAAGTAAGGCAATGATACGACACCTATACAAATCATTGGTCAGACCACATTTGGAGTGGTATGTTCAGTTCTGGGCATCTTATTTAAGGAAGGATGTTAAAGACCAGGAGAGTGTTAAAGGAGATTTACTAGAATTATATCAGGAATGAAGGATTTACATGCAAGATAAGATTAGAGAGATTGGGCTGATTCTCCTTGGAGTAGAAGAGATTAAGAGGTGACCTTTACTGAGGTGTTCAAAATTGTGAAAAGTTTAGCAGGGTGAAAAAAAAGGATGTTCTGTTTTCACTAGTTGATATATCAGTAACCAGGGCTCACAATTTTAAGATCGTCAGCAAGAGAGCTAGGAGTGAGATGAGATGAAACTTCTTGACTAAAAGTTGTTAGAATTTGGAAAGCACTGCCTGGGAGAGTGGTAGAGGTAGATTCCATAAATTTTAAGAGAGCTGATATATATTTGAAAGTGATGAAGTTAGACAGCTGAGGAAATAGGAGTGGAGAGTGGGACTAGCTGGGTAGCCCTCTCAGGAGCCAGTAGAGACACAATGAGTTGAATAGCCTCCTTCTGTACATTAAAATTCTATGATTCTAAGTCCAAATCCAAGTCCAGGACAGTTATCCCAAAGAGATTGAGTGAGTGTAGATTAAGATGCTGAAGGTTGTTGTTGAGAAATCCAGGTATTGATATTCAATGCCTATGCAAACCTATCACCAAAGTACTTAAGGGGGAAAGGCTGGATGAACCAGTAAGTATACCTGGCTGTAATTTTGCCAATGTGTATACCTAACAATACATGCGAGAAATCTATTAAGAGTGATTGACAGCCATTTTGCTGACTTTGTCAGGACCCAGAATTATCAAGACAGGGCAAGCAACTTTATGTAGAACTAGAAAGTCAATCATACCATTCAAAAACCTGTAAAGTTACTAGGCAGAATCAATGGTGAGTCAGTTGTAAAGTATGGTAAGAATGGGAAAGAGAGATTCTTGATGTCAATGAAATAAAAATCAAATTCGCCACCTAAAGTTTGAGTGGCTACATGAGAATCTTGCTGGTAAGCATCAATAGTCCTATTTGCATCTATTAACATTGCATGATGATCTAATCTGGCCTCATTCATATGCAGCTGGAAATGTGTTGCTGGAAAAGCGCAGCAGGTCAGGCAGCATCCAGGGAACAGGAGAATCGACGTTTCGGGCATAAGCCCTTCTTTAAGCCCTTCGGGCATAAGCTTTTCCAGCATCATATTTCCAGCTCTGATCTCCAGCATCTGCAGACCTCACTTTCTCCTCATTCATATGCAGTTTGCTATTTTCCTAGGAATGAGAGAAATAATTCCTGACATGAAAGTCTGAGTGGCAAACTGGCAGCTTTAATTCATCGGTTTCTTGTCTGGGTCTCCAAGTTAACCAAAATTTCAAAACAGCTTAGGTACATTCCATGGCCACATAAGGCAGTGACTTCATGCATTCTTTCTCCATGGGGGCTGGCACTGAACAAGAACCACTGTCTTCACATCATCAGGGTACATCAGCAACTTATGTATAATGAATTGCAGCACTTTAGTACTCTACTTCACAGATCACCAATACCTTCTAGTGCCACTTTGCACACAGGGACTCGCATCCACCTCATACCAGGGTATTTCTCAGAGCTCCTACCTTGCTTTCTTAGTGCTCACTCATTCAATATAACTCGATACTCACAACATCTCTGCATTGCCTTGCCTTTTTTGCAGAGGAGTGCCTCATTCACAACTCTCAGTAATTCTGTTCTGCCTTGCCTTTTAGTCCATATGGAAACCAGACAGCTTGTCATTTTTGTCAGCAATAATCAGTCAAGAGAGTAGGCTGTACAGTGCCATTTTACATCAATGTCACACCTGGAACACTGTCAGCAGCTTATGCTGCAAAGCACTACATATTGGCCATGTCTGAAAGTGTAATGGGAGTAGACCCCAGTCAAATCCAGGGCACTTTCATCAAGTCAGGGAATATCGACTGAGTTAGTCAAGGGCATCTTCCAATATCAGTCCAGTTGGATATGGTCAAGTAGGCCTTTGGGGCAGTCAGGATCGGAGGTCCATATGATGAACAGCAGGAAGTGGGTCACAGTCAGTCCTGCAAGTCGATACAATCAAAACAGCAGCCGTAAGTTAGTCAGGGAGCTGCATACGTATCAGATGGTAGTGGGCCATGGTCACTCAATGGGGGTGCATTCACTGACAGTCAATTAAGTATATTAGGGGCCATTAATAAACTTCTTTGATTGTCAGTGAAGTTGGGGAAGTCGATTGTGGAGATTGGAGGAAACATGCTGGTTTGCTGTTGTGTACGTGGAGGCAACTCAATGTCGGGGTGGGAGAAAGAGAATGGAAAACTAGGGAGTACTTTGTGAGGAGTGTGTCATGACCACTGTGGTTTTGATGGGGAGACTCTGTTTAATTATATTTGGCATTACTAAACCATATGTCTAGGGACCAGGGTAAAGTGGGGAAATGATGAATTAAATTTATAAAAAAAAAGTGGTGGGTAAGAACATGAGCAAGATCAAACTCAATTGGATTGACAAAAAGAGGAAGACAGAAAGGAACAAGAGGATTTGGGGGTTCATCTAAAACTTTCAGACTGTAAACTTTTTACTGTACTCAAATTAATACATATGAGAAAGTAATTCAATCCAATTCATAGCAAGTATGTGGAGTAAGTACTTTTCTTTCAAAGATTTGTGAGGGAATGGGCTCTACTTGTGAGCAATGAAAGGTCTCACAAGGGCCAGGTCAAAGGCATCTGCTGTGACAATTCTGCATGTGAAGCTCTTGCATTGACAAACTATCTCAAGTAAAATTCTTGGCCACACAATCTTCACTACTTCATTCAATGGTACAAATTAATCCTAGTAATGGCTGTGAAGCTTCAGTAATGTCAGGCAATCTAAAGTTTCACTCAAATTCCACAATTTGTTGGCCAAAGCAACCAATGCAGGATGTCTTTGTCAACATTTTTCAATGGAATGGAGATAAGGATTTACTGAGATGAGAAGGAAATTCTTCAGCCAGAGGCTGGTGAATCTGTGGAATACCACACCATAGAAGGCTGTTGAGGTCAAGTTACTGAGTGTATTTAAGACAGAGATAGGTTCTTGATTAGTAAGGGGATCAAGGGTTATGGAGAAAAGGCAGGAGAATGGGGTTGAGAAACATGATCAGCCATGATCAAATGGCAAAGCAGATTCGATGGGCTGAATGGCCTAATTTTGCATCAACATCATATGGTCTTAAGAAGTGGAGTTGTGTGAAGTTTTCTTTCATGGAGAGTGTAAATGTTTTGATGCTGCAGTGACCAGCATTCCTTATTTAATTTCAACTGTAAATGCACTTTTCCAGGTTGACCATTTTGCACATCTCCTGTTTAATAAAAGTTAAGGTACAAGTTGATCAAATGTTCCCTCATTCATTCACAACAAAGTCCCATGTTAGTATATGTGCTGAGGAAAGTGTAAGGGAGCATCTTTTTTCAGTTTGGGAGATTAAACTGGAATGTAAATCAGACACAGCTAACTAACAGAAAAACCAGAAAGATCTTGCAACTTGAAAAATCAGGAGGAACTGAGATCCTTCTGCAGTTATATGAGATATATTGCTTTTGGGGTAGTGAGGTTGTTACAACAGCTCTCAATTTGACTGATGTTTACTTGCTACAGACTGGCTAGAGCAGTGCAGCCAAAAACAACCAGAGCCAGCAAACAAACATCTCTCCCTTCTCAGCATGAAACATCAAAAAACAAAACTGAGAAACTTAAAAGAATGAATTCTAATACAAGACCTAGGTCTACCTGATCAACTAATGAACTGAAGAATGAGCATCACATGATAGACAACAATGCGTCATCATTGCTAAAATCAAAATGTCAACCTGTGGCTTTTGTTCTGCAGAATTGTATGCACATTTAGGATTCCAGAGGGGTGTAGTTTAAATCACGTATTAAAAGATTTGTCATTCTCTTCTCCTTCTCTGCCTTTTGTTAAAGAATGAGTCTATCTGTAATGAATAGAGTTATTTTCCGGATGACAAATCCTGCTGTAAATTGCTTCTTTCCAACCCACCAACTCCCCCCTCCCCCCAAGAAAAGTAGCAGTCATTTAGGCAAATTGATCAACTTGGTACTCTAAATTTTATATTTACACATTTGTGATGGTTTGTAGAATTGCAGGGCTCCATATTCAGCACACTCTTCCCATTTAAAGCATCCTTCAGAAAGAGCAAGAACATCATTTGGCACTAAGGATGGCTAGCTTCATTCCTATAGCTGCAGCTAAAATAACACATGGCTGACGAAGAAAAGTGAACATATTTACAAATGTGATAATGTATTTGCAATGAATTTTCAGCCATGCTCCACATAAGGTGCTCTTATTCCTTTTCCTTCCAGTGCAATTCCTCAGTTTACGGCTGGTGTGGAGCTCGTTTTCCTTGTACTGTTGGGAAGGTGACCGTAAGAGCTGTTATGGCAGTAATATGTGGCAGTGATATGCTCACCACATTGTGCCCACTTCAAACCTAATTAAACTACCAATCAAGGTGTTGGAATCTGAGCTGGTGGAGGATGCAACGAGTATGCTTGCCAGTGCATCCTGAGTAGTCAGAGATTTCTTCTTCAGGGATGGAAGAGGAGATGCAGACAGGAAAGGTTGCTCTTTTAAGAGAGCAGAGACTGACCAGATGCTGCTGGTACCTGTAGAGGTTAAGAAAGGGAATGAGTTGCAAAATATGGCAACAGTGTGTTCACAGTGGTTGCAATGGAAAAGCAGCACAGTACCTTACAATGAAACGTACTTGGTTGTTGGGTCATGGATCTTGGTATCACTACAAGTGCACTCTAACCTCCTCTGTGGTAGTTGTCTTGTGGGCATAGTTGTCCTGTATGGCATGAGGAGATGTATGTCCAGCACACCACCACCTGTCTTGACTCTTTCAACCGTGTTGTGGGCTGTTTTTCTCCCTGAAGTGAGCTCAAGGGAGGGATGGGTGAGTTGATTCAGGCATTGGTGTTGGCACCATGGAGGGAAAGCATGAGGTGAGCTGACCTGAGCGTGTGAATGGAAGTGCAGGAAGGTTTAGTAATCTGGGGAAAGGTGGAGATAATAAGCCTTGAGTAAGATGCTGCATGCTATGATGAAAGTGGGAGACCGTGTGCCTTGGTGGTAAGCAATTGCAGTAATAGAGTTACAGTTAGAATTACAGTGGATGTAACGAAGAAGAGAGAAGATGATGGCATCTAATCTTGAAATATGCACAACCATTATATCATTAATTTTCTTAGCGAGTTTTGAGAAGATATGTAGCTCCTGTTGAGGTTCTGGATGTAGGTTTGCTTGCTGAGCTGGAAGGTTCATTTCCAGATGTTTCGTCACCCTACTAGGTAACATTTTCAGTGGGCCTCCAGGCGAAGCACTACTGATGAATCCTGTTTTCTATTTATATGTTTGGATTTATTTGGGTTAATGATGTCATTTTGTGTGGTGATGTCATTTCCTGTGGTGATGTAATTTCCTCTTCTTTTTCTCAGGGGGCTTGTGTTTGTTTTATACCATGCAAGAACTGTAACAAACACTACATTGGACAAACAGTCAGAAAACTAGCCACCAGGATACATGAACATCAACTAACCACAAAATGACATGACTCTCTCTCACGAGTATCCTCACATATAGATAAGGAAGGACATCACTTCGACTGGGACAACCCATCCATCCTAGAACAAGGCAAACAGAGACATGCACGAGAATTCCTGGAAGCATGGTATTCCAACCGGAACTCTATCAACAACACATAGAGTTAGACCCCCATCTAACACCCCCTGAGAAAAGGAACAGGAAATTACATCACCACAGGAAATGACATCACCAACCCAAAGAAATCCAAACATATAAATAGAAAGCAGGAATCATCAACAGTGCTTCACCCGGAGGCCCACTGAAGATGTTACCTAGTAGGGTGATGAAATATCTGGAAATGAACCTTCCAGCTCAACGAGCAAACCTACATCCAATAATTTTCTTCCTGCATGGCTGGGTGTTCCTCTGGACCATGGACCACATTGATCTGGGATAGCAACTTCAGACCAGACTGGCCAGCTTGGTGGCATAATCCCCTCTGCTGGTCCACAGGAAACAGGATAACTCTGCTGTGCAGCATCCATCCACCAGGACCTCCAGGTCCCTGTCAACAAATTGGAGGGTCAATCTGTCTCTGTCAGCCATCTCAATTCTTTCTACACTAATTGTGAAGAGCTTTTCCTGGCTTGCAGCATATGAATTTATGAACAGTTGAGATTTAAATATAATCCCAGTGGTGAGCATCCCAGAAAGATCTAGGTGGTGGTAAGCAGCTCCTCAGTGTCTGAACACTGAATGGTGTGAGCATGGTGCCATAGGGACTTGGTGTATATATGATGAGGGAACAGCAGAGAATTGAGAGAATCATTAGAGCTAATGGACAGGAAACCCTCCATGAAACTCCCTTAAAGTGACCCTTTAATTTTCTACTCACCCATCAGATGTGATTAGCTGTAGCAATTATAGAAATTTATCCTCAGGCCCCATTCCTTCCAGGTAAACATGTGAAAATGCCAAATATCAAATACGTCATTTATGTCAATATGTCGTAAGTACATAGTCTTGAACTGCAACATTCCCAAAAGTAATGAAACTCATGTTAACCTTAAACTTTTGATCTTTATCTGGCCTTTGATCATGCTGTTAGAGGATATTCATTCAACTCCTTAAAAGTTAATTGATATAATTATGCTGTGATAACCATCAGTTGGTGCAACTCCCAAGCACAGAAATCAAAAAGCTCCCTCAGTAAAATCATACATTCCTTAAAATTTGGCTGTGTGATACCCATTTGTTGGGTGCAGAATCGTTTATTAAATCCCATTATGGCAAGTAGGAAGCATTCATCCACTTCAGACCAAAGATACATGGATTTCATGGACAAATAAGGATCCCAACATGTGCTTGATGCCTTTACCCAAGACATCTTTGGGCTTAGAGAACCCTCACCACCACAGGTTTTTCTCTGGAAAGCATCTCAAGTGATCACTTGCAGGATAAAGGATACTTACTTGTTCTTCTAAATCTCACATTAAAATAAATTCTTATTTTAATGAGAATTTTACTATTCCTGATTTTTGATCCCCACTGTTCCCATCTTCTCCTGGTGCATCAAGATCTAGGGACTTCACACTTAAACAGCATTTGTAGTTCTGGAATTTCATTTTTCGTTATTTCATGTGTGACAAATGGCCTGGCAGTTATCTTCTGACAGCTATCTCTGGATTGCCTTTGTAAATGGTAGTGACAATCTCAATTCATAGAAAGTGTTCTAAATACTACATGTGTATAGCACCTCAGAATCTGCAAAACATACATATGCACATTGAAAATATTAAAAACAGATCCACTGGAAGCAAAGCTTAAAGAATCTAATACATTTTAATTTAAATGTATTGTATCTGTTTATCACATACATTATCTTACTCCTTAGGAGCAGAGTCACTTATCAGGATAAAGTAAACTGACAAGTTTCATCCTAAATGCATTAATCTATTTCTAATAATAATAATAATAATAATAATAACAATAATAATAATTTCCTAACTATTCAGAACAAATTTCACTGTCCAAGTGTTAGTTTGAGTTGTTACCGCCAAAAGCACAACACTTACTAAACATCAATTGACACTGGGCTAAATACAAAGCTATCCTGTTTTCAGTTTTGTTTCATCCTTAGCCAATTGCAGCTATTTTTATTTCAACAGGAACAGCAATGCAGGTTTGTAAATAGCACTGACAAGCAGTGTAACACTCAAGCCAACATTTCCCAAAGGTGGCAAATCAGCTTCATGGAGAATATTCTTACAAAATCTGATGCACAACCTGAAGCAAAATCCAGCCATTTTTAATGACATAAGAGGTACGAGTACAATCAGTTTGAGTGATTTTAAATGATAAAAAAGCCATCAAAATTTCTGAGAATAGTTTTGTTTTCATACTGCAGTTGCAGCCAGTGTAATCAGCTTGAAACTAACCTATTGTGTGAAACATCCATCATCTGTTTATACTAGGCCCCATGTCCTTGAGCTGCATTCTTTGACATTAATCGGGTTGTTTTAAAGAGGTAGATTAATCTAATAGCGATGGCTGGAAATTGTTAAATAGGATAGCATACCAACAGCACACTATTTGTTTGCTGTACTCAACAATTCCATTGTCAGAGGCACCCATCCCCCGCATCCCCCTTCTTCTTACTCCAGGCATAAGACTGCCTGAAGACTGCTCGAAGTTTCTCTACAAAAAGAACATGAACTATAAAGTTAACTGTGGAAATTTTCCTTTTAAACATACCTTTCTTCCCTAAAAGAAAAAATTGGTACCACAGGAGTTGAAACATTAGATAAGGTTAGATTAAACATAGGAAATACTTCATAGATTGACAGTGCCTAAAGTAAACAAAAGTCAAGCTGTCCAGATAGAACGCACCCCAGATGGTAAATGGAGTTAAGGGCGGAAATATATGGAGGCTTAGCCACAATCTTCCACTCCTCCTTTGGTATTGGGATGTTACCATAGAAGGGGAGAATTGCAAATGCTTCACTGTACTGTTAAGACAACTCTTCAGCATTAATATTCTTTTAAGAATGCTTGCTTAAAAGATGGTGGACGGTAGTTAATTTGAAAAGACTGGGAAAATACCTGAACCTTTTTTTGAAAAGATCAATTAAAGGACACATTGGCACTTTGAGGATGCCATTGCTTGGAAGTTACATGGCTTAAGCTAATTGCTTGGATTTATTTACTAGAAATCATATGCCAAAGTTTATAGTTTTACAACTGTTTGTGGTTCAGCTGGCATAATGTTTACTGAGAGACAGAAAAAATTACTCAGCTCATTATCTGCCTTGCTGAGAAAACTCTTTTGATGGTTAGGTGTGATAACTGAAATACGGATGCAGCTACATTCTGAAAAGCCTGTGAAACAGTTATTGGACATTTCCTAGACAAACTGCATCTGAAAGGTCTGAGTGACAGCTGCCTGTGTTTATTGACAACTGTATGTCAAGACACTGAAAGTCATTTTGACCATTTCAAACCTGAACTGTATAAATGCAAGTGTGCCTGTGTGTTAGACGGGTAAATATTCAAGCTCTATGCTAATGTGATTTGCATCTCTGTTGAATAAGTCTTGTTTTATGACAAATCAATAATTTTATTGTTTATCAAAGAAAGTTGGTTTGTAGATATTTTTATTCTAATTATTGAATGTATAATTCCCCATATTGGTAATTAGGTGAAACGTTTACTTTAAGCTATGACTGGTGAAATAATTGGACTAGAGAGAAACAGCACACTCTTCCAATCTCAGTTGTAACATAAATATCCTCAGGATAACCAAAAGCTAGAAAACTGGGTGGCATAATGGCGCGGTGGTTACAATGCTGTCTCACATCACCAGGGACCCGGGTTCAATCCTAGCCTAGGGCAACTGTGTGGAGTTTGCAAATTCCCTCTGTGTCTGCATGGTTTCCTCCAACAGTTCAAAGATGTGCTGGTTAGGTGGATTGGCCATACTAAATTACTCATAGTAGGGGTGTGTCAGTTAGATGCAGTAGCCATAGTAAATGCAGGATTACAGGGATAGGTGAGCGGTCTGGGTCTGGGTCTGCATGGGATGCTCTTCAGAGAGTTCTGCCAACTTGATGGGCCCAAATGGTCTGCTTCCACACTGTAGTGATGTTATGATTCTATGTGTAATTGGATGTGTCGTTAAAAAGAAACTAAAAAGGATGAGCCAGTTTCTTGTGCATTAGTTTATACTATCAAAATGGCTACATTAGATGAAAATGAGTTAATGCAGGAGTTTGTGATAGATTATGATTCTTGAAAAGGATTGTCCATTGCATTTTGCTGAGTGTGTTATAGCACTTGCAGATAGTTATTAGATCTCAGGTTAGGAAACCTGAAATTCAAAATCAGTGACCAGAAATATTGAATATTGAAGTAAGAGAGACAAAGGAATGAATATAATTGAAAGATAAAATTACACTGGCACAGATTAAAACTGGATAAACAAAAGATAGAGATAGAATTTCAGAAAAAGGAAAATAAAAGACTTGAGAGGAAAAGGAAAAAGTACTTCAGAGAGAGAAAAGAAAAAAGAAAGATCATTTAAGAAACAGGAACTAGAATTGCAAAGGCAAAAAGGAAGAGACATGAAACAAGAAAGAGCATGAAAATGATATTCCAATTAAGAAAGCCTGGAACTTAAAAAAAGAATAAAACCTCTGAGTCAGAGGGATGTTTTGATAAAAAGATCCGATTCCAGCTCAAGACCCAATAGGGAACTGTAAATTTGTGCCAGCCCTAACAAAGTTAGTTGGAAGGGTTATGGAGATTTTTAAAAGTTCTTTGAAGAAATAGTGAAACAGATAAGTTGATCAAAAGAAAACTGAACATTGCTCATGCAAAAAAAAAACTGGTTGACTGGCAGTTCACATGGAACTTATGCCATGCATTTTGAGGAGGCTTCCATGTTATGAGATGGCAACAAAAAAAAACAGACTAATCTCTTTATGTACAAATTGGTCCATTAGGCACATAACAGAAGTTTTGGAACCTCCAGAAACAGCCAGGACTGACATATAGAATGAGAGAATCCAGAAAGTTAATTTTGGTAATTGAATGTGGACACTAAAGGCCATTGTTATGAGGCCCTTAGGAAAATAATTCTCCTTGAGAAACTTAAAAATTCATTTCTTCCATTTACAATAATCCAATAATACAATCCAAAGGTGGATGTACGTTTGCTCACTGAGGTGGAAGGTTTGTTTTCAGACGTTTCATCTCCATTATCAGTGAAGCACTAGTGTTATGGCCTGCTTTTTATTTATGTGTTTAGGTTTCTTTGGGTTGATGACATCATTTCCTGTGGTGACATAATTTCCTGTGGTGATGTCATTTCTTGTTATTTTTCTCAGGGAGAAGGTAAATGGGATGCAAGTCAATGTGTTTGCTGATAGAGTTCCGGTTGGAATGCCATGCTTTTACAAATTCTCATGCATGTCTCTGTTTGGCTTGTCCTAGGATGGATGTTTTGTCCCAGTCGAAGCAGTGTCCTTCCTCTTCTGTATGTAAAGATACTGGTGAGAGTGGGTCATGTCTTTTTGTGGCTAGTTGATGGCATTGGTTTCTCATTTTTGAGCCTGTTTTAGCATATTGCGCCCATGGGTATTAGCGATTTTGAGAAAATTTGTAACTGAGGTTGAGGTTCTGGATGTAAGTTTGCTCACTGCATGTCTTAGAAGCATTAGAAACAACACTGAAAGATAACCAACTCACAGAAGAAACCCAACAAACCATCAGACAGACAATCGCATCAACATTAAGCAGGAAAAAGGATGAAAACTCACTCAATACACAAGAAAGAAAAGCATTGGACGGACTAAAAAAAGATAAAAAACATTGTTATCTTATCTGCAGACAAAGGATGCTTGACAGTCATTTTAAATCAAAGAGACAACATTGAGAAAGCTAACACTGCTTGCAATACCAATACTTACTTACCAACAAGTGGTGATAGACCCGACCCCATAACTAGAGAACCGAATCACAGCCCTATTCAAAAATACTTCAGAAATCTAGAGAAATAAGTAAGACCGACTTCCAAAAATGAAACCAGATGGATCCAACACATCATGCTTCTAGGGATTACCCAAAATTCACAAGCTAGGAGCCGCCCTCAGACCCATAGTCTCACTACCTGGAACACCAACTTACAGGTTAGCCAAGGAGCTACACCAAAGACCAAAACACTTAGTAGAAGACTCACGTCACTCCATCCACTCCACCCAAGAATTCCTGAAGACCAAAGACACCGAGATAGAAGAGCAGAGGAAAATCACCTATACAGTGTATTCAAAAAGAACGGGTACCCAATGAACACAGTCCACTAATTTCTCAGCAACAAACCCAAACAAGCAGACGAAACGCAACCAGGAACTCTAGCCACTCTCCCCTACATCAAAGACATCTCAGAAATGACTGCCAGACCAATCAGACTTCTTGGCATCATGGTAGCCCACAAACCCACTAACACATTAAAGCAGCAGCTAATTAACTTGAAAGACCCTATACAGACAACACACAAAACTAATATCCTTTAAAAAATACCTTGTAAGAACTGTAATAAACACTACATTGGACAAACAGGTAAAAAACTAGCCACCAGGATACATGAACATCAACTAGCCACAAAAAGACAAAACCCACTCTCATTAGTAGCTTTACATACCTATAAGGAAGGACACCACTTCGACTTGGACAACACATCCAACCTAGGACAAGCCAAACATAGGCATGCATGACAATTCCTAGAAGCATGGTATTCCAAACAGAACTCTAACACCAAACATACTTACTTGGATCCCATTTACCATCCCTGAGAAAAAGAACTGAAAATGACATCACCACAGGAAATGATGTCACCAACCCAAGGAAACCTAAACACATAAATAAAAAGTGGGCCATACCACCAGTGCTTCACCGAAGGCTCACTGATGATGTTACCTAGTATGGTGACGAAACATCTGAAAACAAACCTTCCAGCTCAGCAAGCAAACTTACATCCAGAACCTCAACCTCAGCTACAAATCTTCTCAAAATTCACTAGAATCCAAAGGTTTCAACAGTCGGACAGGAAGATGAGATCGTTGATGATTATCAGGTAAAACACACATGACATATTGGAGTATACAAGATGAATGAAGAAAAGGGACGCTGACTAGGGGAATGATAGATCATTATATAATTTCAGTTGCATCACACTGTAAACTTTTGCCACAAATTCTATGTCTTACGATCTTATTCTCCACAACCACCTGATGAAGGAGCAGTGCTCAGAAAGCTAATGCTTCTAAATAAATCTGTTGGACTATAACCTAGTGTTGTGTGATTTTTAACATCAAAAACAAGATTTCAATATTTATGAAACCTATGCCCCAGTGAATATATATTTTAAGAGTAGAAAAGACAAAACTGTCAAAGATTACCTGTCCCTTATGCTTGGTCGGAATGCTTCAGGAGATTTTAATCTCTGAGTGGTGAACCAAACTGGGTCACCATGGACATTAAGGAGTTACTCCTAGATGCATCTGAGTATCAACTGGCGCTCAAATAAAAAACCTGGATGATGGGGATATTCTTTTCAGGAATCATTTTCTCAGATTGCCATCATTGCCTGTAAGCATATTGTGCCAGACTAAATATTGCTTCCTATTAGATAATTGTCTATGTCAGCCCATCAGCCTCAAGGAAGTTTTTGAAAATGTGAAGGTGCTTTTCCTACTCATGAACATAACTTCATTGAGCCCATGGATAAGGGAGCAAGAGCACATTCAAGGCCTACAACTTCCACAGTAGTTTCTCCTATCAAGGCAACAAATGGCAATAATGCACCGTCAGAAAATAGTGGCTAGACATCAGTACTCTCAAGGGCATTGACAATGTTGCACTTGATTGGGAAGAAGTCATGGTGACGTGCCTGAACAGTATGTGATGGAAATTGTAACCAGAGTGCCATTGGCCTAATGACCTTGACCAAGATTCAGCATGAAATCATGACCTTGCAGAGGCAGGCTTGCTTTGATCCAGGCAAAGCTGACCTGGTGCAACTATTCAATTCCATGCAGAAGAATTGTTGAACAGATGCAGCTTAAGAATCAATGAGCTGAAGAAGATGTTGCTGAAACACCACCATCCACTTGAGATTTGACAAAGAAAAAGAAAGTTTTCCAAATCACAGACAAGGTGATGGAAATGATGTCACCAACCCAAGGAAACCGAAACACATAAATAAAAAGTGGTCTGACCGTTGAAATCAAAGCACAGTGCCAAAGCAAACAGAAGAATCAATTATGCTAGTAAATTTTAGAGATGTAATGGGAAAAGCAAAAAAAAAAGCAAACTGCCCAACAGTCCTTGGCAATGTTTTTTTAAGAAAAGATTTTAGTGATTCTGACCTATCATCCCATTAATTGCATCAGGATCTCACTACCACATGTTGCTTTAAATTTGAAACCCATCATTTTAAAGATCCTCAAAGCCCAATGATAAAAAGGGTGCTACACCACCAAAGTTTTCAACCAAGCCAAAATGTCCACAAATGAGGCTCTAAATTCACCTCCACTGAAATGCTTTAGGGATATTCTCGAGCGCTTCTGAATATGTCAAACATCTCCAACAACTTAGTGACCAAATGAAAATGAGACAAGGTTAATTTGGGAAGGCATCAACACAAAGATATTGACCTTCCAAGCAACACATTCCACATGTGTTGAGTATTGGACTTACTGGCCATCTCAAAACCTATCAAGAGTGGAAGCAAGTTATCCCAAGATAACTTAAGAGATTGCTTAAGAGAAACTAGTGAGTATTGTCTAATTTGAATTTATACAGCATTTGTTGCGTTCAATAATTTGTTTTGCCAGTTATTTCAGCTAGGAATGCAGAGTGTTAACATTATGTGACAATATTTCAACTTTTACATAAGTTTTCCCTGGCAAAAATTGACCCTTGCTTGAGCATTATCATTGATTTGTGTGGGAAATTACACTTCACTTGACATCTTTTCACTTAAATATTGAGAGTTTCAGAAATGCAACCCGACTTTAAGTGAAGACACCCTGTAGTAATTGGAGGAGCAAGTAAATGCCAGGTTATGGGCAAAGGCAAAGAAATAATACTAATTGGATAACTCTTTTAAAGATAATGAACTCAGATTAATATCAGTCCTTCTTGTTAACCAAGATATGTTCAACAGCAGTACTATATGACATGTCATGCCTCAAAGGGATAGCATGCTGGAAAACAAGCCTCACTATTCCTGGAGTCATCACAAAAAGTTAAAGATTTTAATCAAAGTATGAAAGATTTCTCAATTTACCTGTCTATTTGGACCCAGGCAAACAGAAAGCACAGACCAGGTTTCTGAACCTAACAAGTATTATTATCTGTTACAAATAAATGGATTCTACCTATAGATACATGATTTTGAACTGTCAACATATTACTAATTGTTAAAACTGTAACTTCCTTAAAATACTCACTCTTACAGTTATGAATGAAGGCAAAGAAATAGGAAGACAATTCATGGGTTCCTATCCATAATGTTCTTTGAGGTGATTTTTTTTTGCCTGGTCTTGTCGTTCTTCAGTCTTTTCCCTACTTTTCACTTCCATGCAGGAGGCACACATGATTGATTCACAATTTATAAAATGTTTTACTTAGTAGTTATAAGCAATAGGTTACTTGCAACTCATGGGGAAGACAACTGGCTTTCTTCATGCTTTGGATATCTTGTACTGCAGAGATACACAATATCTCCCCTTCCAGAGGTCCAAAGGCTTCTGGAAATATCATTCACACCCACAAGCTATTCAGCTGCCCAGGAACCAACTACATAATTGTTGGAAAGCAGATGGTCTTTATCACCTACAGCTGTTCACAACCTAACAAAACCAAGCAAGTATTTGCTACTGGCTGAATCTCATAATGCCAACCTAGTGCCAACCCATCTGTTCAGGCTGTGGGAAAAGTTGGTTCCAAAGCAAAAGCGTAAACACCACTTTGAATGAATTTCAGTAAATATCTTTTAAAAAGTGGAGCAATCCCTTCCATAATTCTTGGTTTTTTAAAACAGTCCTTTTCCCATTGCAGTCCACAATCAAAAATACAGGCAGGTAAAATATTACAGTCATTACACAACATCCAACCTGACTTCCTAAAGCTCAGCCAATGAGCAGAAAACTCATCCAACACCTAAGTTCGTAAAGAATAACTCCTCACTGTTGACATCCCGGGAATCCCATAAGGTTCCAGCATTAGATAACCTATCTTTGTTCTTATATCACTTCTGCTATCCTGGCACTCTTGTGGTTTCCCTACTGCAATTGTTACCCTCACATATCTAATTATCACAGATTTCCTATCACAGGTTAATTTGAACCTTTCCGCTTTCTTGGGATATTTTTTAAATTAAAAAAGTTCCAAACATTCCCATACTTCCCAAATTCCATATTGTTACAAAGTTGAAAGAGAGAGAGAGGGTGCATTTGAGCTGAGAGATTGACAGCACGCTTGTCTGGGACTAGCTGACAGGTGCAGAGAGTGCTGAGAATTGATAAAATGTAACCATTAGCTTGGGGCTGTGTTTTAATGTTAAAGCAACCAGATTTGAATTTAAAATTATGCCCAGGTTACCAAAAACAAATTAAATTTGATTGTATTGACAACATCGGACCATTGAGAGGATATGAGTCTTGGGGATTTAAAAAAGGAAGGGCACACTGAAAATTAGTCAGAGTTGAAAATTTAAGTTCTTTCAAGATACAAGAGACTTCAAAGAGTCTCTTTTCTTAAAAGCAAAAAGGCTGAACTTACAAGTACAAACAAAACGAAAGGCTGCACAGTGAGCACTTTGCACATAGTTTTGGTCCCCTTGTCTGAGGAAGGACATTCTTTCTGTTGAGGGAGTCCAACAAAGGTTCACCAGACACATTCCCAGGATGGCAGGATTGACATATGAAGAAAGACTGGATTGTCTGTGCTTGTACTGGCTGTAATTAAGAAGTATCAGGGCAATCTCAGAAACATAAAAACCTGATGGGACTGGACAAACTAGATGAAGGAGGAAAATTCCTGATGTTGAGTAAGTCCAAAACTAGGGGTTACATTCTAAGACTAAGGGATTAGCCACTCAGGACACAGCCATTCTCTCCCACAGGAAGCTGTTGGGGGCAGTTCATTAGATAGATTCAAGAGGGAGCTGGACATGGCCCTTTCAGCTAAAGAGATCAAGAGATATGGAAAGAAAACAGGAATGGGATATTGAGGTTGCATGATCAGCCATGATCATATTGAATTGTGGTACTGGCTCAAAGGCCTACTCCTGCGCCTAACTTTATTGTTTCTTTGTTTCTCTTGCTCTGTCTTTAAAAAGGACAATAACAGATTGCTGCTCCATTTTTTAAAAAGTCCAATGCTTTGAAAGCACAGCTCTCCTAGAATCCAATAGCTTGAAAATACAAAATCCGCTTTCTATATTAAGGAGACCTATCTGTATCCAGACCTTAGTTCTTGCATTCCATGTCTCCAAATTTGGCTTGTAGAGTGAAGCCAATGTGTTGCCATTATTCTTTTGATACAACCGCCATCTGCAGGCAGAAATCTATCCAACAACCTTGCAATTTGTCGATGCCCGGCCTATAGTTCTTAAGGGAACACTATCAAAAAGGACAAAAGCCCATAAAGCAGCAGCAACAGGTAAAAATAATGGGAAAGATAAAAGCAGTGCAGAAAAACTAGTAAAAGAAATAAATACTGTCCTGCACTCTTCTTTTCCTTAAGTGTACATGAACATATAAATATTAATTACAGGTATCAAAGTTTGGGGATCAAAGGTGTGTGTGTGGGGGGGAGGGGGGGGGGGGGGGGGGGGTTGAGGCACGGGAAAGAGATGTATAAGAAAATGGTTCTGACATAGTTAATGTGAAGGCTGCATTAAACCCCACCCAATCTGATAAGGTCATAAGGACTTAGATGAGGAAAAGTAGAACACGTAGGAATCCCAAAGGAGGTAAGACTTTTTTTTTTAAGATTAGATTCCCTACAGTGTAGAAACAGACCCTTCAGCCCAACAAGTCCACACCGACCCTCCGAAGAGTAACCCACCCAGACCCATTTCCCTCTGACTAATACACCTAGCACGATAGGCAATTTAGCATGGCCAATTCACCTGACCTGCACATCTTTGGACTGTGGGAGGAAACCGGAATACCTGGAGGAATACCATGCAGATACGGGGAGAATGTGCAAACTCCACACAGACAGTCTGCCCAGGACTGGGATCGAACCTGGGCCCTGGTGTTGTGAGGCAGCAGTGCAAACCACTGAGCCACCATGCCTCAAAGTCTCAGTGACAATATTTATCATACCACTGTAATTTGTACCCGATTCCAATCATGTAATAAAATACATCCTGTTTAAGTCAAAAGCCTCTTCTTGTTACCTAATGGTTTTCCTCTACTACAGAAGAAAAAGCTGATCCTGCAGATCTCAACCTAAAAAGAAAAGGATGTTGGTAACAAATCTATCTTATGGTGACCAACAGTTACAACAGTGGTGGTCATCTAGGGATTTTGTTTAGCCATATCATTACAATATTCTTATCTTCCTTGAAGATTTCATCTCTTCACATCAAGAAATCGGACAGGATTTTCACTGTCGACTTCTGAATTCTGACATCAGATGCAAAGGGAATTCAGATTTCTAAACTAAGAAATGGTCACTCAGATTCTATCCAAACTCTTGGAACCTGCATCCTCCCTCCAAACAGTTAAATTTAAAAATAGATTCATTAAACCAAGCCACCACTGGTTAAGGGACAGTCTCTGCATAACGTGGCCTTCAGCTGCTGCATTTAGCAGGCAGGGAGTGGGGCCTCTTAAACTATCCTGGAGTGTTGGTCCCCCAGTCTACCACAGGGATACTGCCTCAAAACAACTAAACTGCCCTCTGCTATCTGTGGGGACCTGAGGCCAGCACAAGAATTCAAGTTGGTCTCCATTAAATATCCTTCTTAGGCCTTTAAATAGGTCAGTTGGTTACCCACTTCTTACAGGCATCTCTTACGTTTGCAGTAAGACATGGCCAACATTCAGGCTTGGGCTGGCAAGTAGCAAGTAACATTTGTGTCACAAGTGTCAAGCAATGGCCATCTCCAAAAGGATAGAATATAAATGTCATCCCTTAATATTCATTACTATCACTAATCCCCCACTATCAATATCCTGGGGCTACCATTGACCAGAATCTGAACTGGACAAGCCATATCAATACTGCAGCTTCAAAAGTAGGTTACAACTGAGAAATTCTGTGGCAAAAAACTCACCTTTCTCCCTGTGTCTGTCTACAAGACACAAGGTAGGTGTGTGATTTCCTCTTGCTTGGATGGGTGCAACTCTAACAATACTCCGGAAGCAGGACACCATCCAGATCACAGCAGCCTACTTGATCAGCACGCTATCTACCACATTCAATATTTACCCCCTTGAGTGCTTTCAAACCTGCACTTTTACCACCCAAGAGAACAATAGCAGTGATGGCAACTTCTAAAGCCACACACCATCCACACTTGGAATTATATCATTCCTTCACTGTCATTGAGTCAACACTCCAGAATTTCCTTCCTAACAGGACTGTGGATGTCTCCACAACCCAAGGATATGTTTAGGAAGGTAGCTCAGCTTCACCTTTACCAAGGCATGAGGGATATGCAAGAAAAACTAGCCTAGCCAGCAAAGCCCAGGTCCCATGAATGATGCTTTAAAATAAAAACAAATAGGCAGATGGCAACCATAGTCAACTTAACTAAGCATTAATGCAGAGCAAATAGAGACAGCAAGTTTAAATTGCAAGTAAAGTTAGAAATAAATAGAATGTGAATGATGTTATAGCAGTATCATGCTCCAGCTACTCTTAAAGAATAGTTTGGTTACCTCCAGAACAACAATAGAAAATTTCGATTAAGTAATAACAAAGCATAGGTTAGCAGGTTTATAATGAATCATTCCCTGGTGAACTAGAACAGTGAGAAATCCAGGATAACAGCTATTTATTAAATGTGGAAATGCAGGTCATAGTATTCCTGGCAAAGAAAACAAAATGGATCATTTTTTTCCCTAATACACCCACAGACTGCTCTTCAGCTCACAGATTTGTACGTAAAAGTTGACAACTTACTTAGCACTTCGGAGGAAGGGTCACTGGACCCAAAGCATTAACTCTGATTTCTCTCCATAGATGGTGCCAGACCTGCTGAGCTGTTCCATTTTGTTTTTCATAACTTACTCTCTTAATTAAAGTATTTCTCATCATGACAGAAGGTAAAGGCCTATTTTCAGCTAATTTTACTTTCTTTCCTCAGACAAAGTTACAGAATCATACAGCACAGAAACAGACCTTTCAGTTCAACTCATCCATGCTGACCAGATTTCCTAAACTGAACTTGTCCCACTTATCTGTGCTTGCCCCATATCCCTCTAAACATTTCCTATTCATGTACCTGTCCAAATGTTTTTTAAATGTTGTAACTGTACCTGCCTCTACCACTTTCTCTGGCAGCTCAATCCTTACATGCACACCGTGTGTGAAAAAGTTGCCCCTTAAGTCCTTCTTAAATCTTTCCCCCTCACCTTAAACCTATGCCCTCTAGTTTTGGACTCCCCACCCTTGGGAAAAGATCATGACTATTCGCCCTGTTCATGCTCATGATTTTATAAACCTCTATAAGGTCACCCAACAGGCTCTGATGGTCCAGGGAAAAAAGCCCCAGCCCATGCAGCCTTCCCCTTTATATCAAACCCCTCTCTATATTTTTGCCCCTAGTGTCCAGGGATGTGCAGGCTAGGTGAATTAGCCATGGTAAATGTGGGGTTATGGAGATAGGGTACGGTGGTGGGTCTGGGTGGGGTACTCTTTGAAGGGTCAATGTGGACTCAATGGGCCGAATGGAGTGCTTCCACTGTAGGGATTCCATGACTCGATGAATTTATGAAATTTTTCTTCAAAGAAACAACTGACTGCAGTGAAAGGAATACCTAACTAATATACCTGCACTTGTTACATTTGTTTTTCTTCCAAGTTCATTTCGAAGCAAAACCTGTAGAATGATCATAACTTGTACATTTGTATAAGACAAGTTGTTTCAGAGTTGCTCCAATGTAACTGGGTTTAGTTTAGAACTTCCAATTAAATGTGAAACTACTTCCTCTGACAAGAATTTCACAAAGTAAGATAAATTGTGAAGGACCAATTTACATCATTACCTTTTCTTCAGATGAGACTACTGTGGTATACTGACCAAAATTATTTTGGAGATCCTACAGATTTTGCATACTTGCAGTTATCAGATAAACAATGAAGTCATTATCCAATTTCCATAGATTTCAAATATTGCAATACAGAACCATAGTGAATGAGATTCTAGCAACATTTTTTTCAGTAACCAATTGGTTCTTAATTCTGACAGGCAAGCAGTAAATAAACGGACGTACCTTGTGAAAAATAGCCAAGAATTAGATTTTACAGGGTTCAGTGCTTAATCACCGTCAAATCTAATAGAACGTGCACAGCTTCACAACCTGAAACACAGAATGCTGATACTAACCACCGGTTCTCAAAACAAGCTTTTTCCCAAACAAAGTCACATGGAAAATGCAGCAGATGAGAGTCAAAGATCAGCAAGCAGATTACGCAGGAATTTCACAACCACCAATCGGGTTGTTTAAGCTATCAGGGGACTTGTAATGATCCAAAGGTGAAATGTTAATGTGGAATTGCCAAAAAAACTATTTGAATAATTGCAAACAGGGCGGATGATGAGACAACTTTTAGAGTAAATGACTTTTCTGATCAATGTAAAATGAATACTAGAATTGAATTTAATACTGATTAACTCATTCAGATCGGGGAAGAAGAAAGAAATTTTAATAAACTAAACCTTGAATTATCAAGGACACTTACTATTGTGGATGAATGTCACAGATGAATGATCCAACACTGAGAACCTTCTTATTTAATAGGGACGAGTATTTTCTGGGAATACCTATGTCTTCGGAAATGTTTAGTCATTAATTTTACTCCCACCACATTTTTCTCCCCATTGTTTACATTTATTTAGTTTTTTTATGATTACAACTTATGATATTATGCTTGGAATGCAAAGTTTATGAACATTGTATCCAATATGGTCAGTTTATCATTAAAATATAGAGTAATTTGTAAGGAAAACTCAGTTATCTGTTGAGTATCATCAGGTGATTATGGTAGGGGATTTTAACTTGCCAAACATAGACTGGGACTGCCATAGTGCTAAGGGCTTAGATGGAGAGGAATTTGTCAAGTGTGTACAAAAACATTTTCTGATTCGGTATGTGGATGTACCTACTAGAGAAGGTGCAAAACTTGACCTACACTTGGGAAATAAAATAGGGCAGGTGACTGAGGTGTCAGTGGGGGAGCACTTTGGGGTCAGTGACCATTGTTCAATTAATTTTAAAATAGTGATGGAAAAGGATAGATTGGATCTAAAAGTTAAAGTTCTAAATTGGAAAAAGGCCAAGTTTGACAGTTTTAGGCAAGAACTTTCAAAGGTTAATTGGGGTGGATGTTCACAGGTAAAGGGATGGCTGGAAAATGGGATGTCTTCAAAAATGAGATAAAGAGAGTCCACAGAAACACGTTCTTGTCAGGGTGAAGGGCAAGGCTGGTAGATGTAGGGAATGCTAAATGATTAGAGAAATTGAAGTTTTGTTCAAGAATAAGAAGGAAGCATATGTCAGGTATTGACAGCAGAGATTGAGTGATTCCCTCGAAGAGTTTAAGGGCATTAGGAATATACTCAAAAGAGAAATCAGGGGGGCAAAAAGGGGACATGTGATAGCTTTGGTAGATAGGGTTAAGGACAAATGAAAGGGATTCCACAAATACATTCAGGACAAAAGAGTTTCTAGGGAGAGAATAGGGCCCCTTAAAGATCAGCAAGGCAGCCGATGTGTGGAACTGCAGGAGATGGGAATAGAAACTAAATGAGTACTTTACATCAGTGTTTACTGTGGAGAACAATACAGAAGGTAAAGAATGTGGGGAAATAAATAGCAACATCTTAAAAACTGACCATATTTCAGGGGTGGAGGTGTTGTATGTCTTAAAATGCATAAAGGTGGATAAATCCCCAGGACCTGATCAGGTGTACCTTAGAACTCTGTGGAAGCTAGGGAATTGATTGCTGGGCCCCTTGCTGAGATATTTGTATCATTGATAACCACCGGTGAGGTGCCGGAAGACTGGAGGTTGGCTAACATTGTGCCACTACTTAAGAAATGTGGTAAGAAAAAACCAGGGAACAAAAGACTGGTGAGCCTGACATCGGTGATGGGCATGTTCTTGGAGGGAATCCTGAGGGACAGATTTTGCTTGTATTTGGAAAGGCAAGGACTGATTAGGGATAATCAACATGGAAATCATGTATCAATAACTTGATTGAGTTTTTTGAAGAAGTAATGAAGGAGGATTGATGAGGGCAGCGTGGTGGACGTTATCTATATAGACTTCATTTGAAAAGGCTCCTCCTAGTTGACTGGTTAGAAAGGTTAGATCACATGGAATACAGGGAGAACCAGACATTTGGATACAGAACTTGAAGGTAGAAGACAGAGGGTGGTGGTGGAGGGTTGCTTTTCAGACTGGAGGCCTGTGACCACCGGTGTGCCACAGGTATCGGTGCTGGGTCCGCTGCTTTTCGACATTTATATATGTCAGGCTCATCAGTCTGTTGTTCTCTGACTTTTTCTTACCACCTTTCTTAAGTAGTTGCATCATGTTAGCCAACCTCCAGTCTTCCAGCACCTCACTTGTGACTATCAATGAAACAAATTTCTAAGTAAGGGGTCCAGCAATCACTTCCCTAGCTTCCCATAGAGTTCAAAGGTATGCCTGATTAGGTCCTGGGGATTTATCCACCTTTATGCATTTCAAAATGTCCAGCACCTCCTCCCCTGTAATGTGGACAGTTTTCAAGATGTTGCTACAGAGGAACCTCAATTAGCTGAATACTGATTATCCGAATTTTAGATTATTCAAAGAAGATTTCAAGGTTCTGCAAAAACATTACATCAAAGAGGTAAGTGTATTCGATTTGACTGTCCTGAAGAACAAGTGAAAATGCTGGCAAAAACAAAGAAACAGAAGCAGCTCATGCATCAGCGAGTGGATTATTTTAGGTAAGGGTTAGTTACACAGCCCTTTGCAAAAGTGAGTGCCACGGGACAAGACACCTGGGACCCTACACACTGCCCCTGGACCAGACACCTGGGACCCAACACCCTGCCCCTGGACCAGACACCTGGGACCCAACACCCTGCCCCTGGACCCAACACCTGGGGCCCAACACCCTGCCCCTGGACCAGACACCTGGGACCCAACATCCTGCCCCTGGACCAGACCCCTGGGACCCAACACCCTGCCCCTGGACCAGACCCCTGGGACCCAACACCCTGCCCCTGGACCAGACCCCTGGGACCCAACACCCTGCCCCTGGACCAGACCCCTGGGGCCCAACACCCTGCCCCTGGACCAGACCCCTGGGACCCAACACCCTGTCACTGGACCAGACACCTGGGGCCCAACACCCTGCCCTGGACCAGACATTTGGGACCCAACACCCTGCCCCTGGACCAGACCCCTGGGACCCAACACCCTGCCCCTGGACCAGACCCCTGGGACCCAACAACCTTTCCCTGGACCAGACAACTGGGGCCCAACACCCTACCCCAGAACCAGGATCCCCTACCCAGGACCCAACACCTTGCCCCTGAATCAAGATCCCTCACCCGGGTCCCAACACCCTGCCCCAGAACCAGTATTCCCGACCCAGGACCCAACATCCTGATCCGGAACCAGGATTCCCCATCCAGGACCAAAAACCTTGCTCCGGAACCAGGATCCCCCACCCAGGACCCAACATCCTGCCATGAAACTAGAAACAATGCCATGGACTGGAACTGACCCCCGAATATACCCTGTCACCAAACCCAATCCCTATTCCACTGCCATTTGAGCCATCCACTTGTTGGACGTGACTCAAATGACCCCCAAACACCCGCTTGCTGCTACCGCTGGACCTGATCCCAAAAAACATACCCACCTCATCAGTCACCCTAAGGCTCATTTCCCCACCCCATAAACCTGCTGTCGCACCTGATTTGACACTCCTGCCACAGACCTGACTATCCATACCCTTCCCGGCCAAACCGGGCCAGATTAGAACCCACCTGACTCACGTCCCCCAAGCCAGTTTGTCAGATCTAATATCCCAGACCAGATACTCAAGAATAGCATTTTAAACAAGTAAGCTTTTCCCACTCTCGATGGTTCAGTGGGTAAATCAGATGCATTTAAAGAAGGTCATCTGTTCAGTTGTTAATCCATAATAATTTCAGTTAAACTGATGATGTGATTCTCCATTTGTCTCAGTGCCCAATTTAAGGAGAAATGAGAAAACAAAAATCAACCAGAATTTGTGTTTTGATTGCTAACCTTTTGGAATTAGCTAAGGGCAGGATAATGCAACAAAAAGAACTGTCAGGCTTTCTGTGTTAGTATTACAATTATTTTTGAAATGTTGTTTATGAGAATGCATTTCTATGTCCATCTTTAAAACTAAACTAAATTATTTAAAAATAAGACAGCTTTGCTAGGCAGTTGGCCTTCTGGAATTATTATGAACATTTTTACCCTCTCTACCCAGTTGTATTGTATTTCATTTCTTGGTGGTCTTAGCGTCTAAAATACTAGATTTTTTTCCACTCTCCAGTAAGATCCCAGCAAAAGGTCCCCACCCACTAAGAGATATGTAAGAATAATCTGAGATAATTAGCAGTAGATACTTCCACCTGTAATTGGTTTAGTTTTCCATCACAAATAATACACTGCAAGCTTCCAGATCTCTGAGGGAATCTGAAAGAGGTAAGTCCTTATACACTTAATGGTAAAGTTCTAGGGAGTGTTGCTGAACAAAGAGACCTTGGAGAGCAGGTTCATAGCTCCTTGAAAGTGGAGTCGCAGGTAGATAGGATAGTGAAGAAGGTGTTTGGTATGCTTTCCTTTATTGGTCAGAGTATTGAGTACAGGAGTTGGGAGGTCATGTTGCAGGTGTACAGGACATTGGTTCGGCCACTGTTGGAATATTGCATGCAAGTCTGGTCTCCTTCCTATCGGAAAGATGTTGTGAAACTTGAAAGGGTTCAGAAAAGATTTACAAGGATGTTGCCAGAGTTGAAGGATCTGAGCTACAGGGAGAGGCTGAACAGGCTGGGTCTGTTTTCCCTGGAGCGTCGGAGGCTGAGGGGAGACCTTATAGAGGTTTACAAAATTATGAGGGGCATGGATAGGGTAAATAGACAAAGTCGGGGAATCCAGAACTAGAGGGCATAAGTTTAGGGTGAGAGGGGAAAGATATAAAAAAGACCTAAGGGGCAACCTTTTCACGCAGAGGGTGGTACGTGTGTGGAATGAGCTGCCAGAGGATGTGGTGGAGGCTGGTACAGTTGCAACATTTAAGAGGCATTTGGATGGGTATATGAATAGGAAGGGTTTGGAGGGATATGGGCCAGGTGCTGGCAGGTGGGACTAGATTGGGTTGGGATATCTGGTCAGCATGGACGGGTTGTACCGAAGGGTCTGTTTCCATGCTGTACATCTCTATGACTCTATGACCTGTTCTTTTACCCCTCCTGAACATCAAGATCTGGAATCTTCTTGTCAGCTGTCCACAAATTAGCAGAAATCAGGAGCAAACACAACAAATAGAAACAGTGAGACTCACAGAAGTTTGAAAGCTGTATGCTGTGCCACAAAACAGTTACACAAATTTTCGGATATGTAGAGACACTTATCAAAACCAACACCATAGCAGTGCGACTATGAGATTTTTCCATCACAAGTAATATGTTGCATGCTTCCAGGTTTCTAAGGGAATCTGAAAGAGGTAAGCCATCTGCTCTTGTACCCTTTCTGAACATCAAGCTCTGGAATCATTAGTAAAAAGTGAAAGTATAACTTTTATATTGCTCATTTAGAGCTTATTGTCCAGGTAATGTCTGAGGTGGGAGAGGGAGAACAAAGAGGAAAGAAGATAATAAGTAGAATTAAATATCCAATGTACAGTCCTTCAAACAGAATGGTACAAGACTCAGTTTAATCACTTATTGAAATCAAACTAAAATATAAACACTAGAGCTGGAATCTTTAGTTACCCACTGCTGATGAACTCATCTGTTAACTGGTTCAAGCAAGCAAAAGAGCAGTCATACATTTAGAAAGCACTTATCAGGCTTCATAGGAGATTATGTGAGACTGGATGGCAGGATCAAAGAAACTACAGTAATTGCAATTGCTATAAATTCAGCTTCGAATTAAGAAAATATGTTTCAAGGATAGAGTGAAGATTTTTCTGTGACCTTATTTAAGTGGTTACTCCAGGCATGTTATAAGGACCGGTGATCTGACAGAATTTAGTTTTGAATGTTTTTAGTATTTATCCAAGGAGTTTTTCTGTGTTTCTGCAGATATATAACAACTACACAAAGCAGAGCTGAATTAGAGAACTGTTCAAGAAACATACAACACCAGCTCCTCATATTTCCATTTACAGAGGATCAGGACAGAACTTACACATCATGCTGACTCCAATCCATGTCCCTAGACCAGGGGTGACTACTTCTCCAGTCAAGTTCTCAACATGAATTCTGTCATAAAGACAGACTCTCTGCGTCAGCTGAAAATGAAGCTGAATCAGCATAGCAGAATGTTACACATTTCAGCAGCATAAAACATTAAATATCCAGCTACAGACAGCTGAACTGCCCTGAAGACTTCTTCAACATTTTAAACAAGAGTTTGACTTGATCAAGATCTTCACTAAGTGAGCGACAGTGGCTTCAAAGAAGTAGAAATTGCCATTAGTGGGTTCTCTCCTTCTAACCAACTATCTATCAAGGTCTTCTACCTCTTCCTTATCTCTCCTGGCAGTTCCAGATGTCAGAAGTAATAGTGGCTCAAGGAAGGAAAATTAAGAAAATTTCCTATTATTACTTCTCTGCCATTATTCACGTAACTACCATCTTCCCTAGCATAAGGAGGTAAGAATACTAAGTTAGGGTGAGAATGTAGCAATGGGCCTTACAGATATTTTTAATCAACCTTACCATACATGTTATGACACATATCTGAGACAGGTAAGACCTGAACCTGGACCAGGATCTTCTGGCTACAGGTAGGGTTCTACCACTGTGTCACAAGAGCACTTTAAGATGTTAGACTAGATATTTTCTGATCACGTTCAGAAGGTTATTACTCACCTCTGCAGCAAGTGCAACATAAACTCAGGCCTCCTGGTCCACGGGTAGGGACACCACCACCATGTCAGAAGATCCCTTTATCGGGCCTTACATTCTGATTAACTAAATTGCCTATAGTGGAGGAAAATCCCATCCACAACATCAAGTTAATAGCTTTGAGTTAATTGGCAGAAATCTTTTTTTTGTTCCACAAAATTTGACATTTCTTGCAGTATTATCAACCAGTTAAAGTTTAGTAGAATATTGTTTCTTTGATTTTGTACAGAGATGCTTACAATATTTCGAATGATTGTTAGTCCTTTTTTTAACTGACAATTTTAAAATCCAGGCTTTTTTTCCCAGATGCTCCTCACATTTTATTTTCACAACTACTGCACTTTAGTAGCACCTTTCATATAATAAATTGTCCTGGCACTTTACTGGAGCATTATCAATCAAGTTTGTTACAAATTCATATAAAGAGATATTAGGGCAGGTGGCTAAAGGTTTATTTATATATGTGGTTTTAATGGGTTTTTTTAAATCTAAAATGGACCGCAAAAACCCAAAGCAATTCAGAAAAATATCTGTTCAATTCAACAGTCAATAAAACAAGTAACGAGCTAATTCAAAATGGGAGAGCTGAGTGAACTGAAAAGCCACCATTATTTACACATTCCATTGCCTCAGTATCAGTTTCAAAAGTGCAAACATTATAGCTCATTACAAGAGCAGGAGGACTTTGCATAATTATTAATGTAATGCTTCACTGAATCAAGCTCAAGGTAACCTACTTGTATGCCACAGTTACTTGCTTGAAACATGTTTATCCACGTACTCCTCTATTAGTGTTATAAGTATTTTTATTAACAAAATAACCTGTAATTAATGAGGAAGGAAATTTTAAATATCTGAACATGGAGGGAAGAACAATAACAAATAGTGTTTGATGATTAAAAGTGTAGATTATTTTTAAATCTTCATTTACTTGCAGTGTATGTTAACTATTAATAGTGGAGGAGGGGGAGAATCACATGTAGGATAAACCCAAATCCCAATTCTACAGGCGTATGTCTGAACTCAGATTATCTGACAATTCTCCTGAGAAAGATCATTCGCCACAAATTGAGTTCTGAGATACAGATTCATGGTGTTCATGATACTATCATGCAGGTAGAGTAAATATATCTTCCCTATGAATTGGTACATTTAAGCATTAAAGAGAGAGAGAGGGAGAAAAATAACAGCCTGTACTGGTGTTTTTGGGGGGCGGGGTGAGGTGGATGTCTCTGTGAATTAGCCAGGCTAGGAAGATTAGTGAAGAAGGCAGCATTCCTGAAGAAGGGCTTATGCCCGAAACGTCGATTCTCCTGTTCCCTGGATGCTGCCTGACCTGCTGCGCTTTTCCAGCAACACATTTCCAGCTAGGAAGATTAGTGACACTGTAATCATGACAATTGTACAAGCAATTAAGATAACTATCAGATTTAGAAACAGAAATGAGAGAACATTTCTCTCATCAAGTGAATAGACAGAGAACCAGATAAACATATTCATAAATGGAGAGAGATTGCAAACATCAGTCAAACTGGTTTCAACTCTAAGCCATGCACTCAGTAATGTCTATGACTAGATCCGCCCCTCATCAGATCAAACTCAGCAAAAATTCTTTAAATTCTGCAGGTGATCGATTTTCAGTTCAATCAATTGTCAACCATCATTGTTTTTACATTTTATCTTTCTGTGGTGAATGCATTACCAAAACAAACTACTAATCACTGCAATAAAACTGTGATTTGTGGCCAGTAAGTCTTGTATCTTTTGCAGTAAATTAGCCCCTTTTGTTTTCTGTGTTGTGCGTGATATTTTTCTACTGCTGTTCTGCGTCGGTGACTCATACCTCAAATGTTGCAACAGTTTCAATGCAGAGTCATACACTTTCTCTTCAGGGATTTGGGAAGGAAAGCAATAATTAACATGATGTTTCAGAAAGATTGATCTATCAATTTAAAAATGAATGAATGTACCTTCTGTACTTGCTTATTAATGGCTTAATTATGACAAATGAAAGGATGGCATGCTGTATAGGCCTAGAACAGCAGACCAGAATTAATAATAACAGTAAATTATTTTAAGGGAAGAAAATAAAACCACAACACAACCTCTGAAAAATGATAGAAATAATTTCAGCAGGGTTTAAGCTGCTTTGATTCAAAGTTTTGCATGCTGAAGGTTTTGTTTAGCTAAATATTGACTATTTTCTTCTTCTGTTCTGATGATGTTGAATCTTGCTAATGACTATAGATCCACATTCAATGCAAGACTTTTTACATTTCCCAAAAAGTACAACCACCAAAAATAAATAAACTAATGGACCATTCAGCCCAGTTGCTGTTTGTGCAATCTTGCTGTGTACAAACTGACTGTTGTGTTCAACAAGGTAACAATAATGACCACACTTCAAAAGTAATTAATTGGATATGAATCATTTTGGAATGGCCTGAAGGTGTGAGAAGTTTTTAATCCATTTATTTTCTTAAATCTCCAGATGTAATTATTGGCATGATTAATTTCCAGCTGACGATAGTGGTGTGATTGAAGCTGTAGCCTTGTTGGAAGTCTATCCTCTTTTCTTGCAAAGTTTTCTGGAGCCAATTGTGGAACCCCTATGTCACAGTTTACCAAGATCAATCAGCAGCATAGACTATGGGTCAAACTTTGAATCTTCTCTCTGGTTTAATTCAGTACCACACACCCCAACTACAGTGCAGTCATCAGTACAGCTCTAAAGAGGCCCTACTGAATATAAAAATATTGGATATTGTTCCTTTTAACAATAATCATAAATTGCATTTAAATATCTTCTTCTTAAAGCTATTTTTACATTTTTCATTTACTTTGTATTCTGCATCCCTCTTTCTGGTTCAGGAATGATCTGGAACACTGATGATGACTGTCTGCCAATATAGTCTCTTTTCAGAAAGTAGATGCAAAGAAATAATATCAAAATGATCATACTTTAGGAAACAGTCTTTGCAAATTTCTGATGTAGTCAAAATTTAGTCTCTTGTACTGCTCCTGGGAGTAGGGAAGAAAGACAGACGAGTGAACTTAATTGGGCAGGAGGTCAAAATTCTGAAGCCCGACAGCAGAATCAAGATGTGCAACTTAGCCCCCAGAACTTTAAAAATGGGTCGAGCTTCCTAATGGCAAATCGGGAAGACCTTATGCATACACTTGCATCTCAGGAATATTCATTAAAAAATCCAATTCACAGAATTAAATTCCCCTTCCCAAGTAAGTTCCCCACAAATATGCAATATTTACTTTCCAATCTTGATTGCATATAAAAGACAGACAGTGACTTTCCAGGTTTTGAAGGGAGTAAACACTGCTTTGACCTCACTATGGAAAGTTTATTTATGCCATGCATAAAGTTTATTCATATCTGGTGGCAGCGTATGAGTTACACAAGGAAGGGAAGATGACCAAGCTAAGGAGACTGGATTGTAATGGGCATGGGTCAAGGAGGCATTGCAAGGATATCAGTCTGTCTGGGAAGGGAGAAGGCTCATGGTTCAACCACAGACATCCACTCCAAGAGCCCAATGAGTGCACCTGTCAATACATGCACACAGGCTTACAAGTGAGAAATGTCGATTGTGAATTATGTAAACATTTTCAACACTGTTACAGTCCTTGTAACTTGAAACATAACTATGCTCTTGACAAATATTCCATCTCCATCATATAGTCTCATATCTGCTGATTGTAACTTTTGATATTTCATCCACAGTATCTGGTCTGAAAGGACAGCTGATAGGACAACTCATACTTGCATCAAACTTAAAATGAATAGGACGTCCATTGACATGAACAAGTTCTTTGAATCCCAAATGGTCTAGTCCAGTTAGAATTTTATAGATATCTATGAAACCTTACTTATCCCTGTAAACTTCATTGACTAAAATCCTAACTTGTCCAATCCCTCTTCAAATGCCAGTCCTGCCATCCCAAGAATCAGTCTAGTAGACCTTAATTCCGGAGTCAGAACGTCTTTCCTCAGATAAGGAGACGAGAACTGCACAATATTATATGTATGGTCTCTACAAGGCCCTGTACACCTGCAGCAAGACGTCTCTACTCCTGTATTTGAATCCTCTTGCTACAAAGGTCAACAAGCTATTTGCCTTTTTCACCATATGCTGCACCTGGATGCTTACTCTCAGTGACTGGTGCACCCAGGTCCCATTACATTTCTTTTTTCCCAATCTATTGTTATCCAGATAATAATCTGCTTTCCTGTTTTTGTTACCAAAGTTAATAACCTCACATTTACCCACATTATACTTCATCTGCCATTCATTTGCCCATTCACTCAATTTGTCCAAATCACACTGAAATATCTCTGCATTCTCCTCACAGTTCTCCCTCCCACTTAGCTTTGTGTGATCTGCAAAACTGGATATGTTACATTTAATTGCCTCATACAAATTACTAATATACATTGTGAATTGCTGGGGTCCATGCACTGATCTCTGCAGTATATTTTCTTTATTCATTCACAGGAATGATGGCATCACTGGCCAAGCCAAGATTTATTGCCCATCCTTAACTGCCCAGAGGGCACTTAAGAGTCAACTACATTGTTGGGGTCTGAAATTACATGTAGGCCAGACCAGGTAAAAATGACAGTTTCTTTCTCTAAAGTACATGAGTGAACCAGATGGCTTTTTCCAACAATCCACAATAGATTTGTGGTCATTATTAGACTTTTTTAAAATGAACTCAAATTCAATAAAAATTCAAATTCAAATTCCTCTATCAGCCATGTTAGGATTCAAGCCCAGGTCCCCAGAACATTATTTGGGTTTCTGAACTAACAGTCGAATAATAATACCACTCGGCCATCACCTCCCCTTAATTATTCTATTCATTAATTATACCCCACTATTCACTGGCTGTCACTCAGAAAATGAGCCATTTATTTCCTGTCCACCCGTTCTCTATCCAAGCTACTACACCACCCCTAGTTCCATGCACTTTAATTGTACATGCTAATCTCTTATGTGGAATCTTGTTGAAAGCCTTCTGAAAGTCCAACTAAACTACATCTATTGATTTCCCCTTATTAACACTATTAGTCACATCCCTGGAAACTTCCAGCAACTCTGTCGAGAATGATCTCTCTTCCATAAATCGTTGCTGGCTTTACCTGTCGCTATTTTCATAAATGCTCTGCTATTAATTTTTATGATGGATTCTAGCATTTTCCCTATTACAGTTGTCAGGCTAACCAGTCATAATTCCCAGATTTTTCTCTACTTCCTTTTTTAAATATTAACTATTCTCCAATGCATAGGAACAAGTTCTGGAATGCATAAAACCTCGAAAGATGACCACCAATACACTCACGATTTCTGGAGCCACTTCCTAGAGTTAAGGAGAATCCAAAGAGCTTTTACAAATACATTAAGGACAAAAGGGTAACTATGGAGAGAATAAGGCCTCTCAAAAATCAGCAAGCCAGCCTTTGTGTGAAGCTGCAAGAGATGGGGGAAATTCTAAACAAGTATTTTGCATCAGTGTTTAGTGTGGAAAAGGACATGGAAGATATAGAATGTAGGGAAATAGATGGTGACTGCTGGATATCTTGAAACGCATAAAAGTGAATAAATCCCCAGGACCTGATCAGGTGTACCCTAGAACTCTGTGGGAAACTAGGGAAGTGATTGCTGAGCCTCTCGCTGAGATATTTGTGTAATCTATAGTCACAAGTGAGGGGCCGAAAACCTGGAGGTTGGCTAACGTGGTGCCATGATTTAAGTAAGGTAGTAGGGACACTGTTTAAGAAGAGTGGTAAGGACAAGCCAGTTAATCATAGACCAGTGAGCCTAATGTCGGTGGTGGGCAAGTTGTTGGGGAGAATCCTGAGAGACAGGATGTACATGTATTTGGAAAGGCAAGGACTGATGAGGGATAGTCAACGTGGCTTTGTGCATGGGAAATCATGTCTCACAAACTTGATTGAGTTTTTCGAAGAAGTAACAAAGAGGATTGATGAGAGCACAGCAGTAGATGTGGTCTATGTGGACTTCAGTAAGGCATTTGATAAGGTTTCCCATGGGAGACTGGTTAGCGAGGTTAGATTTCACGGAATACAGGGAGAACTAACTATTTGGATGCAGAACGGGCTCAAAGGTAGAAGACAGAGGGTGGTGGTGGAGGGTTGGTTTTCAGACTGGAGGTCTGTAACCAGTGGTGTGCCACAAAGACTGGTGCTGGGTCCTCTTCTTTTTGTCATTTATGTAAATGATTTGGATGCGAGCATAAGAGGTATAGTTAGTAAGTTTGCAGATGAGACCAAAATTGGAGATGTAGTGGACAGTGAAGAAGGTTACCTCAGATTACAACAGGATCTTGATCAGATGGGCCAATGGACTGAGGAGTGGCAGATGGAGTTTAATTTAGATAAATGCGAGGTGCTGCATTTTGGGAAAGCAAATCTTAGCAGGACTTAGAACATAGAACATAGAAAAATACAGCGCAGTACAGGCCCTTTGGCCCTCGATGTTGTGCCGATCCAAGCCCACCTCACCTACACTAGCCCACTATCCTCCATATGCCTATCCAATGCCTGTTTAAATGCCCATAAAGAGGGAGAGTCCACCACTGCTACTGGCAGGGCATTCCATGAACTCACGACTCGCTGAGTAAAGAATCTACCCCTAACATCTGTCCTATACCTACCACCCCTTAATTTAAAGCTATGCCTCCTCGTAATAGCTGACTCCATACATGGAAAAAGGTTCTCATGGTCAACCCTATCTTAACCCTAATCATCTTGTACACCTCTATCAAGTCACCCCTAAACCTTCTTTTCTCCAATGAAAACAGCCCCAAGTGCCTCAGCCTTTCCTCATACGATCTTCCTACCATACCAGGCAACATCCTAGTAAACCTCCTCTGCACCCGTTCCAGTGCCTCCACATCCTTCCTATAGTATGGCGACCAAAACTGCACACAATACTCCAGATGCGGCCGCACCAGAGTCTTATACAACTGCAACATGACCTCAGGGCTCCGGAACTCAATTCCTCTACCAATAAAAGCCAGTACGCCATATGCCTTCTTCACCGCACTCTTTACCTGGGTGGCAACTTTCAGAGATCTGTGTACATGGACACCAAGATCCCTCTGCTCATCCACACTACCAAGTATCCGACCATTAGCCCAGTACCCCGTCTTTTTGTTACTCTTACCAAAGTGAATCACCTCACACTTACCTACATCGAACTCCATTTGCCACCTTTCTGCCCAGCTCTGCAACTTATCTATATCCCGCTGTAACCTGACACATCCTTCCTCACTGTCAACAACTCCACCGACTTTCGTATCATCCGCAAACTTGCTCACCCAACTTTCTAGCCCCTCCTCCAGGTCATTTATAAAAATGACAAACAACAATGGTCCCAAAACAGATCCTTGCGGAACATCGCTAGTAACTGCACTCCAAGATGAACCTTTACCATCAATTACTACCCTCTGTCTTCTTCCAGCCAGCCAATTCCTAATCCAAACCTCCAACTCACCCTCAATGCCATACCTCCGTATTTTTTGCAGTAGCCTACCATGGGGAACCTTATTAAACGCCTTACTAAAATCCATATACACCACATCTACCGCTTTACCCTCGTCTACCTCCTTAGTCACCTTCTCAAAGAATTCAATAAGGTTTGTGAGGCACGACCTGCCCTTCACAAAACCATGCTGACTATCCTTGATCACATTATTCCTATCCAGATGTTCATAAATCCTATCCCTTACAATTCTCTCTAAGACTTTGCCCACAACAGAAGTGAGACTCACCGGCCTATAGTTACTAGGGTTATCCCTACTCCCCTTCTTGAACAAGGGAACCACATTTGCTATCCTCCAGTCGACTGGCACTATTCCTGTAGACAACGAGGACATAAAAATCAAGGGCCATGGCTCTGCAATCTCCTCCCTTGCTTCCCAGAGAATCCTAGGATAAATGCCATCAGGCCCAGGGGACTTATCTATTTTCACCCTTTCTAGAATTTCCAACACCTCTTCCCTACATATCTCAAAGCCGTCCATTCTAATTAATTGTGACTCAATATTCACATCGGCAACAATGTCCTGTTCCTGAGTGAATACTGACGAAAAGCATTCATTCAGTGTCTCCCCAATCTCTTCAGCCTCCACATGCAACTTCCCACTACTATCCTTGACTGGACCTATTCCTACCCTAGTCATTCTTTTATTCCTGACATACCTATAGAAAGCCTTAGGGTTTTCCCTAATCCTACCAACTAAGGACTTTCATGTCCCTTCCTTGCTGCTCTTAGCTCTCTCTTCAGATCCTTCCTGGCTACCATATAACTCTCAATCGCCCCAATTGAACTTTCACACCTCATCTTTACATAGGCCGCCCTCTTCCATTTAACAAGAGATTCCAATTCCTTATTAAATCACGGCTCCCTCACATGACCCTTTCCTCCCTGCCTGACAGGTACATACTTATCAAGGACTCCTTGAACAAGCTCCACATGTCAACTGTGCCCATGCCTTGAAGCCTACTTTTCCAAGCCACGCATCCTAGGTCGTACCTCACCGCATCATAATTTCCCTGCCCCCAGCTATAACTCTTGCCCTGCAGTGCATACTTATCCCTCTCCATCACTAGACTTATACATTTAATGGTAAGATCCCAGGGAGCGTTGCTGAACAAAGTGACTTTGGAATGTAGGCTCATAGCTCTTTGAAAGTGGAGTCACAGGTAGATAGGATAGTGAAGAAGGTGCTTTGTATGCTTTCGTTCATTGGTCAGAGTATTGGGTACAGGAGTTGGGAGGTCATGTTGCGAGTGTACAAGACATTGGTTAGGCCACTTTTGGAATGATGCGTGCAATTCTGGTCTCCTTCCTATTGGAAGGATGTTGTGAAACTTGAAAGGATTCAGAAAAGATTTACAAATATGCTGCCAGGGTTGGAGGATTTGAGCTATCGGGAGAGGTTGAATAGACTGGGGCTGTTTTCCCTGGAGCGTCGGCAGCTGAGGCGTGACATTATGGAGGTTTATAAGATCATGAGTGGCATGGATAGGATAAATACACAAAGTCTCTTCCCTGGGGTGGGGGAGTCCAGAACTAGAATACACAGGTTTAAGGTGAGAGCGGAATGATATAAAAGAGACCGAAAGGGCAACTTTTTCACGCAGACGGTGGTGCATATATAGAATGAGCTGCCAGAGAAAGTGGTGGAGGCTAGTACAATTGCAACATTTAACAGGCATCTGGATGGGTATATAAATAGGAAGGGTTTGGAGGGATATCAGCCGGGTGCTGGCAGGTGGGACGAGATTGGGTTGGGTCTCTGGTTGGCATGGACAATTTGGACCGAAGGGTCTGATTCCGTGCTGTATATCAGTATGACTCTATGACTCCATGGGATGTAAATGATCATGCTCTGGGCATTTGTTGGCCTTTAATCCCATCAATTTCCTCAATGTCATTTCCTTACTGATACTGATTTCCCTCGGTTCCTCCATCTCACTACACACTCTGTTCCCTATCATTTTTGTGATGATATTTGTGTTCTTCTTTATGAAGACAGAACCAAAATATCTACTGAATTGGTGTGCCATCTCTTTGTCCTCATTATAACCTCTCCTGTATCTGATTATAAGGACCTACTGTTATTATTTATTCGAAGGAAGACTGTCAAAACAGTGTTGAGCTCTTTATATGTATAGCTTCTGCCTTTTATGCAGTTCTGTATTTATACACATCTTCTGGAAGTGACCTACAGTCTTTGCACGTTGGATTCTTTTGTCATGGCTTGGCATTGCCTGTGCCTATGAGCCCTCACAGACTTATTTCATCTTTTAATTCTTCTTAATGTGGTTATGAATTCTTACTGTAAATTACTGTAAAGGCATTTTAAATTTGCATCATTTCAATACAGCTTGTAATACGTTCTTCACAAGCTTGCACATTCTTATAATTCTTACATTCATCAGTGTTGTTTTAAATATTGCTGTAAAATTTGCTATGTTCTGTATTACAGCAATGTTAAAATAATTTATTCATCTTCTCGTCTTTTTAAATGTGCATCGGAGTAATACTGTATAAAATCTTCCAATAAAACTTTAAATTCTACTAACTAACTGTTCAATAGTGCTTTAATGCTTTAAAGCTTTGAAATTTTCTTTCGTTCAAATTTGTGTCCTCCTTACTGCCCTTTTTAATGATCAAAATGGCGACTTTAACCTGTTTCAAGATTTTCCAGTATTCTAGAACCAAGATTGAATTTTTCCACTTTCCACTGGACTAAATGTACATTTTCTAATCTTTCACACTCCAGAGCACTTAGAGTCATAGTCACAGAGATGTACAGCATGGAAACTGGCCCTTCAGTCCAAACCCATCCATGCCGACCAGATATCCCAACGCAATCTAGTCCCACTTGCCAGCACCCAGCCCATATCCCTTCAAACCCTTCCTATTCATATACCCATCCAAATGCCTCTTAAATGTTGCAATTGTACCAGCCTCCACCACTTCCTCTGGCAGCTCATTCCATACACGTACCACCCTCTATGTGAAAAAGTTGCCCTTCAGGTCTCTTTTATATCTTTCCCCTCTCACCCTAAACCTATGCCCTCTAGTTCTGGACTCCCCAACCCCAAGTGAAAGACTGTTTATTTACCCTATCCATGCCCCTCATAATTTTATAAACCTCGATAAGATCACCCCTCAGCCGCCGACGCTCCAGGGAAAACAGTCCCAGTCTGTTCAGCCTCTCCCTATAGCTCAGGTCCTCTAACACTGGCAACATCCTTGTAAATCTTTTCTGAACCCTTTCAAGTTTCACAACATTTTACTGATAGGAAAGAGACCAGAATTGCATGCAATATTCCAACAGTGGCCTAACCAATATCCTGTACAGCCGCAACATGACCTCCCAACTCCTGTACTCAATACACTGACCAATAAAGAAAAGCATACCAAACGCCTTCTGCACTAATCTATCTACCTGCAACAACACTTTCAAGGAGCTATGAACCTGCACTCCAAGGTCTCTTTGTTCAGCAACACTCCCTTGGACCTTACCATTAAGTGTATACATCCTGCTAAGATTTGCTTTCCCAGAATGCAGCACCTCATATTTATCTGAATTAAACTCCATCTGCCACTTCTCTGCCCATTGGCCCATCTGGTCAAGATCCTGTTGTAACCTGAGGTAACCCTCTTCGCTGTCCACTACACCTCCAATTTTGGTATCATCTGCAACGTTACTAACTGTACCTCTTATGCTCGCATCCAAATCATTTATGTAAATGACAAAAAGTAGAGGACCCAGCACCAATCCTTGTGGCACTCCACTGGTCACAGGCCTCCAGTCTGAAAAACAACCCTCCACCAGCACCCTCTGTCTTCTACCTGAGCCAGTTCTGTATCCAAATGGTTAGTTCTCCCTGTATTCCATGAGATCTAACCTTGCTAATCAATCTCCCATGGGGAACCTTGTCAAACACCTTACTGAAATCCATATAGATCATATCTACCTCTCTGCCCTCATCAATCCCCTTTGTTACTTCCTCAAAAAACTCAATCAAGTTTGTGAGACATGATTTCCCACGCACAAAGCCATGTTGATTATCCCTAATCAGTCCTTGCCTTTCCAAATACATGTACATCCTGTCCCTCAGGATTCCCTCCAACAACTTGCCCACCACCGATATCAGGCTCACCGGTCTATAGTTCCCTGGCTTGTCCTTACCACTCTTCTTAAACAGTGGCACCACGTGAGTCAATCTCCAGTTGGCACCTCACCTGTGATTATCAATGATACAAATATCTCAGCAAGAGGCCCAGCAATCACTTCGCTCGCTTCCCACAGAGTTCTAGGGTACACCTGATCAGGTCCTGGGTATTTATCCACCTTTATGCATTTCAAGGCATCCAGCATTTCCTCCTCTGTAATTTGGACATTTTGCAAGGTGTCACCATCTATTCCCTACAGTCTATATCTTCCATATCCTTTTCCACAGTAAATACTCATTTAGTATCTCCCCCATTTTCTGCGGCTCCACACAAAGGCTGCCTTGCTGATCTTTGAGGGGCCCGATTTACCCCTAGTTACCCTTTTGTCCTTAATGTATTTGTAAAAACCCTTTGGATTCTATTTGCCAAAGCTATCGCATGTCCCCTTTTTGCCCTCCTGATTTCCCTCCTAAGTATACTCCTACTGCCTTTGTACTCTTCGAAGGATTCACTCAATCTATCCTGTCTATACCTTACATATGCTTCCTTCTTTTTCTTAACCAAACCCTCAATTTCTTTAGTCATCCAGCATTCCCTATACCTACCAGCCTTTCTTTTTACCCAAACAGGAATATACTTTCTCTGGATTCTTGGTATCTCATTTCTGAAGGCTTCCCATTTTCCAGCCGTCCCTTTACCCTTTTGAAAATTCTTGCCTGATACCGTCAAAATTGGCCTTTCTCCAGTTTAGAACTTCAACTTTTAGATCGGGTCTATCCTTTTCCATCACTATTTTAAATCTAATAGAATTATGGTCGCTGGCCCCAAAGTGCTCTCCCACTGACACCTCAGTCACCTGCCTTGTCTTATTTCTCAAGAGGAGGTCAAGTTTTGCACCTTCTCTAGTAGGTACATCCACATACTGAATCAGAAAATTGTCTTGTACACACTTAACAAATTCCTCTCCATCTAAACCCTTAAGACTAGGATTGCCATAGTGTATGTTTGGAAAGTTAAAATCCCCTATCATAATCACCCTATTATTCTTACAGATAGCTGAGACCTTCTTATAAATTTGTTTCTCAATTTCCCTCTGACTATTAGGTCGTCTATAATACAATCCCAATAAGGTGATCATCCCTTTCTTATTTCTCAGTTCCACCAATTAACTTCCCTGGATATATTTCCAGAAATATCCTCCCTCAGCACATATGTAATGCTATCCCTTATCAACAATGCCACTCCCCCTCCTCTCTTGCCTCCCTTTCTATCCTTCCTGTAACATTTGTATCCTGGAACATTAAGCTGCCAGTCCTGCCCATCCCTGAGCCATGTTTCTGTAATTGCTATCATATCCCAGTCCCACGTTTCTAACAATGCCCCGAGTTCACCTGCCATCCCTGTTCGGCCCCTTACATTGAAATAAATGCAGTTTAATTTATTAGTCCTACCTTGTCCCTGCCTGCCCTGACTGTTTGACTTGCTTCTGTTCTCAATTGTATCAGTCTCAGATTGATATTTCCTCACTATCTACCTGCATCCCAGCCTCCACCTTACTAGTTTAAATCTTCCCGAACAACTCCAGCAAATGTCCCTGCCAGTATATTAGTCCCCTTCCAATTTACATGCAATCCATCCTTCTTGTACAGCTCACTTCAACCCCAAAAGAGATTCCAACGATCCAAAAATGTGAAACCTTCTTCCATACACCAGCTCCTCAGCCATGCATTCATCTGCTGTATCCGTCTATTCCTGCCCTCACTAGCTCATAGCACCGGGAGTAATCCAGATATTACTACTCTCGAGGACCTCCTTTTTAAATTCCTGCTTAACCCTCTGTAACCTCCCTTCAGAATCTCAACCTTTCCCCTTCCTATGTCATTGGTTCCAATGTGGACAATTACCTCTTACTGGCCCTTCTCCCCCGTGAGAACATTCTGCACCCTCTCTGAGACATCCTTGATCCTGACACCAGGGAAGCAACACACCATTCTGCTTTTTCGCTGCTGACCACAGAAATGTCTGTCTATACCTTGGACTAGAGAATCCCCTGACAAAAATTGATCTCTTGGAACTCGACGTTCCCCTTATTGCATTAGAGCCAGTCTCAATAGCAGAAACCTGGCTATTTGTGCTACGTTCCCCTCAGAATCCATCACCCCCTCCATTTTCCAAAACAACATACTTGTTTGAAATGGGTATAGCCACAAAAGACTCCTGCACTAGCTACCTACCTCTCTTACCTTTCCTGGAGTTAACCCATCTATGTGACTGTATCTGAGACTTTCCCCCATTCCTATAACTGCCATCTATCACACACTGTTGTTGTTGCAAATTCCTCATTGCTTCTAACTGTCTCTCCAACTGATCCATTCATCCTGGTAAGATTCGCAACCAACAGTATTTGTGGCAGATATGATCCACTGTAATCCTTAAACTCTCTTTAAACTTCCACATCTGACAAGAAGCACATTTCACTCTACTAAAGGCCATTTTTGCTTCTTCACAATCTACAGACCCAGAAAATAACACCATCTTATTTCTCTACAAACACTGCTCCAGGTTAAATTAATAGTTATGACTTATATTTTAAGTTTAATCAAGAGACATATCTCCAAAAACATATTATCAAGAAAGAACCCATCCTACTCACTACTGCAGCCTTTCTGTAGGTCACACTTAAAACAACAATACACTTATCTGTTTCTGTGCTGTGAACTTCACCCAACAGTTCCTCCAAGATCAATTGTGAATTGTTACTTTTCCCAGATGCACTCCAATGTCCAGCAATCCATGAATTCAAACAGCAAAGGCAGCATCAGTTTCTTTCTTTTTATCTCTCCTGCACTGACCTCACTATGTGCTTCCTTTGTCTGTTCTTCTCCCTTTTAAAACCGCTGTTGTTTTGACTTTTTTTTCCAAAGTTCCAAAACAATGCAACAACATATAAAACAGTAATTGCTGCTCCTGGAACTTGAGGAAATCACCTCCAGCACCTAAAATACCTCAAAAAAGGAGCAGCTGTTACAGCCAGAAATTTTTCCCATCCTCCATCTTGGATTACCCAGAATCCTTTTCCTTCTGCATAACTTTCTAAATAAACTTCTGGGTATGGCCTTTATAAATTTTCCTACTGAAATCACAGCTTAATTACGGAGTCCCAGTCCAATTAATTCTTATACTTTTAATTTTTCTTCTTTTGCTTGACCTTTTGCCAAAAAAATCACTAAATTTGCTCTTCTCCATCTGAAATAAATTCCACAGTCCCCTATGAATTATTTTTCTGGTCACTTCACTGCTCCTCGCAGCTGTGCAATTGGAGCCCATTCGTAATGGTGGCATTGTTCATTTTTGTGAGGTGAGCATTTTTTTCACTCCCTTGTCTTCCCTTTCAGGGTTTTGTGCCATTTTCATATAGTTGTTTTATTCCCTTTTCATCAGCATTGTTTCCATGCTCCATAGACAGCTTCCTTCATTATAGCTTCTGTCTATTTGTCAGTGTGGTTAGCTTTATCTCTTGCCCTAGGTCACACTGTTGTCCCTGCACTTTTGGATTTTCCCAAGGTTACAGTTAATTATTAGTGAGTTTTCATGTTTCAACTGCTGACTATCTGTGACTTTTTTTTAAAAGGTATTGCTCTTAAGCTGGTGAACTAACTTTTCTTCTGAACAATTTTTCTCCTTTCTTCAGCATAAAATGGATTATGTTTGCCCACTGATGATCACCATGTCATATGGTTTTGTAAAATAGAATTCTAAGCCTAACAGCTGCTCATTATGTTGTATTTTCAGGTACCACCACCGCCATCATGTGGCATTTCTATCTGGCTAGTTCCCCAACTCCAATCGTCCTTTCTCTATGCTGAGTCTGGGGCTTGACTAATTTTCAGTAGTAGAGGACAGACCACTGGTGTGTTTAAACAGAAGAGTCACTTGTCTTATACAACAAGATAGCAATGATAGCAACATTTACTATATGCAATAATTACCAATGTCTCTCAGGAGCTGTATATGATGCATCTGTTCCCTTTAGGTACTTATGCAGAGCAAAACAGTTTAAACGACTGGGAGACATCAGGAGATGCTGTGCAGCTCAGTGTAACACAAAGGTAGTTTTGCTGAAATTAAAAACTGTTCACGGTTCACTTCCACATTATTTAAATCCCTGCGAGCCTACTTCCCGAATAATACAATATCCTTGTAATTGGCTGAACAGGTAACATGCATCAACCAAATTAACCAACAATAAAATATTTAAAGGATTAATATTGAGTAACTGTTAGATTTTCTGTCATAAATTCATTTAATTATACGTTTTGGTACAGCTTCAGAGTTATAATGAAAATAAATTGATACTTTTGTATTAATATCAGTGGGAAACACCTGACAGGAGGTATTTTTTTCCTGTTATTTTGGAACAATTCACTCTAGTCTGAAATTTTAAGCACAATCAGCACAATCTCCTTCCATCATTATAGACCAGCTCTCTGTTGTTTTGTACTATCAGGACTTCACAACTGACCTTCTGTCTACATCTTGGATACCCCTACAAGCGTGTTTTACCTCCTGTCTTTAGATAATGACCTGCCCTGCATAGTCCAGCATCCTCCCTTGGTTTCCTCAAGCAATCCTAGGTCTGCCATAACTGGGTCAGCCCTGTTCCAATCCGCTTGCACTACCATCATCAAATTTTAACATATCAATGCCTCTTCTTACATGGTCCAACAAAGCTCCTCATGAAAGATAAGCAGCACCTACTCAGTTCAAATTCACCAGGAAGACTTCTTCAACTGCTGCACACCACCATCACCCAGTTGTCTACCTGAAGGCACATCTTTCTCATACGCTGGCAAAATAGTGTTTCAGTGAGCATGCAAAGAGATGCTGCTGCATTAAAAATGGGTTTTCTGTGGCTTGCTGTTAGGAAGCTTGTTCCTTTTTCAAACCAACACCAGCTTAATTCTCTACTTGCATTATCCCACACAATGAAATGCACCAATCTAAGTAATTTCCCGCTGCCTGCTACAGCACAAGATTCTGGCCTAGTTTATAGAACATAGAACATAGAACATAGAAGAATACAGCGCAGTACAGGCCCTTTGGCCCTCGATGTTGCGCCGATCCAAGCCCACCTAACCTATACTAACCCACTATCCTCCATATACCTATCCAATGCCCGCTTAAATGCCCATAAAGAGGGAGAGTCCACCACTGCTACTGGCAGGGCATTCCATGAACTTACGACTCGCTGAGTGAAGAACCTACCCCTAACTTCAGTCCTATATCTACCCCCCCTTAATTTAAAGCTATGCCCCCTTGTAATACCCGACTCCATACGCGGGAAAAGGTTCACACTGTCAACCCTATCTAACCCCCTAATCATCTTGTACACCTCAATCAAGTCACCCCTAAACCTTCTTTTCTCTAATGAAAACAGCCCCAAGTGCCTCAGTCTTTCCTCATACGATCTTCCTTCCATACCAGGCAACATCCTGGTAAACCTCCTCTGCACCCGTTCCAGTGCCTCCACATCCTTCCTATAGTATGGCGACCAAAACTGCACACAATATTCCAGATGCGGCCGCACCAGAGTCTTATACAACTGCATCATGACCTCAGGACTCCGGAACTCAATTCCTCTACCAATAAAAGCCAGTACGCCATATGCCTTCCTCACCGCACTATTTCTTCTAGCATTCCCTGATCTGGATGAGTGAAAGCATAAACTCAGTTTAGTCATCCATCGATGATAATGCTCAGTAGCTCTTTAGCTTCATTAAATTCAAATACCCTCCTTTCATTGTACCTTTCCCACCCAAATAGCTCAGAGAGATTACGAATGTGGAGAATTGAGTAACCCACATGCTGCATCATGCTGAATTAGTCTAAAAAGTTCAATTTTTCACATCATTTCAATGTATTGTGCATGACTGGTGCAGTTACAAGGTTGACTCATTATAATAATTCCATTAAATGTTCCTGTATTTCTTTCAACACAAAACTGCAGGATTTAGTTCATATAATCAAGTTGTTACTACTATCTCAGTATCATTAAAATGTAGAGCACATTCAGAGGCACAGTTCAAAGCAAGTGTCATTTAAATTAATCTCATGCCAAACAAGAAGCCTGTATAATCTGAAATTGGATTTTCAGAAAAAAAACATATTTTAGATAATTACCTTCATGTGAAGAAGATTTTGCTTTGCCTCTGGTGAAAACATTAAACAGCCAGTACAAGCTGATGGGAAGTCTATCCAATCCCTACTTCACACGTCCTATCCATTTCCACAGTAAAAATGTTAGTACAATGCTACCAGTCAACATCAGTCAGGATATCACTTCACCCATTCACAAAAATTACAAAGAGCTGCATTGTATTAAAAAAATCAGTCAGTTACTTAAACACCTCGCTGTTACACCAAATTACAAACTACCTGTAAATTAAATAATAGTCATCAGTATTGATTTAGCACTTTGATTGGCCAAAACTTTTCAGCCAGAACATGTATTGTAATTCAGATGGACATCCCATCAATTGCTTTAAAATCATAAGACTATAATACTTCAAGATAGCTTTTGAGGCAGGATTTAAAGAGGAACTGCATTTTCACCTTCATTCAACAGACACAATTAATGGAATTTTGGATGTAACTACAATACTTGTAGTGGTAGATGTAAATACAATAACTACAGGACAAGGTTGTAATTCTGTACTGTGCCAGATTGTGACTATAATTGCAGGACCACATGATTGAGAAAGAAAACATTCTGGGTTTTTCAACTTTCTAAAATATAAAATTCTTCCCCATAGCTTTGGCATGCTAGACAATAGGAATGCAATTTGAATGTCCTTTTATCCTGGATTGTTAAAAAGGCTGTGATGAGAAACGTGTTCTCTGTGATCTAGTTGCAAGAGCTTTTACAAGGATATAAGAAGGACAGCAGCTAAACTGAATGTTGGTCCATGACAGACAGAGAAAGGATGTCTTGCTCCCAGATTAACTCACCACTTCACTGGATATCTGCTGAAAATAGCACCCTTTCACCTGCACCATCTTTAAAAGTCTATGTATACTTGGACAAACACTGTCAGTCATTTTGGTCAGCCATAGTAAACAGAGGGTAATTGCCTTCCCTCCACCCCATCACTTTTTTCAGCAGGGACATGCAGGATATTCTGCATGGGTTATGGGACATGGAACTTCCCTTCCGTAGAACAACTGTAGAAGCCAAGACACCAGGTAACAAAGCCTGGTCCAAGTTTGCCATTTGGGTCAGTGTGCACTCAGCCATCTGCAGGAATGCCCTGCACTATAAAAAGATCAATATCCTTCTCTGCCATCATCTCCTGTTCAATACCTCACATGCACTCTACCTCTGCTACTTTACCCACCTCCCACCAAGGCCCAAGCTCTACTACTCTCACTATTAATAGCAATATCTTCTTTTACTCACTCTTACCCAGCCCAACTCCTGAAACCATTAACCCTGCAAGTCATCTACATTGCTTACTCACACGTTCAGGATTCATCCTCACCTGCATCAAAAGTAAATGCTTTGCCACCCTCTTTCACTTTCCTTAATATTTGCCTCTTTCTCATTCCGGGAGAAAAGCAGCTCCAATAGGACAGAAAAAGTCAAGACAGGTGATGGGCCTTGTGAGGAGGGCAGCCTAACTGACTGGATAAAGTGGCTAACTGACCATATCCTACACCTTGTCTAGTAGCGGTAGCTCCCCTTGGTGTACTGTGCCAGGCACCTCTGAGCTAAGGCAATCACTCTTGACTTGAGTGCTGACAACCATGACAGGCTTCTTGCCTGGCTGGATTCACTTAAATGGCAAGGCAAGACTGAAGTATTATGAGAGTGCTAGCTATACTGAGGGTGCAAAGTGCACTAAGTCAATGCAATGCAGGAATGCTTCGAGTATGCTCAAAGCGAATGAGTGCTATGACAGTGAGCGAAGAATCTGGAGATATAGCCTGGTCCAGTCCATGAGCTGGGTGCATGTCCCTGAGCACAGTGTCCTTTCAGCTGCATGACAATGACAGTTGACAGTGCAGCCTGAAGTGTAGCATTGAAGCATATTGTAAGAGGATCAAGAGATGTGTCATGAGGGTTCTTAAATGCTAGCACATGTTGGATGCAAAAGTCTGTGGATGTGGGATGCACATGCAGCATGCCCCAAGATGTTGTTGCCTGGTGTCCAACAAGGAGGCCCTTTGGAGCTAGCAGACAGCTGAAGTCATCATGTTTCCACTCTGACTTCCATGTCAAGGTTTCTCAATGTCCAGCTTGTTTGGTAGGTTTGGTAAGATAAGAAGCTGAATCTTAACTTGATGGAATGTGGCAGTAAAAGGTTTTTTTTTAGATTAGATTACTTACAATGTGGAAACAGGCCCTTCGGCCCAACAAGTCCACACCGCCCCGCCGAAGCGCAACCCACTCATACCCCTACCCCTACATTTACATTTACCCCTTACCTAACACTACGGGCAATTTAGCATGGCCAATTCACCTGACCTGCACATCTTTGGACTGTGGGAGGAAACCGGAGCACCCGGAGGAAACCCACACAGACACGGGGAGAACGTGCAAACTCCACACAGTCAGTCGCCTGAGGCGGGTATTGAACCCGGGTCTCTGGCGCTGTGAGGCAGCAGTGCTAACTACTGTGCCACCGTGCCGCCCACGGTGGCACACAGGTATTTGACAAATCTTGCCATCGCTTGACCCTTTAATATTTCACCCTTTGTTTCTGTCTTCACAATAGAAATGTGAATTACATGCAGTACCTGAAATTATATGTAACCCAGAAGCCAATAAAAGTGAGGAAATAAACGTAATTAAGATCAACAGAGAAAAAGTATTAATAAACTTAAGGGGCTGAAAGCTGATGAATTCCCAGGATTAGAGGTCTACATCATAGGGTTCAAAAAGAGTTGGTTGCCCATGCATTCCATACACAAATCATAATTTCCAACATTTCCTAAATTCTAGAACAGCCTCAGCAGATTGAACATTCATAATAGAAAAACAACATATATTTCAAAAGTGTGAGAATTTTAAATGCTGATCATTAGAAAACGTATATAATGAACACAAGAAGTTACCATGCAGATACAGCAAGAAGTAAGAAGGCAAATGGTACAAGGGAATGGAAGAACAAATACATGGAAGTCTTACGACAATTGTATAGGGCTTTGCTGAGATCACATCTGGAGTACTGCATCGTTTTTATTTCTGGATCTAAAGAAGTTCATATTTACTTTGAAGGCAGTTATAATGAAGTTTCTCTGAATTGAAATCAGGTTTGAGAAGGTTGACCTTTGTTGTGAGGCTTAGTAAAGTGACTTTTTATTTTGTGGAGGTAGAAGAATAGTTGATCATATTGAAACACTCCAGATTTTACATTAGATTCCCTACAGTGTGGAAACAGGCCCTCTGGCCCAACCAGTCCACACCGACCCTCTGAAGAGTAACCCACCCTGACCCATTTCCTCTGACTATTGCACCTAACACTATGGGCAATTTAACATGGCCAATTCACCTGACTTGCACATCTTTGGAATGTGGGAGGAAACCGGAACACCCAGAGGAAACCCAAGCAGACATGGGGAGAACGTGCAAACTCCACACAGACAGTCGCCCGAGGCTAGAATCGAACCTGGGACCCTGGCACTGTGAGGCAACAGTGCTAACCACTGAGCCATCATGCCACCCTTGAAGAAGCTCGTCAGGATGGACACAGAGATTGTTTCTTTGGCTGAGAAATCTAAAATACTAGGACACAGCCTCAGGTGGGTGATGGATCTTTTAAGACTGAAATGAGGAGAAATTTCTCTCTTCAAGATTGAGAATGGACAGGTTCTTGATCTCCCAGAAAATCAAATTATTTGGAGGGCGGTCTGCATAGTAGATTTGAGAAAGAAGATCCACTACCATTCTCCTAAAAGGCTGAGCAGGCTTGAGGACTGATATAGTCTACTCCTGCTCCTATTTCTTATGTTTATTTATGCTGAGATTATGAATGACACATTCACTGACTCAGAAAATATTTCCCAATTTTCTTGGTTTCTTCCATGGTTGAGGAAGTGAAAAGTAAGCTCCAATCTAGCACTCAGCCATCTGGACCAGAAGCCATCAGTTTGTAGTTTGTGACAAATGATAGGAAGTTTTGGTGTCAGCAAAATATTAAAATGTATCTGAAAATAAAACACTGCAATTTCAAAGATTATATGTTATATTTAACTTTTTCAGGAACTTTTACATAAACGTGGCTGCGGGTGGCATTCAAAAACTGAGTTAATCTTAAAATCTTCTCTCACATGAGCAACTTAAAATGGGGAAGAAAACCTGAAATTGATTACTTCTGACATCCTCCAAATAATTACCATACAGGTGCTTTGTTTCAGGAATTAATAATTAAGCAAATAAGCAGAATTAAGCAATAGCCTGGCTAAAGTTGGTGGGCAGAATTTACTTGTGGGCTATGGTGAGATTTATGACAGAATCAGACAAGAACTCCAGTAAGGCCTATCTCAATGTCAGGAACATCTTATTTCATCTTTTACTCTTTTGCTGGCTGGTGAGGCAAATTTCTGGATAGTCAGTGGCGAATTGTAAACTAAGGGAAGTAACATCTGGGCCATGAATTGAACAAAGATGAATTTTGTCTTAATTTCTTTTAATGTATGATTTCTGTTATTAATATAGTCACTGGAGTATAGCACCTTAAACACTTTTCCTTGTAGATTAGATTAGATTCCCTGCAGTGTGGAAACAGGCCCTTCGGCCCAAGAAGTCCCTCCAAAGAGTAACCCAACCAGACCCATTCCCTCTGACTAATGCACCTAACACTATGGGCAATTTAGCATGACCAATTCACCTGACCCGCACATCTTTGGACTGTGGGAGGAAACCCACACAGACCCAGGGAGAATGTGCAAACTCCACACAGACAGTCACCCAAGGCTGGAATCGAACCTGGGACCCTGGTGCTGTGAGGCAGCAGTGCTAACCACTGAGCCACCATGCCACCCATAAAAATACTGGTGCCAATAAATTATTATTCTCTTCTATCCTAGCTCACCATATTAATATTAAGCTGACCAAATGCACCAAATAAGCTAGATGTCGAAAATTTGGATAGCAGGTCCGGTGACTTCAGCTCACCACTGGCTGCTAAGAGCCTCTTTGTTGATAAACACCAAATAGCATCTCAGGATGTAATCCAAGGGCTCCATTCACATGCACCCCATCTTTACAGACATTGGCACGGGACACTTTCCAACCCCTCACAATCATCATAGCACCTCTCTGATCAACTTGCAGGTTGCTTAGGAGAAACATAGACTTGCATTGCAGGGTGCACTGATAACATGAAAAGCTGCAGCAGGGACACTTTGCATGCAGAGATAGGTACCCAGCTCATGGATTGGACCAGGTCACATCTTAGGTGTGCATTTGTTCTCTTAATGCCTATCTGCATGCTTGCAGCATCCATGTCATGCCTGTTAGCACAATAATATTTCAGCCAGAGCCAAATGCTGTCAGTACTGCTGTATTGATGAGCTCTTTTGTGCAGACACACAAACAGGCTACTTGTCAGTAGAAACTTGCCTGGAGGAACATCATGTTATATATCACACTGAGACAGAAATATAACACCTGCAACATATGCAGGTTGCCTGTGCAGCAGGCAGCAAACACACTGTACGTATATTTAACCAAATGGCTGCATTGAAAACTGAGTGGGGGCTAGTCCACAGTCTGGTCAAGTGGGTGACTGCTTTTGGTCAAGGGTCTTGGTATTGTCTGTCAGAGGCACAGTTGGCACACAGGCCAGGAGCTTGATCATGGTCAGTCCTCAACATGAGCCACTCATGGTTAGGAAATCTGTTCCAGAATTGGCAGTGCTGTAGGGTCAGCTCTAGCAGTCAGAGGTCTTCCACTGGGGGGCTACAAAGGCAATAGCCAGGTTGTAGCCAATTATGTCTAAGAGCCACTTGTACAAATTGGTCATCGCTCCGAGGCAAATTTAATCTTGACTGTCCATTCATCAACCGTTAAGAAGGGTGAAAGGGGGTCTCTAGGGGCAGGGAGTTGAAACACTATCAAAAGGGGTGGGGAAGTTGTAGATGGTAAACACTCTGCTACACCGCATTGGTGGAAGATGAGTTAGATGATTGTGGATGTGATGAGTCAAAACATGTGGTGCTGCAAACGCACAGCCGGTCAGGCAGCAACCAAGGAGCAGGAGAGTTGACGTTTTGAGCATAAGCTCTTCAGCAGGAATCCTCATGATTGTGGATATGATGCCAGTCATGCAGGCTACCTTGTCCTGAATGGTGTCAAGCTTCTTGAATATTATTGGAGGGGCATCCATCCAGGCAAGTCGGGAATATTCCATCACACTCTTGATTTGTGCCTTGTAGATGGAGGACAAGGTTTGGGGAATCAGGAGGGGCAGGATTCCTAGACTCTGACCTGCTGTTGTAGCCACTGTATTTATATGGCAAGTCCTATTCAGTTTCTGGGTCAATAGTAACCCTCAGAATGTTGATAGTGGAGGAATTCAGTGATGGTCACACAACTGAATGTCGAGGAGTGAGAGTTATATTTTCTTCTGTATTTACCCAGATGATATTTATCCAGCATTTATGTGGTGCTAATGTTACTTGCCACTTTTCAGCCCAAACCTGGATATTGGCCAGGTGTTGTTGCATGTGTTGGTGTACAAGGAAGTTATTACAGCTTTCACATTAGAGTTTCTATTCTGTATTAAAGCCCACCAGTGAACAGTACCAGCATTATTGTAGAGAAAGTGCTCTTTTACCAGATGATCCTTTCATGCTATCTCCCCATTCCTTCCAAAAATGCTGACTTACTGCTATATTACAGCTGATTCCTGATTTTCAAATGTCCTACTTAAGAATGATTGTACTTACAAACGCGATCCCATATAAGGGTGTAATTTTAAAGACCTAACATATGGACATTTCCTGTACTTGTGAATGGCTACTTTTAATTGTTATGCATTCTGTTCTGATTTGTGGACAAATTGACTTGCGAATGTACTCTGTTTCCAACTGAGGACTGCCTGTATTGAACGAGGGACAACTATTCTCTGGTGTCTCACCCAGTTGTTATTCCTCCTTTGTGGGGCTTGATAGTGAATTGTCAGCAGATTATTCAATTGCAGAGAGCATTACATCTGAATTGAACTTTATTCTTACCTTATATCAAAACTCACATAGGCCTGAAAATTTTCTCCTGGATCAGGAATGTAGTTAGGATATTTTTTGCTCTGCAAATCTGTCCTGCGAAGAAATTTCTTGGAAGTTGGAATTTTAGTCACAAGGTGGCCAAGTTTTCAAGGAGTCAGACTTCAGAACCATGAATAAGATTGGAGGCTTCTGGGTGTGGAAATGGTAAAGGCAGAAAACCTGCCTGATATAGGTTGGTACTATATTGAAATTTGAAAAACAATGAAACATAAAACAGCCCTCCAGCTCTAATCCTTCACTCTTTCAAGATTTGCCATGCCCCCTCTATGCCAACCCATGCAAGCATCCAGTCTCATAACCTCTCATAACCTATATAAATCTGTTCACCTCCATATCTTCTTATACTCTATGCCAACTTACACATCTCCACCCACCCCTTGTCCTTGCAAAGCCCCTCTGCCAACTTAGTGCCAATTCATGCCAATCCACACCGCTATCTACCATTTGTTCTTATACCTATCACACCAACTCAGCTGGTATCCATCATGGGAAGACCTGAGTCAATGCTGAGATGAAATAATAGCTCTTGGTATCTATAGCAGACTGCTTTTGAAAGGAAAAACTCTTATTCATAAAAAGAATCTACTCACTACATTTACATTCCTTCAATTACATTAAATCAAACAAGAACAAACATTTAATGCAAGTTCATAATTCTTTATCAAAACAAGGACTGGAATTCATGGTCCCACTTAAAAGCAAGATACTATAACCACTTGGACCTGTCAATCAAACTGTGAAATGGCAGGCAGACGACTCTGATAATGGAAGGTTGGTTTTATTCATTTATGGGATGTCAGTGTTACTGGGTTGGCCAGAATTCACAGTTCTATCCCTTATTGTTAAGGATCAGCCACATTCCTATGCATCTAGAATCAGCTGTACGTAAGGATGATAGATTTTCTTCCCAACAGAACATCAGTGAAACAGATGGATTTTAAATGACAATTGACAATAATTGCTTGGTCACTTCGGATAGCTATTTTGTCCAGATTTCTATGATGGGATATGAAACCATATCAATCTGGGCTTCTCGATTACTAATCCAGTGACATGAGCATTACAGCACTTCAGTCATACAGCACTAATCCAGCCCATAATGAGAGAGATTGAAATTTAAACAAATTGTTGGATTTATTTTTCAAAATGTAAAGGACAAGAATCTTAATGCATTGACAGCTTGATAGTTCCTTTGCACAACTGGCTTAGGTAGTTCCTTTTGACGGTTATTTAGACACTTTTGAAAATACAAATGGGCATGATAGTTAGTGGATTTATGCATGTTTTAAGCATATTCTTGCCTATTTTAAAAAATCTTAAAGGACACCTTATTGCACCGATAGGCACTGACCTAAGCCAAACGACACCTAGCCTCCCAAAAAAATTAGCCTGCAACTACATCCAGAAGGCACTTCGTCTTTTCAAAAAATGGTTCCCCATCTCCAAAGAGCTCTACAAAGCTCAGGGGCAGTCTAAGCCCTATGTGACTTTGTTTTGCTTATTCAGCCTCCTGCCATCTTGACACTGTATCCACAATGAAGGGCTGAGTCCAAGACATGGGCAGCCAACCCAAGTGGCTTTTAACCTGTCAAGCAAAATTTGGATGTTGGCAATAATCAGGGGTAATGAAGAAGAAATGTAGGGAAAATTTGAGGTGATGTGTACATAATCCCAAGATTTAAAGCACTCCTAACCTCATTTTGGTACTATAATCAGGTTTCCATGAGCGAATTTTGAGAAGATTTGTAGCTCAGCTTGAGGTGCTGATGTAGGTTTGCTTGCTGAGCTGGAAGGTTCGTCTTCAGACGTTTTGTCACCATACTAGGTAACATCTTCAGTGAGCCTCCGGATGAAGCCTGTGATGACGTCAGGGGGTGGTAAATGGGATCCAAGTCGATGTGTTTGTTGATAGAGTTCTGGTTGGAATGCCATGCTTCTAGGAATTCTCGTGCCTTGCAAAATACCAGGCAAGAACTGTAACAAACACTACATTGGACATACAGGCAGAAAACTAGCCACTAGTTTTCTGATACGTGAACATCAACTAGCCACAAAAGACATGACCCACTCTCACTAGTATCCTTTCATACGGATGAGGAAGGACACCACTTCGACTGGGACAACACATCCATCCTCAGACAAGCCAAATAGAGACACACATGAGAATTCCTAGAAGCATGGCATTCCAACCAGAACTCTATAAACAAACACATTGACTTGGATCCCATTTACCATCCCTGAGAAAAAGACCAGGAAATGTCATCACCATAGGAAATGATGTCGCCATAGGAAATGGCATCACCAACCCAAGGAAACGCAAACATATAAATAGAAAGCGGGCTACACCACCAGTGCTTAATTCGGAGGCTCACTGAAGATGTTACCTAATATGGTGACAAAATGTCTGAAAACTAACCTTCCAGCTCAGTGAGCAAACCAACAGCCAGATCAGGTTTCTATTTACAAATAAATGTTCCAAATTTGGCTGTGTATGAAGGAAGAGGAAACAGGGTGAAGGAAGTAGACAACCTTTGCAAAAGGCATGGGTACATGTATGTGGCAAAAGTGTCAAGCGAAAGAGATGCATTTTGTTTTTAGCAGCAGAGGAGGTTAAATTCTTGCACTGAGCCCTGGTGACACTGCCTTGAATTCATGTCTGCAATTAATATGCCATAGAGTCACAGAGTCATAGAGACATAGAGATATACAACATGGAAACAGACCCTTCAGTCCAACTCATTCCTGCTGCCCAGATATCCTGAATAAATCTAGTCCCAATTGCCAGCATTTGGCCCATATCCCTCTAAACCCTTCCTATTCATATACCCATCCAGATGCCTTTTATATGTTGTAATTGTACAAGCCACTATCACTTCCTCTGGCAGCTCATTCCATACATGCACCACCCTCTGCGTGAAAAAGTTGCCATTTAGGTTCCTTTTAAATCTTTGGGTCAATTTTTTCATGCAGAGAGTAATGCATGTATGGAATGTGAGTTAATGAATAATATCCTGATATTTATATGCAACACCTTATCACATTCTAGAAACAGACCTTAACCTCATTAAATTCTCCTCCCTCACCCATTCCAGCCCCCCCCCCCATACCTCAGTTTTCTATTTTCTCTAGGTTTCATGTTACCTTGATATCACATTACCTGAATAATGATTAAACAATCAGATTCTCACATTGTAGATGGGTTACTGAGAATATACACTTTAATAGAAGGTGCAGTGGATTCATATTCAATCAACTTGCCTCTCAATTACATATCTCTCATCCTTCCTGCACACCTATCCATTTTCAATTTCTCTCAGCGAGTTTGTTTTATGGGGCACAGTGAAGATAGTATCAGCGTTCAACTGAACTGCATGTTGTAAAAACATGAGATAAGTAATCACAGTCCTAGTGCAGAAGACTAAAACTAAATGAAGAATTTTAATACCAATTTTCCCTCACAACTTCAGAAATAACACTCTTGGAATTATGCATTCCCATCACATTGCAAAGCATGTTCCTTTGACATGAAACATTAATGTATTATCAATGTGATCAAGAAAACACCATGTTGTAATATTACTCTATCAAGTGAATTCCATTTTTATCTTTGGAACCGTTAACCAAAATTGGTTTGGCTGTGTAAGATCCTGTGTTGCAAGCAGTATATCTTTAAAGTTATGAACAAACTATGCTTGCACCACACTCATCACAGAAAATTACTTACTGGAAAATATCAAGGGCTGCTCAGCATCATCACATAAATGGCCGCTCAAGTATATCCTTTTAGCACAGATGTCAAATACAGCAGCTACCTTTTCTGCATGGCTTCTGTGTTGCACTTTCTGGTTTTGTTGCTAATTCCCCAGAGGAAACATATCATCATTCCCAGCAGGATGTAACACAGCACCTGTTAAACCGCATAGAGAAGGGGTCAACTTACAGCCAGTCAAAACCATGAAAAATTCACACTGTTTCTCAGGCAATCCCTTGACTGATTCTATTACATCCATTTATTTCTGAACATGGATAAATGATTAAAATCTCATGGGGTTAGCCAGTGTAGTTGTATACAAGGAGTCATCAAGGCTATCACTGAATGTTAGTTACAACAAATCATCCCAAAGGCTCAAGATGTAATTAGTTGTTAAATTATGAAATGTGTGCTGTAAAATTATTTCAGTCCCGTACTCAGATCGTTAATGTATAGTTGTTATAACATTTATTGTTACATGGAATGTGCGATCACTGACAAGGCTTGCAAGGCCATTTCAGGAGACAGTTAAGAGTTGATCACATTAGTGTGGGTGTGAAGCCACACGTAGGACAGGTCAGGTAAAGAAGGCAGATCTTTTTCCTTTTAAGGCATAGTGAACCAGAAGGGTGCTTAACTACAATCAATTATAGTCTTGTTGCCAACATTATTGGACTAGCTTTCAATTCCAAATATACAAATTCACTGAATTTAAAGTCTTCCAGTTGTTGCCATGGCATGATTTAACCCACAGCAGTAGCTGAATCTCTGGATTGCTAATCCCTATGCTACCACAACCTCATCATCTCCCTTCTAAAAAGAGATAAAGTCATAGAGTCATAGAAATGTACAGCACAAAAACAGACCCTTTGGTCCAACCTGTCCATGCTGACCACCTATCCTAAGCCATTCTATAGGGCCCCTCAAAGATCAGCAAGGCAGCTTTTGTGTGGAGCCGCAGGAGATAGGGCAGATACTAAACGAGTATTTTGCATCAGTATTTACTGTGGAAAAGGACATGGAAGATATAGAATGTAGGGAAATAGATGGTGACATCTTGAAAAATGTCCATATTACAGAGAAGGAAGTGCTGGATGTCTTGAAATGCATAAAAGTGGATAAATACCCAGGACCTGATCAGGTGTACCCTAGAATTCTGTGGGAAGCTAGGGAAGTGATTGCTGGGCCTCTTACTGAGATATTTGTATCATCAATAGTCACAAGTGAGGTGCTGGAAGACTGGAGGTTGGCTAGAGTGGTGCCACTGTTTAAGAAAGGTGGTAAGGACAAGCCAGGGAACTATAAACCAGTTAGACTGACGTCGGTGGTGGTATGAGGTGCTGCATTTTGGGAAAGCAAATCTTAGCAGGACTTATACACTGCTTAAAAATGTGTTGCTGGAAAAGCGCAGCAGGTCAGGCAGCATCAAAGGAACAGGAGAATCGACGTTTCGGGCATAAGGTCATAGGGAGTATTGCTGAACAAAGAGACCTTGGAGTGCAGGTTCATAGCTCCTTGGAAGTGGAATCACAGGTAGATAGGATAGGGAAGAAGGTGTTTGGTATGCTTTCCTTTATTGGTCAGATTATTGAGTACAGGAGTTGGGAGATCATGTTGCAGCTGTACAGGACAGTGGTTAGGCCACCGTTGGAATATTGCATGCAATTCTGGTCTCTTTCCTATCGGAAAGATGTTGTGAAATTTGAAAGAGTTCAGAAAAGATTTCCAAGGATGTTGCCAGGGTTGGACGATTTGAGCTATAGGGAGAGGTTGAATAGGCTGGGGCTGTTTGCCCTGGAGTGTCCGGAGCCGAAGGTGACCTTATAGAGGTTTATAAAATCATGAGGGGCATGGATAGATAAATAGACAAAGTTTTTTCCCTGGGTTGTGGGAGTCCAGAGCTAGAGGGCATAGGTTTAGGGTGAGAGGGGAAAGGTATAAAAGAGACCTAAGGGGCAACTTTTTCAAGCAGAGGGTGGTACGTGTATGGAATGAGCTGCCAGAGGATGTGGTGGAGGTTAGTACAATTTCAACATTTAAAAGGCATCCAGATGGATATATGAATAGGAAGGTTTGGAGGGATATGGGCCATGTGCAATGGATGGCACATTTATTTAATAGTTATGAAGTGTCTGCATTTTGATTTGCATATGCTGCAAACTGATCAGTTTTGATTTTAGAGAGTGGCGAATTAGGTTGGGAACTTTTGTTCATCTAAGATGGACTGGTCTTGGCTAGTTCCATTGGTATCCATCTGATCACCTACATCCTTGCAATTATGGATATTGAGCAGAAGATGTAAATTGTTTCATTCTCAAGCTAGTCATAATTTGTTTAAATATGGAGTTCAACCAGGATAAATGCGAAGTGGTACATTTTAGAAGGTCAAACTTGAATACTGAATATAGGATTAAAGACACCTCGGACAGCCAAGCATTCAATCACCTGATGAAGGAGCGTCGCTCCGAAAGCTAGTGTGCTTCCAATTAAACCTGTTGGACTATAACCTGGTGTTGTGTGATTTTTAACTAAAATGATGAGAGGAATAGATAGAATCAATAGCCAGAGACTTTTCACCAGGGCAGGATTGACTGGTATGGGAAGTCATAGTTTGAAGATATTAGGAGGAAGGTATAAAGGAAACGTCAGAGGTAGGTTCTTTAAGCAGAAAGTTGTGAATGCATGGAATACATTGCCAGTTGTGGTGGTGGAAGCAGATTCATTGGGGACATTTAAGTGACTGCTGGACATGCACATGGATAGCAGTGAGTTGAGGGGTGGCTAAGGATGAAGCAAAAATCTCTGGAAGGACCTCTGCAATTTTTCCCTAGCCTCCCACCATGTCCGAGGATGAACTTTATCAGACGCGGGGATTTATCCACCTTAATGCGCTTTAAGGCTGCAAACACCTCTTCTCTGGTATTATGTATGCGGTCCAAAACATCCCTTCTTGTTTCCTTTATTTCTTTAGCATTCATGATTCTCTCCTCAGTAAACACTCCAGGAGTCGTATCAAAGGATTGGAAGGAGGCAAATGTTGTTCCACTTTTCAAGAAGGGTAATAGGGAAATCCCTGGCAATTATAGACCAGTCAGTCTTACGTCTGTGGTCTGCAAAGTTGTGGAAAGAATTCTGAGGAATAGGATTTATGACTATTTGGCAAAACATAATGTGATTAAAGGCAGAGCATTGCTTTGTGAGGGGCAGGTCATGCCTCACAAATTTTATTGCATTCTTTGAGAAGGTGTCCAGACAGGTCGACGATGGTAGAGCAGTGGATGTGGTGTATTTGGATTTCAGCAAGGCATTGGATAGGGTTCCCCATGGTAGGCTCATTCATAAAGTCAGGAAATATGGGATACAGGGAGATTTGGCTATCTGGATTCAGAATTGGCTGGCAGAGAGTGGTTGTAGATGGAAAATATTCTGCCTGGAGGACAGTGTTGAGTGGGGTCCCGCAGGGTTCTGTTCTTGGGCCTCTGCTCTTTGTAATTTTTATAAATGACTTGGATGAGGATGTTGAGGGGTGGGTTAGTAAATTTGCAGATGACACAAAGGTTGGAGGTGTCGTCGATAATGTAGAGGGCTACTGCAGGCTGCAGCGCCACATAGACAAGATGCAGAGTTGGGCTGAGAAATGGCAGATGGAGTTCAACCTGGATAAATGCGAAGTGATGCATTTTGGAAGGTCGAACTCGAATGCTGAATATAGGATTAAAGACAGGATTCTTGGCAGAGTGGAGGAACAGAGGGATGTGGACGTGCAAGTACATAGATCCCTCAAAGTTATCACCCAAGTGGATAGGGTTATTAAGAAAGCTTATGGTGTTTTGGTTTTCATTAACAGGGGTATTAAGTTTAAGAGCTGCGAGGTTTTGCTGCAGCTCTACAAGTCTCTGGTGAGGCCACACTTGGAATACTGTGTCCAGTTCTGGTCGCCCTACTATAGGAAAGATACAGAGGCTTTGGAGAAGGTACAAAGAAGGTTTAGCAGGATGCTGCCTGGACTGGAGGGCTTGCCGTATGAAGGAAGGTTGAATAAGCTCGAACCTTTCTCTCTGGAGAGAAGGAGGAAGAGAGGAGACCTGATCGAGGTATACAAAATAATGAGAAGAATAGATAGAGTCACTAGCCAGAGACTTTTCCCCAGGGCAGGATTGACTGGTACGAGAAGTCATAGTTTGAAGATATTAGGAGGAAGGTGTATAGGAGACATCGGAGGTAGGTTCTTTATGCAGAGAGTTGTGAATGCATGGAACACATTGCCAGTTGAGGTGGTGGAAGCGAGGTCATTGGGGACATTTAAGCGACTGCTGGACATGCACATGGATAGCAGTGAGTTGAGGGGTGCATAGGTTAAGTTACTATATTTTACATTAGGATTAAATCTCGGCACAACATCGTGGGCCTAAGGGCCTGTTCTGTGCTGTACTTTTCTATGTTCTAGAAATACTCATTAAAAATCTCCCCCATCTCCTGTGGTTCCACATATAGACAACCATAACGAACTTTAAGGGGACCTATTCTCTCCCTAGCCACCCTTTTACTCTTAATCTAGCTGTAGAACATCTTGGGATTATCTTTAACCCTATTTGTCAGATCCATCTCATACCCTCTTTTTGCTCTTTTGATTTCCCTCTAAAGTGTGCTCCTAACTTTCCAAGGGATTCACTTGAGCCTGACAGCTTCAGCCCAACATATGCTTTTTTCTTTTTCCTGACCAAACCCTCAATATCCCTTGTCAGTCAGGATCCCTTCAACCTAACAGGGACATGCTGTCCCTGGTCTCTTGATATAAGCCTCCCATTTTCCAGCTGTTCTTTTCCCTTCAAACAAACTCACCCAGTTGACGCCTGCTAGATCCTGCCTAATGACCCCAAAATTAGCCCTGCTCCAGTTTAGCACCCTAACCTGTGGACCTGTCCTCTCTTTATTCATAACTATGTTAAAATTAAGAGCGTTATGGTCAGTGGAACCAAAGTGCTGTCCAACTGACACTTCAGTTACTTGCCCGACCTCGTTTCCTAAGGGGAGGTCCAGTGTTGTACCCTCCCGAGTAGGGCCCTCTCCATAGTAATTTAGGAAACTTTTATGAAAATTTGCCAAATTCCACTGCATCCAGGCCTTTTACACTCTGGGTGACCCAGTCAATACAGGGAAAATTAAAATCTCCGACCAATATTACTCTATTATTCCTATAGGTATCTGCAATTCCTCTATACATCTGCTCCTCTAGCTATTTAGGGACTTATAATACAGTCCCAACAAAGTGACCATCCCTCTTTTGTTTCAAGTTCTAACCATTTGGCCCCATTTGATGAGATAAAATTTAAGAGTGGTACTCCGATGGAATCACCAACTAAGAGATCACTGTCAATCCTTTAATAGCTGGTATTTGAGGGGATCTCCATTTTTGAATTAATACTGTGTTTTTCAAATAATAACACTCAAGTATTATTTTTAATTGAATTTCTGGAAGGTCTGTTTGGTATTACTCTTTCGATTCCAAATTTGCTTGTTGCATCTCTATTGGAGAGGTTAGAACATCTCAGCCTCATTCTATTTGTCTTAATGCTTTTTAGTTAAATTTTCAAAAATAAATCCTGCCAAGTGCTATAACTGAATTTCCAAATCATCTTCCTGTTTCATTGTATGCTTTTCTTTCTGTCTAATTCTATTGTCCTGAGATCTAGTTGTAACTGAGCCAGGAAACAATTCAGGATGCTATTTTTGTAACATTTCAGTTTCTTTTGCTTCCATTGATTGTTTCACCACTCTTGATAAAGCCAATATTATAAGACCTTATGTCGTCTGAATTTCCTTGTAAATCTTGAAAAAAATGTTTAATGATTGTCCCGACTCTCACTTCTTAGTACATTCCAAGGAAGCACATTTTCTTTGTACATCTACTACAGTTTTATTACCTTATACTACTCATGTTGTCCCCTTTTTAAGAATTCCAAAGATATTCTTACTACTATAATCAGTCTTCCAACTAATTTAAGCAATTGGCTTTGCTTTTTTGAAACCTTATTACAATGAAAATATGTAAATGTCTTTACATCACCTTTTGGCTCCAGCTTTTCCCCTTTATTACTTTAACATCCTTCAGTCTGTACTCTAAAACTAGTTAATCTTTCTTCCATGGATTTTATATTCCTCCGAATTCCTTGTAGATATCCATGTGACCATTTCCCACCTGTAACTGACTATGAGGGATATCATAGATACCTGCCAGAGCTTTTGTTTCTCTGATCTTGAATATCTGATGCTCATCTAAATAAGTTTCTAAATTACTAGGAAGGCTATTTCTGAATTCTTCCAGGATCACATTTTCCCTTATCAGTCTCAATTTTTTTCTCTATCTTGAATGATATAAAGCATTGATACCATGGCATTTCTTTTTCTTTTACAAATTCCATAAATGTCTGACTAGTGTTATGGACTAGGCTAGACCACTCAAAACATTTTAAGCTAATAGCCCCAGACTATAATTTTGCAATTTGTTTCGATAAGTGTGCAGCAAAAATTACCTGGAGTAAGATAGTTAGGTGGATTACCAGATTTTAAAACAGACAAAAATGTATTCACAAAATTACACAATGAAACACAAAGAACAGAATAAAGAACCCCTACAGAACTCAAACTATCCAACTAGACTTAATTATGATGTTCCGAATATACACAAAGTCCCAATAAGGAAACTCCCTTTAAAATACAGTTTTAATGGAACACATGCTTACAGGTTAAAGTTGAAGGGCAGAAAAGAGAGAGATTTTTCACACAGCTCCTTGAACTTCCCAGTTCAAGACTGAACTAAAACCGCTCAGCTCAGGTCAGCTCAGCTAGAGAGCTGACCACGCCCCTCTCTTTGTACAGGTCACTTCTAAAGCATGACCACTTTGGTCTCATTTGTTTACATATGGTGGCAGGGTCCCAGGTTCAATTCCAGTCTTGAGCGACTGTCTGTGTGGTGTTTTCACATTCACCCTGTATTTCTGTGGGTTTCCTCCCACAGTCCAAAGATGTGTAGGTCAGGTGAATTGGCCATGCTAAATTGCCTATAGTGTTAGGTGCATTAGTCAGAGAGGAATGGGTGGGTTACTCTTCAGAGGGTCGGTGTGGATTTGTTGGGCCGAAGGGCCTGTTTCCACACTGCAGGGAATCTAATCTCAAAATCCATTTCATCTCTGTACTGTCCAGATTGATTGAAGCCCAGCCCAGTTTATTGCCCCTCTTAAAAATGTCAAGGACAGAATCTCCTTGAGCCAAGGAACAGCTTATAGGAAAAAATAGGACTAGCTTTGTGACACTAGGTTTCTGTCTTAAATTTGAAATAAAAAGCCTCCGACACAAGCTCATAAGTAGGGTGTAGCTGTACCAGTCAAAACACTCTGAAACATTTAGGTCCAAATCTCTTTGTCTAGAAACATTTTGACTTAAAATTTTCATCTTGCTATCAAATCCCTCCATGGCTTTGCCCCCTCCCTATTTTTGTAATCTCCTCCAGTCCGACAATCCCACCAAGCCTTCTGTGCTTTTCTCATTCTAGCTTTTGTCTATTCCAGATTTAGATTGCTTCACACTTAGTAGCAATGCATTTACTCCTAAAATCTGGAATATTGTTCTAATATCTCATTCTTTAAGACTCATCTTAAAACTTACCTTGTTGAGCCTTTAAGATATGTTACTACATTAAAGGAACCATGTGAATACAAGTTGATATTGTTATGCAGACTTTTGGGGGCCCTCTTGTGGTGCAATGGTAGCATCCCTCCCCACCCATGGACTGGGAGGCCCAATTTCAAGTCCCACCTGCTCCAGAAGAGTGTAATAGCATTTCTGAACAGGTTTAATCGAAAAATTGGTAAAATTTAAAAAATATATACAGTGCATCATTTAGACCACAATGTAGCAATGAAATCGACATAGGCAGCTCAGCCCTGGATTCAAATCCCACTTGCTCCAAACGTTTGTAACAGAATTTCTGGATAGCTTGATTAATTTTTTTTTAATACCACATTTAGAGCTAAGGTGGCAGTCACAATCATATCACTGATACATCTTAGGAACTTTAATATATTACAATTATCTCCACTAATCGATCAATAGCTAAAGAATTCCCAGAGGAGAGTAAACTATACATTCTTCCTGAGCTACAAGTCCAAATTAAATAACAGAATTCTGTTAAATACTAAATGGGAAGTTCAAATCTGTAATATTTTTGCCACCTTCACTGCATTGCTATCAGTATCCGGATGCAGTTACAACAGGTGACACAACCTGGCATAAAACATATGATTTTCTTCAGGTAATAGTTTGGTTGTTCTAAAAATAAAACACAGCTGGTGAGTAATGTGTTTCTATGAAGCTACAATTTATTTTGTCTTTGAATAGAATAGGTTAACACTTGAAACAGCATGTGGCTGGCTTTGTAATTCCAAGCACCATTTTGTGTGCTACTTAGCTGAGTGAAATTCTCATTTTCTCTAAAATAAATGTGTGTGAACTTTCAAGACTGGTAACCTTTTGATGCTTAAAGTGAGATTAACGGACAGATCCATGGAAATTTATTCTAAGTGGATAAGGAAAGAAACAGCTTTTTCCTATACGTGAGTTATTTGTATCTTGCTAGCTTTGCAACAGTAAGCTTTAAAGTAGATTTCAGGATATATCTATCACGCAGTTTCTAACTCACACCTTTATTTCAATCTACTTAAGAGGCAAAATATGAATAGACATGAAAATGACTTCACACAATATATCCAGAAGAGATTATAATTACATGGAATAACATAGGATAAAGACAGTGAAATGCAATAACATAGCATATCTCCATCAACTCCAACCAGTCACGTAAGCTTAGTTATGCGCAGATTGAATGTGAAAGTACAGTAACAATTCAAAACTTGTTTCCTAATGGGACCAAACGTAAATGATTGCTGCTAGCTGTACATGCCATCAGCTCACTTCTCCATTTCAGTCATGATAAAATAATGGATTGCAAATGCTTGGTGGCTGGAGTAATCTCTTATGGGTTTATTTGTGAAAGTGTAACCATAGAAAACTATGCATAGCTGTCGTAGCAAGGTCTTGGCACAGTGTCTCTCTCTCTCTCACACACACACACAAACACGCACACTGTCACCCACTGATTGCTAGAGAAAGTCCGTTTCTCAGCATTTTGAAGAAGAGTCAAATGCTGGACCCAAAACATTAACTCTGTTCATCTCTCCACAGGTACTGCCAGACCTGCTCAGTTTCTCTTTTTGTTTTTTTTAAAAGATATTTTTATTGAAAATTCAACATATTTTTACAAGTTTACAAAATTAAAAAAAACTCCAAGTATCTACATTGATATACAATTAAATCTTAAATAAATAATAACCAAAATTTAACAAAAGAAAAATACCAAGAAGAAAAAAAAGAGAAAAAAAACAAAACTTAACTACCAATCTAACCTACAACTAACTAGTGTATAATTAAGCCTCTTACATTATTCAAATAACATTAAAACAAAACTGATGGATAATACAGAAATTGGGTAGTGAGATACATGCTCGGAATGTATTAACATCAAATGTAATAAAACCTGTATTCGTGCGGGATTCCTCTCCCAAGGAGCCCCGGACCAGCCAGGTTCGCCATCTCAATTAAATAAAAGCCCTTGTTAGGATGGCCAAAATATCTGTATTTATATAATTCAAGAAGGGCTGCCATATTTTATGGAATAATACAGTCTTTTGGTGCACCATATTTGTAAGGAAGTCAAGGGGAATACATTCCATAATTAATCTGTGCCAATTTGAAAGTCCAGGGGGGGCCCTCAGCCACCCAGTTTACCAAAATACTTTTCCTTGCACAGAAAGAGAGAATAGAAAATAATCTTTTCCTGTGCATATCCAGGGAGGGTAAGTTCGAAATCCCCATGCTCCCACTATCGGAGCATAGGGGGATGTTTTATGTGAGTTGCCTTCATTTTGCCGCATTATATTCCAAGCTTTAATTGTGTTTAGTATTATACGGTTTTTACAGTGGTCTGTAATGATTTTCCTCTTGTCTGAAAATAAAAGGTTAATAAGTGGCCATTTTACTTGAGAAGCTCCAATGTCCAGCCAGATTGATTGTGGGTCAGACAAGACCCAATCAGCTATTTAACTTAATAGGGAACTTAACTGATATTTCCTAAAATCTGGGAAATCCAATCCTCCCCTTGCCTGTGGAAGCTGTAGCTTCTTCAGCTTAATGAGGGGCCGTCTATGATTCCAAATAAAGGAACCCAGCCAGCCATATAATTTACGTAGTGCCAGCCTCGGCAGCATCACCGGAAGCATTCTCATAGGAGACGGGGCAGGACATTCATTTTAATTAGTGCTATTCTACCTAGCCAGGAAATTGGAAGGTCTCCCCATCGCTGGAGGTCCTGTCTTATCCTTTCCAGTAAATGCACAAAGTTAGCCTTGTATAGCTGGCCAAATACTGGGGTAATAAAAATACCTAAATATAAAACACCCTCCAGGGACCACCGGAAGGGCAAGTGGGATCCGTCCAATAAGTGGGATATACTAGCAAGGCCGCCCAATGGCATAGCCTCCAATTTTGAGAAGTTACTTTTGTAGCCTGAAAGTGCACTAAATGTATTAATAACTTGGATTAAGCGAGGCACGGACATCAGGGGATTACTGAGAAATAGAAGAACATCATCTGCATAAAGGGTAATTTAATGTTTACCTGTACCAATCCTCGGGGCCGTTATATTAGGGTCAGCCTGTATAGCTTCTGCTAGTGGCTCAATTCTTAGCGTAAATAGCAATGGCGAGAGAGGACATCCCTGACGGCAGCACCTATTCACACTGAAGCTATCCGAGCCTAACCCATTGATAATCACAACTGCCTTGGGATCACTATACAGTGTTGAGACCCATTTGGTAAACACCTTTCCAACGCCAAACCTTTCCAATGTGTAAAACAGATATGACCATTCAACCCTATCGAATGCCTTTTCCGCATCTAATGAGACTACCACTCTTGGTATATTTCCCTGATGGCAGGCTTGAATCACATTCAAAACCCTTCTAACATTATTAGATGATCTATGGCCCTTAATAAACCCCGTCAGATCTTCCTTTATAATATGTGGCAATATCCTTTCTAGCCTCAATGCTAACATTTTAGAGAGGATTTTAAAATCTACATTTAGCAAGGATATTGGTCTGTATGATGCACAATCTTCTGGGTCTTTTCTTTTTTTAAGGATAAGAGAGATATTAGCCTCTTTCAGCGAAGGCGGGAGACAGTCCTGACTGTATGAATAGTTATACATGTCCATAAGTGGACCAACCAATATTCCTGTAAATTCTTTATAGAATTCAGCTTGAAAGCCGTCTGGGCCCGGCGCCTTACCCCTCTGAAGTTGCCTGGTTGTGTCAAGTATTTCTTGGATTGTTAGGGGAACATTCAAGACCGATACCTGTTCCGGAGTTATGTCCGGAAAGGTCAGGTTTTTAAAAAATGACTGCATCCTCCTAGTCCTGTCTTCGCAATCCTGTGATTTATATAAGTCAGAATAAAATTTTCTATAGATTGCATTAATCCTTTTATGATCATGAGTCAAAATACCCATACTTTCCTTGATAGACGTGATAGTTTGAGGGGCCTTCTTTCTCTTTGCAAGGAATGCTATGTATCTACCAGGTTTGTCGCCAAATTCATATAACCTTTGTTTTGCAAATAATATTTCCCTCTTAGCTGTTTGGGTAAGCGTGGTGTTTAGAGCTGTCCTAAGGGCCGTAATCCTTTGCAATTTGATAATAGAAGGTCTGTCAGTGTATGCTGTTTCAGCCGCTTTTAAGCGAGCTTCGAGCAGATGTTGTTGTTCTCCCTTTAATTTTTTCTGGGCCGCTGAGTATGAAATGGTCAAACCTCGCGCGTAGGCTTTGATGGTCTCCCACATCATGGATGGGTTGCTAGCCGTACCTGAATTAATTTCTAAAAAAGTTTTAAATTCTTGAGAGAAGTACTTTACAAATTTACAGTCTTTCATCAGGAAGGGGTCCATACGCCAATGCCGGGGGGATGTCTCATTGTTCCTCACCTTGATTTCCATATATACAGCAGTGTGATCGGAAATTGCTATATTGCCTATTTTACAGGATGATATGGAATTTTTAAAAATCGAGGGGGCAAAAAACATATCAATTCTGGTATGACGTTTATGTGGATTGGAGTAAAAAGAAAAATCTCTGCCCTGTGGATGAAGGCATCTCCATACATCTACTAGTCCTAATTTTTTGTTCAAATCCACCAATTGTCTAGATCTGGGAGATACTCCTGCAGTACTCTTAGGAATCCTATCTATTTCTGGATCCATAATACAATTATAGGGGGAGACTTTAATTGTATGATGAGTACTGAGAGCCATCAATTTTGAGAAGGCTTCCGTTATAAATTTAAAAGGATGTGCCGGGGGGCAATACAAATTTAAAATCCCATATTCCTCTCCATTTATAAGAGCTTTAATCAGAATATATCGTCCAGATTCGTCTTTTAACTGATTTAGGATTTTGAAAGGGAAATTCTTCCGAATAAGAATAACAACTCGCCTGCGTTTTGAGCTAAAAGAGGAAAAAAAGGCCTGATCAAATCCACCCTGTCGTAATTTCAAGTGTTCCTTATCCAATAAGTGTGTCTCCTGTAGGAGAGCTATATCAACTCTTTCTTTCTTAAGATTTGATAATATTTTCTTCCTTTTGACTGGCAAATTACTCCCCTTGACATTCCAGGTGCACCACTTAACCGACCGATCAACCATAATCGTCCGGGCATATCAGAGACCCCTCAGGAGGGGAGACCCTATCCAGAACATCCCGAGCATAGAGCGTATAAAATTCACAAAAATAAAGGCTCTCTAATACACTCACAACAGTATAATAAAAAACTATTTCTAAATTTAAAAAATATAAAACGTATTTAAATAGAGATTTTCCCCCTTGTTCCCGGGGGTATCACTTCCTTTCTGAAAGTCCATCGTATCCTCTCCCAACCAGTGCCCCACCCTTGACCCAGGCGCTCCTCAGCAGGATGAAGAAAATTCAAATACACTACAGAGCTCGAGTTAACAGTGAGCACTCTACCCGCCCCCCCCACCCCCACCCACATCAACACCTGGGTATATTTTGTAATGTTAATACCATGTATAAACATATATAACTATAAAATTACAGCCTCAACAAGTAATAATTAAATATAATAGTACAAAATAACAAGGGAAAACAACCCCGCTGAGATAAAATAGAATAAGGTAACCCCCCCCCCACCAACATTAACTAGACCCCCCTGGCCTATATATATGGAATTAAAAAAAGGGGAGAAAATCGTTAAGTAGAGAACAAATAAATAAATCCCTCTCCCCACCCCCCCAAGATTATATTAAACAGTAAGGTTAAAAAAAAGGGGATTAATATATATAAAAGAAAAGGGGGGGGGATGTAAACCGGAGTGGGGGGGAAGCGAACCAACATCAATGAACTCTTACAATTTATCTAAGAGAGTCCAAAACTTCCTTGGCCTTTTCCGGCGATCCAAAGTTATACACGGACCCTTCATGGTTAAAGCGTAACGTCGCTGGGTAGTGCAAGGAGTACTGAATATTTAAGTCCCTTAAACACTTCTTCGCCTCATCAAACGCCTTCCTCTTTTGGACCAGAGTTGGGAAAAAGTCCTGGAATAACATGATCTTGGACCCTGTATAGATCATGGCTTGGGTATCTTTACCAGGATTTCTGGAGGCTTCTAAGAGTATCTGCCTCTCCTTGTAGCTCTGCAGCCAGAACAGGACCGGGCGGGGGCGCTGGTTCGAGCCGGGCCCGCATATTGCAACCCGGTAGGCCCATTCCACCCTTACCTGGCCTGATCCAGCCCCCAGATTTAAAAGCTGTGGGAGCCACTGTGCAAGGAACACTGTAAGCTGGCCTTCCTCTTCCCGTTCAGGAAGGCCCAGCAAGCGAATATTTTTTCGACGACCTCGAGAATCGAGGTCGTCAATGTGATTCTCTAAGGTCCGGACTCGCTATTCGAGAGTCCGGACCCGATCCACGGCTGATTGTGCTGTAGTTTCGGAGGTCGCGGCCTTTAGCTCCGCCCCTCTGACTCGGCACCAAATTCCTTGATATCTCGGTTGTGCTTTTGCAGCACGGCCGAGAGTGAGTCCCAATGGCTCCGGGATTCTTCAATAAAAGCGTTGATCTTTGCATCGAGGTTGGAGATCATTTCCACGAGGCTCGCCACCAAAGGTAAGTTCCCCGGGGCGGCTGCGGATGCCTCTACTGCAGCTAGAGAAGGTGGGGGTGGGGTTCCTGCTTGCTGAGAGCTGCGGGCTCCCTTCCCTTTAGTCATTTTCACTGGAGATTAAATTCAATACTAAACAACTAGTTAGTTACATTAAGTAAAAACTATTTTAAGTGATTTGGTGAGTGTGGTAGGGGCGGGTGACCCACTTTGCCCAAGTCTTGGGAGGAGCACTGTAGGCTCAGACTTGCTAGGTCGCCGCCATCTTGGATCCCCCTCTCTTTTTGTTTTAGATTTACAACATTTGCAGCATTTTGCTTTTACTTTGGGGCGGTTAGTTCACTAGGTGCTCACTCATGTTTAGGCGTGGTTGGCACAGAGGTCCCCTTGCAAATTAAGTGAAGATGCATAATAGTCGATGTGGATGTGTGGTGTACTGACATGATGGCCTTTCAATCTTATATCACTATACAAATAAGTGATATAAGATATCCATGTACCTGCGCGGCAACATCACCACCAACAGCAGTGGTATTGCTGTTGAATCAACCTGATTAACAACCCTCAGGAAAACTGACAGCTGCAAAAAACACATAAACTGCTAAGATTTTCAGCCCTATTTTGATGCAGCTGCACAAGATCCATGCTATGAAGCCACTAATGGAAGATTAAAACAAAAGAGCTCAGTTTTTGTTTCGTAACTTATATCAACAGAAGATGTTTGCATCACTGATACTATACCAATGCTGCAATTAAGCAAGCTGGTAGAATTCAAGATTTTAATCAGAGATAATAGTTATAGAGAAATAAAGTTTGCTTGCAGCAACCTAACTGTGCTACAGCCTTAGCATCATTATGGAGAAATCTTCGTTTTTGAAATCGGCATTTCCTGCTTAGAGATTTCGAGACTGCAAGACCAAATGATACTTTGCTTTTATTTGCTGCTGTGATGTTGCCAACAAAGTGCATAAAATCAATCAGCCGGTTTGTCCACAGCTGCTGAGATTACAGGAAATGCTAATTACAAGCCACCAACAAACAGTACAAATAAAACTCGGGAGTGAAAGATTTGAACTGTATGATATTCAGTCCTGTCACATAGTAATTCTATCTCAGATTATCATCAGACAAGTCATTCATTATCAAGTCTCTTCCTTCCTTCAGATCATACCCTAACTGGAAAGCTCTTCTCACTGGAAAGTACTATTTTATACCATATTAATTATACAAAATACAGCTATTGGAACAAGTACAATTGGCACACATGTATTTAAGGATCTATCTTAAGGCTTCATTAGCATAACTAATGTATGAACATCATTGATGTACCATGTTGTTAGACTTTGGTAAGAAATTTTCAAATTCATAATGTCTCTACAAACTGGTATTTAGTAACTCACAATTACGGAATAACAGTTTATAATAATGAAAGATCCAAAGTAGAATTCACTAAACTGATGCTTAAAAGTTCAAAATTGAAAGAAATTGCCAGTGAAAAGTAATCTATGCTGAATTTAATTTGCTCATTGGTTCTTTTAAGACATATCCAAGGAGGAATTTGGAGAGAAGCTGAGATGGGGGCATACTCAAAACCAGGAATTACTCACTCTAAAGATAATCTGAACAGAACCATGACTCAGTTTTTGGATAGGAAAAAAGATGATAATGCACTGAAAAGCATGGGACTACGCTTGATGCTTTGATTCCACATTGGTTTAACTACTAATTAAACCAATGCTGTTTTCAGAATTAATATGGTCAACATTTAAGCATTTCATGTTGAAGAGTTTGGGTGCTGGTGCTTAAAGCACTCACATAGGGTGCTCTAAAGATGCTACATGTGAAGTCCTGTAAATTTTGCTCTTAAGCTTCCTTTATTAATTTCTGCTCAATGAGGTTTCAGAAGTGCTTTTGGATCTTATGCACTGCCACTCCTCCCCCGTGATTAATAATTTGTACATCTGTACTTTAAACTATTTTGATGAGATGATGAATTCAAATTACCAGCAGTTCAATTTTTAACAATAACTTGCATTTATTTCGCACCTTCAATGTAGTCAAATGGTGGAGGCTAGTAACATTACAACATTTAATTCTCCTGCTCCTCGGATGTTGCCTGACCTGCTGCGCTTTTCCAGCACCACACTCTCCACTCCAATCTCCAGCATCTGCAGTCCTCACTTTCTCTTAGAGGGATATGGGCCAAGTCTGGCAAATGGGACTAGATTGATTTAGGATACTTGGTTGACATGGAGGAGTAGGACCAAAAGGTCTGTTTCCATGCTTACATCTCTATGACGATGACTCTATGACTAGCAGGGTCACTCTGCTCGTTAGCAGCCCAATGTTCACCAAAACTACAAAAATAAAAGTACCTTTTGGTTTCCTTAGCGAATTATATAAAGCTTATCACCTTTTGGAAACCAGACCTTACTGTAGAATTCGATTTTAAAGAAAACAGTAATAATTAATAAATTAATAATAAAATATTAGTAAGAGCATTTTAATTGAATAATTGCAGTTAGAACAAAAACTGCAGCACCTAAAAGAAACAGAGAACATCCTGGAATTGCGTAACAGGTGGAAATCAAATTGTTAACATTGCATTCAATTCCCATTGCAATGAACAATAACATTCCATTAGCTATCCGAATTGTCTGCTGTACTTGTATACTAATATTTTGCAGTTCATGCACTAAGACACTCAAATCCCTCTGCATTTCAGAAATTTCTCTCATCATTAAGATAATATGCTCCTCTTTTATGAGTACCTATCATGACTATGATTCAAGAAATCAGACTTGAATAAGGCCATTAATGTATACAGTATGAGAATAAGATGCTGATTTTGCTGAGCCATCTTTGGCAATAGAGATACATCAGGTACAGTTTACTGTCAACCTGAACGGTTGTCTCTCTCAGGTTTTTGATTCTCTGGTCAGCGATATCTTGTGGTTATTACATAAGTGGTTTTCTTTACGAATAGGATGCTGCCATCAAGCAAATAGTACATTTTGCCTGCCATATTAATGAGCATTATTATTATGAGTTTTAGTTTTGGTGTGATGCTTGGTATGCAGGCCATATGTCCCAACAACTGGCAGTCCGTATAATATATTACATCCCATCGATATTCACAGGGGGCATTGTGCTGGTCACGTTCAAGTAGTCCACGCATTGAAACTTCGAATACCATGTTGAACAATAAGTATCATTCTGCTATTGTATAATATTTACTAAGTCATCCAAATTGTGCTAAGAGTTGTATAAGATTATCAATGGGCTCACACTGTGTGGTACATATAGAAGTTACATCTATTCATACAGAGCACCCTGTTTGACGTGGGCATCATATATTCATATATACTTTTCATCTATTTCATTGGGAAAGGGATTATGGAAACAATGAATTTCTGCTGAATTCCTAAGGTAACACAACTGCTTCGGTGTAAGTTAACTGATCTTGTGGTATTTCCATACCAATGATGGTCAAATCACTCAACATCCTCCTCTCATGCTATATAAATTAATATCCCTTTTTACAAATCTGGTTTCTTGCATCCTAGTCCTGATGAGTACAAGTTGAATAACCTTAACTTTGTGCATTCTTTTAGCAATATTTAAATTCTCTTTTATTCTTCCTGCCAAAATGGACAATTTAACATTTTTCCACATTATGCCCACTCTCAACTCATTCACTTAATTACATGAAAGTTGGTGCACTAGCACTTGGGGGCAAGTCAGACCCTCATTTCACTGATGCTGATTTGAGTCCAAAGCTGGAGACTGAGAGGAAGAAGTGATCCTTTATCCAGAGGGTGATAGAAAATGGCCTCCTTGACAAGTAGCTTGGACACCACGCTGTTCAGCAATCCTTTACATCTCTTCTTCTCATTTCCTGCTTCTCATGATAAGCTGAGTCCTTCCAGGGCTTTACCAAAGTTCATACCTCTCTATAGAACTGTGTTATGCAGTGTGTATGCACAGTGATCAAGTCCTTTTCAGGAGAGTATTGGAAGGCACCACTCAATCATTCCAGGCATTGTAATCTTTAGAACCCCAATGTCTTGCTCAATGTTTGTCCCACTGTGTATACGTTTGTATTAACTGTGTACCTCTGTTCAGGGTACATATAGTCCAGTGAGTTGTTATCACTACAAGAGATAACAACCCTTGTTCCCTCAGATCAATCCGTGCATATTGGGGTTTGGAATAAGCTATGTGGCAGCCTAGACTCTTCAAGTATAGAAGGGGCCAGGAAAGGGTAACACATGGAAAATGTTTCTGGATGTGTTTCAGTTGATGCTGTGGAAGCTTTTTCTCTTGATGAATCTGAATGGGTAGTTGTTGGGTGCCTTAATGGCCAGATAGCCATGATACCCTGCACATGAGGGAATCTAGGGATGATCAAGAAGCTCTCTGACCCTCTGAAGTTTTATCCATCATTACATTATATATTGTTCAACATGACCATCAGGTCAACAATGACCTGGAAGATGCAGTGGTAATCAACTGCTTTCAAGGTGCAATCAAAGTCTACAGCTGATCCTGGAATAAAGCCAGGAATGAAGTTGAAGGTCACTCTGATTTAGACATCTACCAACCGAGAATGGCAACTTGGATTTCGGGTGAGATCTTTGGCAACAAGATCACATTATAGAGACCACTTTTATTTATTTTTGAACTGTGGGCTAAAAATGAGAGAAGATAGTGTTTTGAATATGTTTCAGCCATAAAAGAAATTGCAAGTTGTATCCACATTCCAGACAGTATGGCACTGTGTTCAAGGTAATTTTGCCTCGAGACAGTCTTCTGATTAGTTTTAAATCAGGACCAATTGTTGTTGGCTCAGCAGCATTCGGCATTGTAACAACAACTTGCTTGGTTCCTGGGTAAGTGGTCATAGCCTTGTGTGTGGATAATAAAGCAGAAATAAAAGTATGAGAGTATCCAGTATACTTCTCTCTCCCTCTTTCTTTTGTGTAGAAAAGCAAAAGAAAATCCCTATTAGATCGCTCCTCACTAACTCTAACCCTTTGTCTGGACGTTGTTCTCTCTGCAAATCCCTTGTTGAAAGGAGAAGCAGAAAAAAACAATTTCAGAAGGCCTGAAAAGGCAAATCCTGAACAAGTGAAAAATAGACTGAGAAGTGGTATATCCACAAGCTTGAGTCATTTTAAAGAAAGAAAAACAGAAATTGCAGGAGAAACTCAGAGGTCTTGCACTGGTGCACTGGTGGAGAGAAAGCAGAGTTAATGTTTTGAGTCCAGTCATCCTTCTTCTTTTTGTTTCTGATTTCTAGCATCTGTAGTTCTTTGTTTTTTTTGTCACTTTTTAAAGAATTGGAAGAAGTCAAAAGGAAGCTGAAAGAAAAGAACTAATCATCTGTGCTGGACTGGTGCCAGAACTATTTTTTGGTGACTTTTTTTCCTTCATCACCCTGAATATCTTATCACATCTCTTTGTGTGTCAGTTTGTATGTGTACTGGAATTTTAATAAAGGGATGGACTTTAAGTTATAGAGTTACAACTTTACAATTCAACTTGTCTATTTTTGCCATTGGTTATTTTTTGGGGTCATGTAAAATATTTATTCAGTTGGCACGTATTAGAATGTTAGTGAAGTCACAATTATTCTTTGTCTCTGGTTTGTCTGTTTCGCCACTGTCTACACTAATGGAATTGTCGACAAATTGTCTAAAATTGATATTTTGTTTTCTGAAAAGCGTAATTAACATTTTTTGCAAGCAGCACTTTTCTATTGAACATTTAGCACTAACATTTAGATCGGGCCTCCATAATTACCAGCATATTTGAAAAGGGATTTGTGAACCAAACAATTTCAGAAGGCCTGAAAAGGCAAATCCTGAACAACCCAGATCTATAATGTTTAAGACAGAAGTGACAAAGTATGTTGTGGTTCTGTTCGCCGAGCTGGAAGTTTTTGTTGCAAACGTTTCGTCCCCTGGCTAGGCGACATCATCAGTGCTTGGGAGCCTCCTGCGAAGCGCTTCTTTGATGTTTCCTCCGGTGTTTATAGTGGTCTGTCCCTGCAGCTTCCGGTTGTCAGTTTCAGCTGTCCGCTGTAGTGGTTGGTATATTGGGTCCAGGTCGATGTGTTTGTTTAAAAGTATTCAGCTCCTGCTTGGCTGACAACATTCAACTACACCACTGAGGACAAAACAGTCTGCTATATAAGCAGCCCTTATTCTAGGTGCAACAATCATTCCTTCCACTGGATGCCTTACAAGCTCATTTAAACAGCCCACCACCACCCCCCCCCCCCCCCCCAACCTCCTAGAATATGAGCACTAGGACTGCAAAGGAAGCAATACAGTGGGAACAGCATCATCTCCACATTCTCCAAGTCACACACCATTCTGACTTTGACACATATTGCTGGATATTCATTTTTGTTGGATCAAGACTCTGGGAGGAGAAAGTGAGGACTGCAGATGCTGGAGATCAGAGCTGAAAATGTGTTGCTGGAAAAGCGCAGCAGGTCAGGCAACATCCAGGGAACAGGAGAATCGACGTTTCGGGCATAAGCCCTTCTTCAGGCCCTGAAGAAGGGGTTATGCCTGAAACGTCGATTCTCCTGTTCCCTGGATACTGCCTGACCTGCTGCGCTTTTCCAGCAATACATTTTCAGCACAAGACCCTGGGATCCCATTCCAATCACATTGACCGACAGAGTTCAAGGAGACAACTGACCATTATCATCTCAGGGCTTTGCCAGCAATTCCTAATAACAAATACAAACAAATCAGATGAGAGGCCACTTAATGATTCATACCTGTGATTCATTAAAACCAATAACTGAATAAAAGGGGATAAATTGGAAAAAAGAAACCTGGGGTGGAGGGAGGTCCACAGTTTAAAAATAGTAGCTGACACATGATAACTTAAATATGAATTAAACTCATGATAAATACATGATTTTATGTAACTAAGATCCAGACACTGCGTGATTAGAACTTCTGAAATTCTGGGCATAACTACGTTTTGAAGTTCTCTGTCTGATTCTTCCATGTATTGTTATTGAATATCATAAGAAATTTTATTAACAGAGTAGCACACCTTGTCCATAATACCATTTGATTTGAAAACATTGCTAACATTTGATTAGTATTCCATTATAATACTGGTCTTCAATTATATTGAATTAATATTAGTCTAACATTTGACCACCTGAAGAGAACTATAATTTGGCCTGTTGACACTCAACCCACACCATTTGTATGATCTTTTGATCTCTCTGATCATAAAGTCTGTGTCTGGATGCTCTCTTCACATCACCTGACAAAGAGGCAGCACTCCAAAAGCTTGTGATTTATAACCTGGTGTTGTATGACTTTTGAGCTTGTCTATCTAGTTATAGCATATATGGCAAACTATGGAAAAAATAAACATGTAATTTCTTCTTTGACAGAACATGCTATTAATTGGCTTTCTGTCAGCCGCCTTATTCTTCACTCCATTATTGCACCATATATGTATATATCCATTTATTAAAGTATGAAAATACAAATGATATGTAATGTATTATATAACAAGAATGGATATGATGAGATGGTGATGCATATGGTGATGTAAAAGGTACATCAAAGATCATGCGCAAGAGACTGTGAACAAAAGTCTGGACTAGACAGAGATGTATTTACAGACAGCAGTATTATGAACAATAGTATAAAGAAGGAGTTTGTAAAAACCTGCCAGAATGAGACAGCTATCACTAAAAGTTCAATGGAAAATATTCCATACATAAACCATTACTACAAAATACCAGAAGAGGCAAGGATAGCTATCTCACCAATGTACAGAAGAGTACATTGATGCTGTCACCACAACCACAATACATGGGGTTCAAGTTTTCGAAGTTATTCTGTTACACAATATAGAAGCAGCATTTCATCTGGGCTCATGCAAAACTGCTGACGCTTCATATTTATAAGGAAACTAGCAGGTTTTTGTTGGATATTCATTTCTTTCTTATTTAAGGGACGAGATGTGTAGTATTAAAATCTCAGACCAGACCACTAAATTATATTAAGACCTAGCTAGGGTCCAAAAATCTTTTTACTAAAGTATGCAAAATATAAAATCCACAGAATGTACTGAGAGAAGAAAGCTACAATATTCTGCTGTTTTCAATAATTAACAACTGCAACATCAGAACCAGTTTAACAATCTGAACTACATAAATCTAGAACTGTAAGTTATATGGAAATATCTAGAATTACCATGTAGCTAATGTGAGTAATAGTCAGCGATCATATACAGTGCAATACACTTCTAATTCGATCAAGGCAGATTTTATGGATTTCCCAGCAATTTCCCCCAGATGTCAAAGACATGGTGAGTCAACAAAACTTCATAACGGATCACAATACTTCATTTTTGTCAATCTGTTCTTGAAACCTCCCCTTCAGAGAAGTTCCATCATTGACACTCCCAACGATTACGCCTGTTCTAGTTGGTCAACCTCCTTTCCTGTGTTTACACCTCTCTGGCCCTGTAATTTTCACAGATTGTGATCTTCACAGCCCCTCCCTCAAATGTACTGAACTATTTGTGGTACAGAGCTTCTCTGGGCCCCTGTAGTGCCCAAGATTATTCGTGAGCCATAACACCAACATTTAGCTGTCTACTAACTGCTAGAATGTCTTCCCAAGTTCTAATGGCACAGTCAACTTCTTGTCTCCTCACTGACTGCCCCACAACAGAACCTATGTAATTGAGTTTACTCTTCAATAATATAGCTAAAGCAGCAGTGCCTAATATGGAGTAAACATCTCTCTCCCTTTCCATCTGACTGTAATCTTTGAACTCTTCTTCAGTAACCCCCAACCATCCTGAGTAGCCTTGCAATAAGCCCCTCCACTATTGCTGGGCAGAACTGAATGTTTCACCTCACAATGCTTAGAACTGTTCTCCATAAGTCACACAGTCATAAATCACCGGCTTGTTCAGTGCAAAGAAAAGGATACAAACAGAAGATTTCATTAGAGGATGTGGAGTTGAGCAGAATCTGACTCTCTCATATCCAGAATAATGGAATGAAAGAGAGGCCAAAAGCTGCTTATTGCAATCAACCTGTTGTATTGTCTCATTGAGGCAAGCATATAAACTTTATGGTGACACTTCATTGCTGTGATTGTGCTTAGCTGTTAAATCCGTGTTGTTGTGCTGTATCAGCACTGAACAGTTGTATCAGCATAGCTATCATTTGTTCCAGGTAGCTTGTCTCTCTTAAAAGGGGAATTGTACTGATCACAAGGAAGCTGCTGCTGACTGTTTCTACATTATGTAATTGTAAGGAGAAGTACTCTAGATGAAGCAACAGGGAAAAAAAGAGGACTTCGTTGTTCTCAAATGCAGCACCAGGATGCTGACAAGAAGTCATGCTTCCACAGGGTGCAACGAAGCTCACAAGAACTACACTCTGATGGACAAACAAAAAGGTGACCGAATAGTCAACTCACAGAATCTCACCCTGAAGACCTGGCAGCAGTTCAATCATTGCTTGTACATAGGGCAGTGATTACTTTTTTAAAAGTAGTTCCAATCACAACCAACTGCTCAATATATGACCTATGACTAGTCGCAGTCAAGGCTTGAGTCTTCTATTCAAATGCTCCACTTCACCTTACATATCTTCAACTGATGGAGAAAGTGAGGACTGCAGATGCTGGAAATCAGAGTCAAAGAGTGTGGTGCTGAAAAAGCAAAACCAGTCAGGCAGCATCTAAGGAACAGGACATTCGACATTTCGAGCATAAACCCAATGATTCCTAATGAAGAGCTCCTGCTCCTCAGATGCTCCCTGACCAGCTATGTGCCACATACTTTGACTACCTTCAAATGATGCCAATCTTGCTGCTTCCACAGACCTGTTTAGTCGTGGAAGACATTGCACCCAAACAGTTGCCATACAGTCACTAAAGTGCTTCCCTCTCTCTTGCAGGACATGGTGTTCTATAACTAGGGCAGACCAGAATAAGAGGAAGACAAGCACCATCTGCCTTTATACATCAATGGAGTGCAACCTTTTGTAGTTGTAATCCATTTCCTTGTTGCAAAGCTGACACACTGCATCACAGGGGTGGCTCTGGAAGAATGCACACACACACTCTTCCTCATACACATATAGACACACACAAACCCTCTCACAGGCTTATACTCCATCACACCCACACTTTCACACACAAAAACAGACACTCTCTCACATGCACTCACACGCATACACTCTCTCTCTTTCTCTCTCATACATATGCACACACATATAGTCTATGGGACTAATTTATATTTGCAGATATATTCTAGTTTGCTCAAAAAATGCACAATCTGCAAGCAGTCAATGCAAGTAGCCAATACATGTAATATTTTGTAAATACACTTTGGAAATAGGACTAGACTGATTCAAGATTGGGATACAGACAGACTAATCCCACACCTTTAATGCATTGTCTGAGCTGAGATGTCACCTTTTGTTATAAAACCTTAAGTTATTTCAAGTACTTAAAAGAAGTTCTGGGATTTACATATTAATGAACCAAAACCCATTCTAAATGATGAGACTTAACAACAATCCAGGTTTGTTTAATATATCATTTCAGTTGCATGACACTGTAATCTTTTGTTATAAATTCTCTGTTTTATGGTCTTATTCTCCACAACCACCTGATGAACAAGCAGCGCTCTGAAAGCTAGTGCTTCCAAATAAACTTGTTGGACAAGAACCTGGTGTTGTGTGATTTTAAATTCTGGAAGAAGTCACTGCGTCCAGCAGCACTGAAATTATTCATTTGTTTTTGTTTGTTCATAGGGTGTGTGTGTCACTGGTTAGGCCCAATCTTAACTGCCCATAGAGTAAATCACATTGCTGTGGATCCAGAGTCATTTGCAGACCACATCAAGTAAAAATGACAGATTTCTTTCTTTAAAGTACAATAATGAACCTGATGAGTTTTTCCAACAATTGACAGTGGCAACATGGCTGCCAAAAAGCTAACTTTAATTAATTCCTGATATGTTATTTAATTCAAATTTCATCGGTTGCCACAATGGGATTCAAACCCATGTCCCAGAACATTCAACTGGCGTTCTACATTACAAGTCCAGTACCATTACCACAACTTACAAGAAATATTCATTTTCATTTGCACTGTTGCCTGTATTATTGGTTTTCTTGTTGGTGCCTTTTACTTCAGGTTTTTGACTAAGAGGATACTGTGATATGTAGCAGAAGAAAAGGAAGGAAGAAATGTGCAGTGCAATAGTGGTAATGGCATAATGCCCATATGCTCATTGGGATTCTTAGCTAGCCTACCCAAAGAAAAGGGGTCTGAGAAGTCCTCTTCTTTCTTAGGTAGCTTCCCTAAGGCTGATTGTATTTGTGCATGTTTGCTTGTACAGGATTTAGCACATTCCCTCTCACGATTTTCACTGAGGACCTTTGCTGATCAAAATGCTGATGCATTGTCCTTGATATTCATCATGCTTACATAGCTTTCATGGGGTCAGCCACGTATACAGGAGCTATTTCTCATTTCTAAGAAGCTAGCTTCTGATTTGCTGTGTTTGCCCTTACATAGCAAGAACAGCAGACTGCCTTACCATGAAAATGTTGTGGCTGTGCCAGGGTGGCTTGGTTTTATAAGTAGTGTGACAAACTGATTTGCATGTCAATGGAGAGAAACCATTTGTGGTTCGAGTCCCGCAGAATCACAGTAATGCATCTGATTAGTCTCTGCCTCTGTAAGAATCCAGTTCTCTAACAAAGCCATGCGGCCATGCTTCTGACTGCTTTGTGGTTGGAAAGAAATAAACGGACTGTTCTTTCTTCATATCCATCATTCCCATCATATCTTGAATATAGCAAGATAAGAAGATGCCACCAAAACAACCAATTAAAAATCAGAGAGGACTTTGGGAAATTGATCCGTTCTGCCATTGATATGATTGAGTTAATAAAGTGATTTCTGGAGAATGCTAACTTGAATTGTATTATGGCACAATTTAAAATGTTTAAATAAGTGGGAGACATTAGTGCAAACTAAACTTTAATAATTAAGATCTGTTTAGAATTAAATATATTACATATGGTCAGATATAATTACTACCACCTTTGGAAGTTGGAACAGATGCACTTGCTGCATCTGAATGATAGAGTAGAACTGTGTGACTCTACAGTAGAATGGATGGAGCCAATATAGCATGAACATGAATACCTTCAGATCCCTGCCTTACATTTCAGGCTGTAGTGAATCCAGCATATTTTTACAGGACAGGGCAAAGATGTTCCCAAATGCGTTTGTCACAAAAAAAAAGTTTACTTCATATCTAAGCTTCAACAAAACCAAAGGACATCCAAAACAGAAAAGAAAATAATCTTGGTTATTGAAGATATTGCCATAGCTTTAAATAAATGACAATAATGGTCAAAGTCTATACTGCTTTCACCTTGCTGTAAAAACTGCCTCTTCCCTTTTAAGCCAGAAATGGTGTGATAGGAGACAGTTGCCTTCTTAGAAAAACACTTGAAGGGCATTACTGCAGGTCTGCAGATGAAAGATGAACATAGTAACATAAACCTGCAGATGAAAAAGCAAGTTTGACATCATTTCCAAAGGTTCATCTTGCTTTCAAGTTTATAAAGTTCTGCTTTCAAATTCATAAATAGATATTAAACCGCACAGCAGCCATCACACATTTACAAACTCAGTCCTACAATCAGTAGCAATTTTCAATATTCTACATAAGGTCACTTTTTTAGAAATATTACGTGGAGTTGATTTGTTCTAAATACAGAAATAAATAACTCCATGCTATTGGTATACTCAGAACATTTATGCTTGCCGTTCTGTGCAAATAGATGGTTACTTCAAAATATTTTATAAAAGTTATATGAATGTTTTATCTTTTACACATTTTACCTATGTTTTTGCTATTTTGCAATGGAGAGTTCCTCATTTTATCTGGTCATCAGATGGTGAACACAAAGAGCTGTCTAACTGAGATCTCCTATTTCTGAAAAGAACTGTCTTGTTGCGTTTAAGGTGAAACATATTTGTTCTTCTGAAAAACTGACTGAACTTCTCAATATTATATTTCTGTGCAACCTTTTTCTACCAAGACACAAAAAGCAATCGTATGTAATTGGTGACCACACATGTCCGAAAATCCAAATAACAAACTTCAGAAGATTCTACATCTTATCCTTTGGAAAAAACCCTGTTGGCTCGGAAGTGTTTTTTCTTTTATTTTAAAGTAAACCTTTGCAGAGTGAAATCTGTTTTATTTTTCTCTTTTGCTGGTGTGTCTTTTGGGTTATTTTGGAGGGATAAACATTTATACTTCCTTATTGCTAACCAATTATTGTATATTTATTGAATAAGTTTTATTTGATAACAGACAGGTTTATTAATTGCATTTTTTAAAAAACTACTTGATAGATCTTTTTATTTACAACCTGATATACATAAAGTATATAATTGGCCTTGTGGTAACCGAGAAATGTATTTTTGTTTTATATTGTGACCCACAGAGTAGTGAGACTGGAATAACAGAGAACTCCTTGAGCCTTGGTTATAACAACAGAAATGGAAGTTATGTCCAGATGAGATATGAATAGCTACTTAACAATCATCCTACTGCCCACCTCTTCAGTATTCTGAAGGGACTGTTCCCTTTTTGACACCCTCATCCACTCTTCAGCACCATCCAACAGCCTCTTCTGTTCGTTTTGGCACCTTTTGAGCAAGGATAGGAAATGCAACACATAGCCTTTCACCTCCCCACTATTCACCATTCAAGACTCCAAACACAAGTGAAAAACAAAGGAAATTGAAATAACAATTGACTTGTTTGTCTTTCAATCTAGTAGGCAAAAGTGAGGACTGCAGATGCTGGAAACCAGAATTTAGATTAGAGAAGTGCTGGAAAAGTACAGCAGGTCAGGCAGCATCCAATGAACAGGAAAATTGACATTTTGGGCAAAAGCCCTTCGTCCTGATGAAGGGCTTTTGCCCGAAACGTCGATTTTCCTGCTCCTCGGATGCTGCCTGACCTTTCAATTTAGTATACTGTACTGTATTTGCTGGTTGTGATGTGGCCTTCTGAACAATAGGAAGAACAAAGTGTTTACTGCTTTCCAGAACATATTCATTCAGTTTGTAAGCATGACCTCAAGCTTTTGGTTGCTTGTCATTTTAACTATCCTTGTTCCTGCTCTGATCCTTTGTCAAATCTTGTTAAAGTAAGGCTCAATGCAAGTCTGAAGGGGAGTTCTTTATCCTTTGATTCAGCATTCTATAGCCTTCTGGACTGATCATCAAGTTCGACAACTTTAGTTAATAAAGTCTGCCTTCATCTTGTTCTTTGCCTTCTTTCCTTTTTTGTTTTGTTTTATTGTTTGGTCTTGTCTTGTTTCTTTCTTTATCTCTTCATGTTGTATTCAGAAGTTTACCTCTTAGCCATTTGTGCCTCACCTGGACAAAACTTTTGTTTCTGTATTATATTCATTACCACATTCTTTGACTGTTGTATCATGAAATCTTTTGATATTTATTTGTTCCATTCCTTTATACTATTACAGATCTTCCCTTTTGTTATTCCTGCCTCCTCCACACTTCCACTGGCTTGAAAATTGTTGTATTTCTATCTTTTTTTATTTCCAGTGATGAATCATTGCGACCTGAAACATTAGCTCGGTTTCCCTCTCCAGATGCTGCCTGTCCCGCTGACCATTTTCAGCACCTTTGTTTTTATTTCAGTTTTCAGTGTCTGGAATATTTATCTAATAGGTTCACATCAATATTTTTTCTCATTACTCAAATTTCTAATGGTTCTAATGTCAACCATGCAGTTCAGAGAGGAAAGCCTAGGATTAGATTATTTATCTGCCCTTCAGGCAGGGGCATAGGAGAAAAAAAAGGTCCATTTCAATATCTATACCAAGAGAAAAAAAATGATTATATCATGCAGTTTTATCAGGCTGTGCATCTTTTTTTTAAAATTTGTTGTTCTTTTATGTCACCTTGGTGGCTAATCAGTAAAATGACCATTACAAATCCGTCAGTGAAATATTTGACAGCAATTCAATTAAAGCATTTCAATGACACCATATTCCATAATCTGAAGCTTAAACATATTATTGTTAACAATATTCTTGTACATGGAGAGTAATTAATTGATCTCTCTTAAGTAAACAGCATTGACAGTAATCAGTTATCGCAATAATGCATGCATCTTTATTAAACGTATTCCAGAGGACAAAATGACACAAGATATTGAACTACTAAAAGGAGAATTATACAAGATTCTGCAAGTTATTAGCAGGGATAATCGGTCATATGATTGCAGAAGACAAATTGTGTTTAATTAATGGGATTCTGCGCAATCATTTGGAGATCACATTGAATAGCAACTGCATTTATCAAGCATCAGTAACAAGAAAAATGTATCAATACACCACAAGGAAAACCTAACATTTTTCTCTCCCACAAACACCCTCGATTATCGGGTCATGGGGGTGAATGCTGATATAATCACTATTATAAATAGAGCATTGCAAATCAACGAATTCTACAACAGATCATTGCAGAGAATTTAAAACAATTTGTTCAGAAACAAATTAACATCTGTTGGTTTAAAATTTTCACCAACTTGCATAGTTATCAAAGCCTAAACATGCATAACTACAAATAGAAAGGGGCATAATTAACACTGTCACAGTCAGTGTGTGATATTTATTCAACTGCAAATGTTTTCACTTGTGACTTCTTTGATTCTGCTCTTCCTTCATACAAAAAGAAGGCTCTTGTCTTTGTTTGCAGGTACTAATGAATGGCATCATCTGAGGGAGAGTATACTAGTCTTTATGAAGGCCAATCTTCCTAAAGAAACTTATTTGATCTCAGCCTAATGAGCACCTGCTTAAATAGAGCGCTGCCATCACATGTACTTTACATTCTGGACAATTCACATGTTGAATCACTGACCAAAGTATGAAGGATGCCATTGGCATAGTTTACCAGCTACATCATGAACTCATTTGTCAATGATATTTTCACCCAGCCCAATACAAGAAGTGCAATACTATCAGCTCCCAAGAGATCCAGACTGCTACGCGTCTGCTGCTGCCTGGGGGAGAGTTGGTCATGCATGTTAGGTCAGAGGGAACAAAGGTGGTGACCAAGTACACCAGCTCCAAGTGAAACACCACTTGTACTGAAAAATAAAGACCTCAAATGAAGCAACCAGTGAATGCTGATGTGCTTATTTCAGGAAATTCTAGGTGCACTATGCAGTCTGCCAGCAAGCTTGTGCACAAGGTCACAGTGTACAGAGAAGTCAAGCTCCAATCTGTGTTACGTCTTTGCACAGAATGGAGAATATTTTATCCAACGTGAACAAAGTACAAACTCCATCAAATAGACACTGCTGCTCACCATCAGGAAATCTCTCCTGACAACTCACAGTCGCACTGAAAGCCCAATTCTTTCTGTCCAAATTAAAGGGAGATGCTGGCAAAAGAAGATGGAGGCAAAGTTATGAAACATACAGCAGGCAACCAAAAATCTGCATATCCACTCGGGGATTAAAATCCTTTTCAAGTGATACAACTGATAGACAAGTAATGGGGAGCTGCAATGCAGGTGAAGCCAAGTGTTCCTTTACACTGATTTTTCTGTTCAAGGGGAAGAAAATGCAAGTGTTTCCCCTCGTCTAGTGGCCTCAGTTACCTTCCTGATACAGTGGTGGATGGCAATTTTGGGATTTGTCGCTCAATCTGAAAGGAGTCTGTGGCATAAAAAGGATGATGGTCACATTGGCAGGCATAGGCAGTGTTGCTCATGACATAGCTGAAATTATGACTGCAGCAAATGTTCTAACTCAATGATAGCCTCCTCTAAGCAACAGCATCCTGTACATTGGTGCTGAACGTACATGAGATAGAACTTTCTTGAATACTCACGATGGTTATATGCTACAGCCTCCTTACTTTTGTGGAATCTGCTCCTACTGTCTGCTGCCTTCCTTGCACCTCTCCCTCATATTCCAGTCCCAAACGCACTGGATATCCATGACTGCAGTCAAACTAATATGGCAGCCATTCTGCAATACCAGCAAATCCTGTCCATGTGCAAGCCAATGGAAAACTCCATTAACACCTAAAATTTTACCAGCAGCTTGAAATTTAAAAAAAAAACTAGCAACCAATCTGGAAATGCTGTACGTTTCTTTTAAATGTGGCTGCGAAGAGGTTTCTTAGACAGTTGAAGGAATGTACTGTATCTTTAAGACAGAGTGAATGCTGTTCTGAACTGAGAGATTAGAAGCACCTGTGTATATGACCAGATGGCAGTCTCAGAGTATACTGAAAAATTGAAAATATGTAACATTTGGCACTGAAATGGATATCAGAGTTTTGGTTGCTGTTTTGACAACAATTCAAATTTAACCAGTTTAAATTATGCTCCAAGATACTAAAACCCAATCAAGTTTGAATTTAGTATTTTGCCAAAATCAAACCAATAAGACGATCCAATGTTGGGGATATAAAAATGCAGGCATTTTGAAAACTGGAGAGAAAGAGCAACTGCCATCGAGAGAGACCCAAGAAATTTGGAAAGTCGCCAAAGGTGCCTTTTCATATGAATCATATTTGCAGTAAAAAGAAAGAAGGTGATCCAGGGAGTTCTTCAGCCAGAAGAAGAAAGACACCAAAGATGACAGCCGATGTGTGGTTTTGAAATTAAGTTGATATAACATAAATAAGTGGTTTATTAGAACAGCTTTTTGTTCTAGAGTTGGAGGCAAATAATAAGCAGTTAAGAGAAAGGGGGGCTTTGGGTTGTGAATAGTTGTTGTTTAATGTTCACTTTTAGAGTAAAAAAAGTGATATTATTTTCATTAAATAATGGAATTTGGGATTCTCTGTCATTCATTTTTAACAGATTATGAGGCGAGGTGAACTTTTCTGGATATTTGGTTTAATTAACAGAGGGGTTCACCACTGTGTCGTAACACCCGTTAATACATGTGTTGCCACAGTTCTGGTGCAGGTGCAAACTCAAAATTGAAAAGATTTCTAAAATAAGCACAAATGCTTGAATTCTTTGTCTGCTACATTGGTACTTAGACGTCCAAAAGATGGACACAGCACCATCAAACATGAAGGAAAAAGAATGAATTGTGAGCACTCCAGCATATCAGCTGTTCTGACACTAAGTCAAAGAGACTGAAATGTCACTAAAATAAAAGAAAGAACTGGCGATGCTGGAAATTTGAAGCAAAGTTCTGAAAAAGGTTCACTGAACTCGAACCATTAACTCTACTTTCTCTCCATGGTTGCTGCCAGACCTGCGGAGTTTCTCCAGTAATTTCTGTTTTTGTTTCCATCTAAAATGTTATGAGTTTGATTTTGAATCAGGCCAGTTGACTTCTCCCCCACTGAGCTTGGGTTGCCCATTCCAGATTGTTAAACACTGTCCCCAGCAATAAAGTCAAAAATCAAACAACATGAGCTTATAGTCCAACAGGTTTATTTGAAATTATAATTTCAGAGTTCCACTCCTTCTTCAGGTGTGGTATGATAGGGAGGTATAAGATACAGAATTTACAAGCAAAAAATAATAACTTTAAACTAGCTGCCCTTGTTGAATCCTTTAATCAGTTAGGAGATAGACTGCTGGTTAAAATGCAAGAACCATGTTCCTTTCAAGTCTTTGTCCCTCGATAATTAAAGGTTTTATCATTGTACCAGATGTGATAACTCAGGTGAGATAATGCAATTTAGGTGCGAGGACCCTCCCGCTTCAAATCTGTCTATGTTTTAAGCTGAGGTCCAGTTTTTTTTTGACAGAAAAGATTCTTGCATGAAATAATTCCCATGTGTGTGTGACAGAGAAAGAGAGTATGTGTGTATTTGAGAGTGTGAGTGTGCATGTGTGTATATGTGAATGTGAGTGTGCATGTGTGAGAGTAAATAGTGTGTGGGGTTACCAGTAGTGTGACATGAACCCAAGGTCACAGTTGAGACCATCCTCATGGGTACAGAAGTTAGCTATCAGCCTCTACTCAGCGATTTTGTGTTGTTACATATCTCAAAAGATTGGCGGGCTCAATGTCCCCCAACTGGGAGGGAACTCCCCTGTGTGTTGATCATTGTGTGGTGTCCATTCATCTGTTGTCATAGTGCTTGCATGGTCTTGCCAATGTACCTTGCCTCAAGGCATTCTTGCCTGCATTGTATAAGATAGACAACATTTGCTGAATCACATGAGTACCTGCCCTGTACATGGTGAGTGGTGTTCTCACATGTGACAGTAGTATTCTTGTAGATG